>NC_132863.1:17237500-17542500 GCF_048164855.1 Canis lupus baileyi
CTAAGCCACCCTGAGGGATCCCCCTGAGAGGATAGTGCATAAGCATGAAGGGGAGTAGAGGCCTCCATAAGGGGGCAGGGAATACAATAAGAGGAAAAGATATTTCACTGCAATTACTTGAATCATTTGGAATCTCCAGGTACAAACCCAGCAAGAAATTTCTTATCTCAGTGAAAGGTTTAAGAGGTATCCTTTCTACTTCCCGTTCACCTTCTAGAGCCAGCTCTCTCACCCAAACATAAAGAACCAAATAATGGGAACATGACTTCTTTCCTGCCAAGACTAATTAAATTAAAGTGACTGTAGTTCCAGACAGTGTAACATTTAATGAGCCCTCATCATACACAGAGAAGTGAACTGGGGGCTTAGGCAGCTCCTTCCTTGGCTCTGGTCCTTATATAGTTGATGAGGGCAAACATAAGCCATAGAGAACCAAGGCATCCGGAATTGACTGAAGGCCAATGCCGATGGCCTGAGGAGAAAGGGATGGCAGTATGCCTGCAATGTCTCTATCCTTTGCCAGGTCCATGGCTGCTCTAGTCTAGTCCATATGTCTCTTGCCCTCTCTCATCTATGGATCAAGACTGAACATCTTAACAAGAGAAGTCATTGTCTGTTGAGCAACTTATGAGAGATAAACTGAATCAACTGGAGTATGTCTCTTGAGAATTTTAATTAAGAAACACATCAACCGTTGTTAGCTAATGCTGAACCATGTGGAAATTTAAAAGCAGAGAAAACCTACTAAGCAAAGTAAGGAAGAAATAGAGCTGGAGAGAGATATCTGGTATGATGACAGACTGAGCTCCCAATTGCTTTCCAGGTCTATATTTTAATTTCCAATGAAACCCAGCTGGGTTTTCTGCCCTTGTGTAAATTAGTGTCCACTCCACTCCTCAGAAATAAGGCAGCATTTACTGGAACACCTGTATGTAAGGAAATGGCTCTTAGGTCAGAGACCCTGGCTCTATACTAGTCCTGTAGACTTGGATAATCTATGATGCAGTTTCCTCTACCACAAATGGGGTGTCTACTGGCTGTGAGGACTAATCCATGTAAAGCACAATGTTTGGAGCAAGTAAATGTTAGATAAATGTTGTTCATTGCTAATATTGTTAACAGACTTCCTTTCCTTTATTAAAACTGTGGGGGTTTTTTTTCTCCCACTACAACTCATTAAATTCAGAAGGCAATCTCTCCAGTTGATAAAGGGCATTCTTTAGACAACAGTACATATTCCACATACAGAGCTCACTACACCCCATGGAATCAGCTTACTGATAGGTGATCATATGAAGGTATCGCTTAACTGTTAAATCTATATGAACTGTACTGATCCATATGATAAATTTTAAGCTCCAAAAAAAAAAAAAAACAGAGATAGATTTGCACATTTCATTGTTTTAAATTAACATTTGCAATGACCAAGTTTGGGAATTCATTTTGTGGCTTGAAACTAAAGTGAAATTAATTTCCACATTGTACATGGAGTGTGCCCTGGACTTTGTCTAGCTAATACGATTTTAGAGGGTAGAAGGAGTTTAGTTGGACTCAATATTTTTTTAGGTTAGTCTCAGAAGAGCACATCTGCCATAAATTGCATTTCCATAATCACGTCATTCCTTGATGCTAAGCATCAACTGTCCATGTTCAGTGGACACTGTAGTAACACTGTCCTTGCAACTGGACAGCTTGTCAGTTTCATTTGCATGTGAGCTCTCTGTTCTATGAGGTAATCAATCCTGTTTAGCTTTCAATGCAGTTTTTATAGAAATTAGCTGATTTAAAAAAAATTCACATCCATAGAATCTAAAGTAAAAAATATAGCATCAATTAATTTCCACACAACATTTAGAGACAGTGCCAAAGTTGAGGATTATTCAACTTCTATTTAAATAGTTTCCTCTGGTTTGGGATAAAAATTGTTAGCACTTCAGAATTTAAAAGAATTCAGCTCTCTTAAAAATTCAGAATCCCAATATCTCCTTTGGACACTTAAACTATTGGAGTTTCTCATTCATCTAAATATTCGAAGTTTTTACTTAGTTTTAGTTTATCTCCTTTATATAATTTAATTTTCTTTCACTATATTTTGCCCTGAAGGGAAATAAAAGAGGAGATAGTACACTTCATATTATAGTCCTCCTTACTAATAAAATACACCAGAATAATTTAGGAGGTCTGTTGGGCAAAGGGAGAGAAGTGTTAACAACTGCAAATCAACAGTGTTGCTGCTATGGGAGTAAAACTTAAAAGATTAAACCTATCTCAAAAAAATGCTATTTATCATTCTGAACTATTTAAAAACTTCAGTAAAAATACATAGGTCTTTCCAATTTGAAATGGAAGGTTAGTTTCAGGAATGAGATTGAAGAGTCAGCTAACTTCTAGGTATGTAAAAATATTCATGCCTGACTATAAATTCTGTTTGTCTTCATTCAATAACGGCAAAGATATATACATTTACAGTGTATAAAAAAAGTTAGAATTGTTTTTTCCCTTCAAAATATTAAAGTGCATTTAAATTCCCCCTAATTTAGTACCCTCTGTATTTCTGTTCTTTTACATAAGGTTCAAATTAATGCAGTTTTTTTAAGGTGCATTCCTTGATATTATGTACTTCCATTTTATGTGACTGTTCAGAGCCACACTATATAATCACACCATATAAATAATAAATAACCATATAATCATAAACCAATTTTTATGAACCAAATTGGGCTTAATATCAGGTTTGGTCTATTATAACTCAAAAAATATAGACTTTGACACAGTCTTCCAAAAGCTTACAGAGAAAAAAAATTCAATGCATTAGATTTGCAAACAGGAGAGAAACTTAAAACCAGTTCAGCAAAGGTCAGGAAGGTATTCCCATCATTTACAGGTCAAGAGGGGGTGTAATTAGAGGGAAGAGATAAGGTTGAGTATGTAATTTGGATGGAGATGAGAGAGCAGATAGGAGACTCTTATGTAGGTAGTGATTGTGTTGAAGCAAATTTTTCCATTCCAGTGGAATATTTTTATTTATTTAATGAGTTTCTATTTAGCATAGGCTGTGTGCAAAACACAAAAGGTGCCGAGGTAAGAGGGCAAGAGTCCATCAGACTCATTTCCTATGTACTATGCACTTTTAATTTAAGAAGAAAGATAGGGAAAACACACCAAATAGTCGTGTAAAGCTTTACTGTTGAAAATATTGTGAGAAATCATGTCTTGTTTGTAAAATAACAGTCTGAAGAGATAGATAATAAATATCTTAACTGTAGAAGTAAGAAATACAGAAAATAAGAGCAATATGATTGATTTCATTATATGATTTAGATGAAAAAAAAAGGGGGTCTTTGAAGAGGTGGGACTTCACAGACAGCAAGAACTGAACGCTCAAAGTCAAAGAAGCAAGAGTTTTCCAAAACAAAGAACAATATACTTGTTCAATATTTTAGTACAAGTTTTCAAAAGTGGAAATCACCTATCGGATATTTGTTTCAGAAAGAGGAGGCACAGCGTTGGCCATTATAACTATTCCCACTTTTCAGAGAATGTAGATGACTATGTAAACATGAACTTGTATTCCCAGGGCCAATCCCCTCCCCTGACCTTATGTGGGTAGCAACCAAGGAGTTTGGGAATGACTGATGGTAGTTACAGTCCCAGGGTAAACCTGGGTGATCCACCCCAGAAACAAAGAGTAATTCAGGAGTTGTAGAAGTAGAACACAGCTTAGGACATTTTTTGAAGGATTTGACAGAACAACCTTTTCTTTCTGCATGACTTAATGTTCAGAATTTAATACACAAATTTGCCAATATTAGTGGAGCAAGTCTGAGAACAAGGAATAAACATACATGAGGGAAAAGCCAAAAGAATCACTAAAAACAGAACCATCGTTAAACTGCACCTGACATCCATCCTAATTTTGACCTTAACATGATCCAATAAACCGCTTATTATTTATAAGTTATATGTTGTACTACTCGCAATAAAAAATATCATAATATTTCCATCTGTTAAAGGCTCTTAGGATCCAATTTATAAATAAAATAAAGTTATATATTTGCAAGTTACTAAAGAATAATTTTTAAATTTCTCAGGAAAATATTTGAAAAGACAGATGAAAATACTACAACTCTCAAAAATCTTGATAATGAAAACTGTTAAGCAAGCTGGTAGAAGAAACTGTCACTAATTAGAATGTTGATGGAATTGGTTTAGATGAATAGAATAAGTGATCTGCATACCCGGAAAAAGAAAAAGGTAGGAATAAATTATTTTACTGTTTTACTATCTTTCCTTAGTTTAGAGATACATGAGATTTCCTTATTCACAAGAAAGGTGGGGCTACTCAATGAATAAAGTGACACACTATCTAAGGCATTTACCACATGTCTAACACACAGCAAGTACTCAGTGAATGTTGCTGTTATTATTGTTGTTACACTGCTGCTAGTACAAAGGAAAGCTAGACTACGTTTAGTACAAGCATTGCATTTCTGCATTGATATCTGGTTCTCAGCAAACAAAACAGAAGTTGCTATAAAAGAAAACTTGAGGGTCCGTGGGTGGCTCAGTCAGTTAAGTGTCTGCCTTGGGCTCAGATTATGATCCTGGAGTCCCAGAATCAAGTCCCATGTCTGGCTACCTGCACCTTGGGGAGTCTACTTTTCCCCCAGCCCTTCCTCTACTCATGCTCTTGCTCCCTCTCTCTCTCTCTCAAGTAAATAAGTAAAATCTTTAAATTAAAAAATAAAAAATAAAAACCTTGGTATAGAAGGAGAAGACAAAAAAGGAAGGCAAAAAAGTAATTCAAAAAAGTAAATTATTAGAGGCACAGGAAGGACCACATGCTGGCATCACGATTCCTTTTGTCATCATGGAACATACAGAACAGTACAGCAGAGCCTAGACTATTAGAAGAGGAAGCAGAATTGCTTAGCCTATACCATGTGCATGTCAGTCTGTTTGTTCTCTACCTTTGGATCTGAGAATGGATAGCACCCAAATAGTCAAGGTTAAATTCGTGTTCCTTATCTTTGGTGAAAGGAAACACTAATTAATTGCACTTATCAAGGATGAATAAAAGGAATAAACAAGATCTAAGAAATGCACCACATGACAGAATTTGTACTGAATCTTATGGACATTTGAATATTTAACTAAAATGATATTTGCATGATTCATACTCATAGAAAGGAAACAACAGGCTACAATTTCAAGATACCATCTCTGAGAACTACTTACTATAGGAACAAAAACAGCATTTAAAGAAAACTGGTGGCATCTCTACTAGCTGGAAGAAAAAGCTGATAAAAAATAGCAGAAGACAAAAGAATTCAACAGAGAAAAGTCAAAGAGCACAGGATATGATGGAAAGGAAGAACACTGAGGTAAGGAACCATCAGAACAAAACAGTATTTTTAATAACATAATTAATTAAAAATGAGCAGAAGAAATGAACAGACGTTTCTCCAAAGAAGACATAGAGATGGCCAACAGACACATGAAAAGATGCTCAACATCACTTATCACCAGGAAAATACAAATCAAAACTATAATGATATCATCTCACCCTTGTCAGAATGGCTAAAATCAAAAACACAAGAAACGAGTGTTGGCAAGGATGAGGAGAAAAAGGAACCTTCATGCACTGTTGGTGGGAATGCAAACCAGGGAAAACATACTGTGAAAAACAGTATGGGGGTTTCTCAAAAAATTAAAAGTAGAATTACCATATGATCCAGTAATCCCACTTCTGGCTATTGACCCAAGAACACAAAAACACCAATTCACAAAGATAGATGCACTACTATGTTTATTGCAGCTTTATTTATAATAGCCAAATTATGGAAGCAGACCAAGTGTCTATCAATAGATAAATGGATAATATAATGGAATAACTCAGCCATAAAAAAAATGAAATCTTGCCATTTGCAACAACATGGATGGATCTAGATAGTTATAATGCTAAGTGAAACAAGCCAGTCAGAGAAAGACATATATCATGATTTCATTCACATGTGGAATTTAAGAACAAAAATAAAATAAAATAAAACAGACTCTTAACTATAGAGAACTGATGATTACCAGAGAAGGTAGGTGGGGGGTGAAACAAGTGGAGATTAAAAGTACACTTGTGATGAGCATGGGGTGATGTATGGAACTGCTGAATCACTGTATTCTAGATCCGAAACTAATATAATAGTGCATTTTAACTATAGTGAATTTAAAATCAAATGAATAAATGATTGATTGAATAAATAAATGGATAAGTAAATAAATAAAAATAATGTAATTAAAACCCATAGGCTAAAAGGAGTAAAGACTGATACTGTGAAAGACTGAGTCAGTGATATGAAGTCAAGGTAACCAGATTATCTCCAGTCGCCCAGGACTTCCCCAGTCATAGCGCTGAAAGTGCAACTAGAGGAACCTGTCAATCCAGGGTGAACTGGGACAATTGGGTCATGCATAAGGGAGGACAAATCTGCACATTTTATCTCAATGTGGAAGGCAAGAAAAAAATTAAAAATGAAGGAATGATGATTCAACCAAGAATTTAAGTGTATTCTTGAAAGGAAAACTGGTGAAATTAAAAAATAAGCAATCATAAAAAGCATTTAACATGCACAGGTGTTGGGGGGAATAAGCAAACAAATTGAAACTGCGTGTCAGTGAAGAGAAACTAACTGATACACAAGCATGACCCGGCAAATTTTTGAGTTGCAAAATAAACAAAGTTAAACAAATGCGTAGGCAATAGGAAAAACTCAGTACATAAATTTTAGTGAGCTAGAAAATAGAAAAAATTGTAGACTTGATTTCTTATTAACTCTAAGAACCCTCTATAAATTTTAAACCTTGAAGAAATGAAAACAGACATTACGGGGATGCCTGGGTGGCTCAGTGGTTGAGCATCTGCCTTTGGCTCAGGGTGTGACCCTGGAGTCCTGGGATCAAATCCCACATTGGGCTCCCTGCATAGAGCCTGCTTCTCCCTCTGCCTATGTCTCTGCCTCTCTCTGTGTGTCTCTTATGAATAAATAAATAAAATCTTTTAAAAAAGAAAACAGATATTACAGAGACAGAATATTTTTTAACTTAAAAAAGAATGCACACAGTCATGTGTAAAACTTAAAAATATTTCTATTTGGGGGGAAGGTAAAAATGTTGGCAAATGAAGGACCAGCAATAGAATAAAATTGAGGAGTTATTCAACACTTGTTTCTAAAATGAGATTCAGATTCATTATTTTATAGCTGAGTTCCAATAAACAATTATAGGAAAAGATAATTCCTTTACTATATCCTCTAATCCAAAAATACTCAAAACTAGCCAATTAACAATATATTACTAGTATAATACTGACATCCAAACCTGACAAATACAGCCCAGAATAGGCCAATCTCTCTTAAGAATACAAAATCAAACGAGTCAGCAATATCAGAGAGGGTGACAAAACATGAGAGACTCCTAACTCTGGGAAAAGAACAAGACATAGTGGAAAGGGAGGTGGGCAGGGGCATGGGGTGACTGGGTGACGGGCACTGAGGGGGGCACTTGACGGGATGAGCACTGGGTATTATATTATATGTTGGCAAATCGAACTCCAATAAAAAAATACATATAAAAAATACAAATTCAAAAACCCCGAAGAAGGTAGCAGGTAACTTAAATCTAGTAGTCAGGCAAAATATACACTGTATTCCCAGCCCTTGAGCCACCCTTCTCAGAAACAAAATTGATAGGGATTAGGTACCAGTCTGCCACATTTCTATTAGCTAATCCTCTTTGACCATGGATGATTGGATAGGAGTGAAGGCTTGAAACAAATTTGATTCTCTCCCTTGAAAAACCAGACTGAGGCACAGTGACTTAGAATTGGGGGCTGAAAGTTACTTATAACAGAGTTAATAGAAGTAAGATCCCCCTTTTTAAGGTCCTTGAACTTTAATAGTTCAACTATTCCTTGGGTACTGGTCCTAAGCTTGTCTTCAAATCTTTTTCTGCTCTTTTTCTGCTCTGTTCTGTACCACAATAGGGCTAACCTATAGGAACTCCATTTCCTAGGCTTCCATATCAGTACTTTTCCTCCTGGGTTCAGACAATGGACAACACTGGTAGAAGAATGGGGTAGGTATGTGACAGAAACCAGGATACCTCTCCCTGCGCATGCCCACTACTCCTGCCACAGGTAACATCTCTGACAATGGCTCTATCTGCTCCATCACTCCAGCCCCTATCAAGCAAGTCCACCATGGCCCTAGCTTCTACTGAGTGAACCTGGTGCCTTGGTTCTGGTAATATCATCCCCTTCTTTGTTCTCCCAGCCATTGGGGTGGTAATGGCTTCCTGCTGTTGCAATTATCTGGGTTATCTCAATACCCTATGTTTGGCTTCTTGGCTCTTCCATCAACTGCACAACTAATTCTTTTACTGATATGTTAATTTGGATTCTATAAGCAATAGATAAGGATGGATGCAGGATTTTTTAAACATCTAAAATAGTGATGTCTTCCAAACACCACAGGTTTTATGATACATAAATTCCCCAAATATTAACTTATCCATATTCATCAGCTTGTCTCTTCTACCTAAGCCTCAAGTGGTTTTTTTTTTTGTTTTTTTTAAAGATTTTATTTATTTATTCATGATAGTCACAGAGAGAGAGAGAGAGAGAGAGGCAGAGACACAGGCAGAGGGAGAAGCGGGCTCCATGCAGGGAGCCCGATGTGGGATTCGATCCTGGGTCCCCAGGATCGCGCCCTGGGCCAAAGGCAGGCGCCAAACCGCTGCGCCACCCAGGGATCCCGCCTCAAGTGGTTTTGATTCTACACTCCTTGTCAAGTACTTGTCAGTCAGCCACCAGCCCCAAAGAGCAAGTAAACATTTAGAATCAGCAGACAACACCCAGCTCTCCTTAATAACATTAATAACATGTGTGCAATGCAGAGGTAATGCTTTGAGGATTCAAGAACTAGAGTGAATATAATGCTAGGCAGACAGGTAAAAAGTTGAGCAGGAAAGAGGGATTCTTAATTTTCTGAGCAATTTATATGAAATATTTGGGTTCAATGTTATCAAATATATTTTTACATTTCCTGATTTTGTTTTTACAGGGCTTACTATAATGTACTTTGTTTATGGATTTCTATTCTGGAGTTTCTATTGTAAACTCTATGCTCTAAATGGGTTGTTATGTTTAAAGTAATAGATTCCAGGGGTGCCTGTATGTTCAGCTTGTTAAATGTCTGACTTTGGCACAGGTCATGATGTCAGGGTCCTGGGATCAAGCCCTGTGTTGGGCTCCCAGCTCAGGGGGGGAGTCAGCTTCTCCCTCACCCTCTGCCCCTCCCCCCACTTATGCACTCAGTTCCTCTCTCAAATAAATAAAATATTTTTTAAAAAAGTAACATAGGGATCCCTGGGTGGCGCAGCGGTTTGGCGCCTGCCTTTGGCCCAGGGCGCGATCCTGGAGACCCAGGATCGAATCCCACATCGGGCTCCCGGTGCATGGAGCCTGCTTCTTCCTCTGCCTGTGTCTCTGCCTCTCTCTCTCTCTGTGTGACTATCATAAATAAATAAAAATTAAAAAAAAAAGTAACATATTCCAACTTAAACTAACTGAAGGAAGTATATATGACACATCTCAGGCTTGCTAATGGAATCAAAGTGTTTCAGTCAGTATCCAATTAGGAAAACAGAAATGACTGTAGTTATTTATAATGAACAAAATTTAATCTTCAGAAAGCCAATCTTCTTTTTTGATGGATTTACTTTCATAATTTCCTTGTATTCTTTATGACTAAGCTCAAATACTAGTTGCTTTTGGTAGCTGTCTTTGACCTTCCCCTTGCTTGGGAAAATTAATTATTTCTACCATAATTACCATAGTATTTTAATACTAACCGCACTAGAATAACTACCAACTACTTATATTACTGCTTCTTCTCCTACTACTACTGAGTTCTATTGAGAGACTATCCCGACTAGGTAATTTGCTCACTGCTCCTCTTTTCATCCTTTACCCCTCTATGTTAAATATTAATATTCCTGTATTACAAATTAAGAAATTTATTCACAAGATCTAAGTCTAACTTAAATCTGTTACCCTTTCACTGTATCTGCTGCTTCCCATTATATATTTTTTCAGTCATTTACCCTATACTTTTATTTATTCATTCATTTATCACTTTATATTTATCACTGGCTACTTCCCCTGACTCATTTCCTATCACTCTCTCCTTATTCTGCTTTAGCCACAGAGGCCTATAAGCTTATCCTCAAATGTGTCAAGCATGTTTCCATTTCAGGGCCTTTGCACATGCTCTTCTCATCTTCTGGAATGCTCTCTCCCCAGATATCTGCACAAGAACTCCTATACTTCACTGAGGTCAAATATTTCTCCTCAAGGATGTTCTCCAAGCTACTCCAGGATTCTCACCTCCTATATTCACTGTCACCTTTCAATGTTTTATTTTTCATCATGGTTCTTTTAGCTTCTTGATACTTTTGGAAGCAATCATTCCTCTAGGAAATACTGAGCACCTTCTAAATATGAGAAATTTGCTAGATACTAATAATAAAGCTGTGAAGGCCACATAAGTCCCTTCTCTCACAGAGCTTACATTCCTCATGAAAGATAATGTAGTGTAAGAAGTGTTTAGAATAAGACTACATGGCTGTGTGAAAAGACAGGAGGGGAAGCTCATTCCATAAATGTTGAGAAGTGTCAGTACAGGATGCAAGTGCAGTTTATTTGGGAGATGATCCTAGGAAACTTTAATATACAAGTAGAGAAGAGAGATAAGAAAGAGAAGAAAACCAAAAAAAAAAGTATCACTGAGCAATCTATCACTATGAGAAATACCCCCTGAAAAACAAAAGGTGGCAAATACATCTGAGAATTATCCCAGTAGTGAGAAGAGGAAACTGGAGTTATACACCATTCTGGTTAGGACTTGTTGAGGGTAGCTTCTAGGGATGGGTGAGGAGAATATTAACTCCTGGACATTTCCAGGCTGCTCCATTTGTGAGTTAAGCAGCTTTGGAGGTAAAAAAGCCTTCAAGCAGAGTTGCAAGTATTTGCAGTTCAAATCCCTGGATTTGGCTGTGTATGAAAATGGTTGACTGTCAGAGTATATAGGTGGGGAACCAACAGTGTCTGCTACAAAGTCTGTCAACCGAAGATACACATCACTGATGTGACTATAAGTCAGTACAATTGCTGTGGAAAATAGCTGGGCATCATCAAGTATAGCAGAAGATTTGCATATACATGACTCCACAATTCTAGTCCCCCCTTTTTTTTTTATATCCAGGATAGTCTAGTTTATATGAACCAGAATAAACATTAAAGAATAGCCATAATAGCATTATTGTAGAAGACCTAAACTAGAAGAAATCCAAAGGTCCAACAGTAGTAAAATGGAGAAATAAGTTGTGATATATTCATAGAACAGCTTGAGAACAAATAAATCAAACCTAAATGGAAAGAGTTTAACCTAAGAAAGGAGAATAATTAATACTTTGTAAAACAGTATAAGAAAGGAAGAAGATCTTAAAGGTCTTGAGTCTAAAACCTAATTGTGTCTCCAAGAGTAACATATCCATAAGACAAGAATCAGCTATGAAAAGGTGTTAACTCTGAACACAGTAGAGCGCCTTCTTCAGGATGAGAAATAAAACTGTCTGGGGCACCTGAGTGGCTCAGTCAAGGTCCCAGGGTCCTGGGATTAGCCTCAGCAGGGAGTCTGCTTCTCCCTCTCCTTCTGCCGCTCCCTTTGCTCTCTCTCTCTCTCTCCCCCAATAATAAATAAACACAATCTTTTAAAAAATAAAGTAAATATATAAAAATTTAAAACCTGTCTAATCAAAAGTCACTGGAAACAGGGAAGAACAGATTGGCTATTGCAGAAAATCAGTCAACTGAATTGGAAGATAATCCTGAGATATTCTATAACAGGAAAAAAATATATGGAAATCGGAAAAGAAAAATAGGAGGGAAAAAATAAGTCATTCTGAATGGCAGAGATAATGAACAATAATTATTTCTACATTGCTTAAGTGATATCTTTTCTGGGTCAAGTAGTCAAATCAGATGGGTTATTTCCTCTATCAGAAAAAGATTTCTATGAAATGCTATACACCTTCAACCTAAAGGAAAGCAAGTAATGCAAAAGTAGAAATAAAAATATATTTCAAAACATGTGAATGAAGAATATTTAAAACTTTAATGTCTGCTCTGCCTTTGCTAGGTTATTATGTTTATCAGTCCACTTAGATGTTCATGTATCTATCTAATCCCAACTATAAATTCAAAAATTATGTTCAAAGACTTACCTGAATAAAGCATTAAAAGTATTTTGTTTTATTTTTACAAATCCCCAAGAGGAATCATGGACAATAAAAATATTTAAAATTGGTTTATAATTACTACAGATTCTATGACATCACCATGCATGTTTCTATAACTCAGTTACCAGCCTATTGTGATGGTAGACATTTAATTTGTTTGAATCAAGAGAAAGATGTCATATGTTCATAAAGAATATCCGTTCTCAGGGTGCCTGCGTGGCTCAGTCTGTTGAACAACCAACTCTTGATTTTGGCTCAGATCATGATCTCAGGGTGGTAAGATGGAGCACTGTGTCAGGCTCCATGCTCAGCGGGGAGTCTGCTTGAGATTCTCTCTCTCCTTCACCCTCTGCCCTCCACCCCCCCGCAGGGTGCTCTCTCAATCTCTTGCTCTCTCTCTAAAATAAAAAAAAATAGGGATCCCTGGGTGGCGCAGCGGTTTAGCGCCTGCCTTTGGCCCAGGGCGCGATCCTGGGGGCCCGGGATCGGGTCCCACGTCGGGCTCCCGGTGCATGGAGCCTGCTTCTCCCTCCGCCTGTGTCTCTGCCTCTCTCTCTCTCTCTCTCTGTGACGATCATAAATAGATTTTTAAAAATTAAAATATATATATATATCATGTATGTGTGTGTACATATATATACACACACATATATATATATTTCCCAGAAACAATGTTTCATATTTTTGAGGCCTTTGCACACTGTGTTCACAGCAAATCCTTTAGCCGTTGATTTAATTTGTAGTCAAAAATAGATATTGTATTTTCCTTCCTTGTCCTAGACTGCACTAAAATTCTACTATAAAGCTAGGCATTGACATCCACATGCAGAAGAATGAAACTAGACCACTCTCTTGCACCAGACACAAAGATAAACTCAAAATGGTTGAAAGATCTAAATGGGAGGCAAGATTCCATCAAAATCCTAGAGAAGAACACAGGCAACACCCTTTTGAACTCGGCCACAGTAACTTCTTGCAAGATACATCCACGAAGACAAAAGAAACAAAAGCAAAAATGAACTATTGGGACTTCATCAAGATAAGAAGCTTTTGCACAGCAAAGGATACAGTCAACAAAACTCAAAGACAACCTACAGAATGGGAGAAGATATTTGCAAATGACATATCAGATAAAGGGCTAGTTTCCAAGATCTATAAAGAACTTATTAAACTCAACACCAAAGAAACAAACAATCCAATCATGAAATGGGCAAAAGACATGAAGAGAAATCTCACAGAGGAAGACATAGACATGGCCAACACGCACATGAGAAAATGCTCCGCATCACTTGCCATCAGGGAAATACAAATCAAAACCACAATGAGATACCACCTCACACCGGTGAGAATAGGGCAAATTAACAAGGCAGGAAACAAAAATGTTGGAGGGGATGCGGAGAAAAGGGAACCCTCTTACACTGTTGGTGGGAATGTGAACTGGTGCAGCCACTCTGGAAAACTGTGTGGAGGTTCCTCAAAGAGTTAAAAATAGACCTGCCCTACGACCCAGCAATTGCACTGTTGGGGATTTACCCCAAAGATACAGATGCAGTGAAACGCCGGGACACCTGCACCCCGATGTTTATAGCAGCAATGGCCACGGTAGCCAAACTGTGGAAGGAGCCTCGGTGTCCAACGAAAGATGAATGGATAAAGAAGATGTGGTTTATGTATACAATGGAATATTACTCAGCCATTAGAAATGACAAATACCCACCATTTGCTTCAACGTGGATGGAACTGGAGGGTATTATGCTGAGTGAAGTAAGTCAGTCGGAGAAGGACAAACATTATATGTTCTCATTCATTTGGGGAATATAAATAATAGTGAAAGGGAATATAAGGGAAGGGAGAAGAAATGTGTGGGAAATATCAGAAAGGGAGACAGAACATAAAGACTCCTAACTCTGGGAAACGAACTAGGGGTGGTAGAAGGGGAGGAGGGCGGGGGGTGGGAGTGAATGGGTGACGGGCACTGGGGGTTATTCTGTATGTTAGTAAATTGAACACCAATAAAAAATAAATTAAAAAAAAAATAAAATAAAGCTAGGCATTCAATGAGATTAGATATAAATTATCTATCAGCTAACTTAATAAACGTTATTTCCCTAACTCTTCAAATGATCTAGAAAATTTTTTACAAATTAATTAGGATGTCATTGATAAACTATAACATGTACATTCTGAAGAATTCTGACATCTATACATCTATGAATTCTGAATTCTATACATCTATGAAGCCATCACCAAAATTAGTCAAGATACCAAATATTTGTGCCACTTCGAAACTTCCTTCAACTCTGGGTCAAACCATCTCTCTCCCCTCTTCATTCCCAGGTAACTACTATCAGTTAGTTTGCACCTTGTGGAATTTTGTATGAATGGAATCATGCAATACATACCATCTTTTGTCTGCCTTCTTTCACTCAGCATAATAATGTTGAGATTCATCCAGGTTGTTGCACCTGTCACTGGTTTGTTCTTACTGCTGCATGGTATACCATTCTATATAAATACCACAACAATCCTGACTTTTAAAAAATCATCTCATACAATAGGGGCTTGTGAAAGCCTGTCTCTGAAAATTTAAATTTGTTGACCTTTAATGAAGAGTTATATAACCACATATCCAGATAAAATTAAAGTCCTAATATCACAGAGAATTCCTGTTACATAGTAAGTACTCAATAAATATTCATTAAATGAAAAAAAAACATTTTCTATGCAGACAACATGCACATTGGAGTCACTAACATGGTAGATCCCTCTAGACCTTTCAGAAGCCTGAATAACACCTGGAATTTTACTTCCAAACCATTTATCAGTTTTGTTAGCAAAACTTGCATTAGTAGACAAAACCAGGTTAGCCAATGTCCAGCTAACTTGGTTAATCTAATCACAATGCAATAAGGGCAATATCGTCCTTGAAGTCTGTTTCTCTGTTTCATGAATGAATGCTCTTCTGCTATTATCTCTTGAGTGTGCCAGTTCCATTAAATCCAATCAACCTTTGAAAGAAATGAGAAAAACTGGAATCCACTGAGGACCACTATGTCATAAACCTTACATGCATCATCTTATTTCTCACTATAAATAAAAAGAAGATATAGCCCAAAATAAATATGTGGCTTTCTCAGAGTTACACAGTGAATAAGTATTACAGATAGATAGAATTCACTCCCAAGTTTGTGATCAATGTACCTTTCCTCAAAAGTCTTGGTGGACCCTCTTATATGGTAGTCAGTGATATGGGCACAATTTTAGTGAATGAATAACTGGCTTAGCTTATAAAATGCCAATTTTGAGAGAAATTATTTTCTGGGAAATAATTCAGGAATATATCCCTTTGAAAGTGTGTTACCATTACCCGGTGTCTTAAATTATCTGTGACCATATAACCATATTATCACAAAATCAGCAGCTTAAAATAACATGTGGTATCCATCTCAGTTTCTGTTGGTCAGAAATCTATGGCTTAACTGGGTCCTCCACAAGGCTACAATCAAGGTGGCAGCTAGGGCTGAGGTTTAACTGGGGAAAGATCTGCTTCCAAACTCACATGGATGAAGGCAAAATTCAGTTACCTATGGGTTATCAGACTGAAGGCCTCAGTTTCTTGCTATTAATGGCTATCCTCAGTTCCTTTCTCTGTGGCCTTCTCCAACATGGCAGTTAATGTCATTAAGCCAGCAAGGAAGAGTCAATGGAGGGAGTTACAATCTAGTATAACATAATCACATGAATGACAAAATATCCTCTTCGCCATATTTTCTCAGTTAGGAGGAAATCACAGTTCTTGCCTACATTCAAGGAAAGGGAATTACATATAGGCATGAAGTCTAAGAGGTAAGGATAATTAGGGGCCATTTTAGAATCAGTTTACCACACCCAGCATATGATGGATAGTCACCACCACCATATTTACCCTTCTAAAGATAGTCTCTCCCAGAAAGTACAGAGAAGAAATGTGTTCAGCACGGCCTGCCTTTATGAACCTTTCCACTGAAGGAACTCCTTTAAACAGATTAGGTACTCACAGACAGTCAAACTGGAAAGCAAAATTCATTCAGGGTTATAGAGCTGACAATAACATCTCTTCTGTTCCATGTTTTATATTTTTGAGGTGCTTTGAGACATGATGGCACTTCGTTGATTCCTACAATAACCGTGCACAGTAAACAAAGTGGTTATTATTAATCCACATTTTTCTATAAAAAAGTAGAGAACCAGAGAAGATAAAGTAACTTGCTCAAGGTCACAGAGCTACCTGAGTCCATGTCTGGAGCTTATCATTGGCTGAAGAAAGCCTCCAGCTGAAAGTCTCAACTGCTACCCTGGGTTCCAACACCCAGCCCATGCAAAGAGTACAAAGACTCAGGTTTATACCCATAAAATATATTATTAGAAATAAAAGTACTAGTAGTGAGATGGATCATAAGGGAAAGGAGAGAAAATGAGTGAGAAAAATTATAGATGGTGACAAAACATGACAGACTCCTAACTCTGGGAAATGAACAAAGGGTAGTGGAAGGAGAGGAGGGCAGGGGGATACGGTAACTAGGTGACAGGCACTGAGGAGGGC
Organism: Canis lupus baileyi; assembly: GCF_048164855.1. Lineage (NCBI taxonomy): Eukaryota > Metazoa > Chordata > Mammalia > Carnivora > Canidae > Canis > Canis lupus. The sequence goes on from NC_132863.1 coordinate 17,254,434, forward strand.
ACTTAATGGGATGAACGGGTGTTATATGTTGGAAATCGAACTTCAATTAAGAAAATGGAAAAGGGGATCCCTGGGTGGCGCAGCGGTTTGGCGCCTGCCTTTGGCCCAGGGCACGATCCTGGAGACCCGGGATCGAGTCCCACATCGGGCTTCCGGTGCATGGAGCCTGCTTCTCCCCCTGCCTGTGTCTCTGCCTCTCTCTCTATGTGACTATCATAAATAAATAAATAAAATTTAAAAAAAAAAAAAAAGAAAATGGAAAAGAAAGAAAGAAAATTACTAAATAAAAGTGTAAGATCTGTTTTCAACTAGTCAAATATATGACTGGAAAGCTATATGTATTTTCCCCTTTGGAGAAATTATCCACTGCAATGATCCTAAGCTTTCTTACTTGCTGAAACTTGCTATCATCTTTATGATGTTATAAAAGTAAAATAGGTGTAGGAAGTCTAAATGAGCTAAAAATATTTTTCAAATTGGAGGATTTCTGAAAACCCAGATGGTAATATACACAGGATTCTTTTCATCTCATGAATTAGATGGGCTGGACTTCTAATCATTTTATTCATTCATTCATTCATTTGGATAGATCCTTTCATGATTTCTAACCCCTCTAAAGTCAATACTACCCCAACATATAATCTACAGTGGCCTTGGGCAAACGAGTGTTTCCTAGAGCCCTGGTTTTCTCATCCATAAAAGCGTACATTTATCTAATATAGGTACTAGTCTGTGAGTTAATAGATTCACAATACACAGTACAGTTTCTCAAGATTACAACAAGAGAAGAATTCCTACCTTGATTTTCGCCCTTTCTTTTGAATAAGTTTGTATTTACTGCCCAGTACTTCTTCATAATTCAGCCAAATTTGTGTTAAATAATCTCAGGTTGTGCTTTCCTGGACAATTATTACTAGGTCTTCTTTTCACTTTCAAAAATGCTCTGGCCTTGATAAATTATAGAGTCACTCCACTTATGACCTATCAGTGTTAAAGCACAAGGCCAGAGGACATTGTGCAAATGTGTCCCACACACAGATCATTTTGGCTCTTTAGGTTGGGACAGCTGTCAGGAAATCAAGATTCAAGCAGTGCAATGGTATATTCTCTGATAAGTCAGTGGCCAGCAGGAAGTTTTTCTCTGGTTTCCAAGAAAGAATGACCCATAGAACAGTCAGATAGAAAACACAGAAATTTAGGAAAGGACATCTGTTGGGGGAAGACATTATAAACTCTTTCAAAATGCTTTCTCCTTATACTTTATTCCTTTTCTTTTCTTTTCTTATACATATAAATGGTTTCTTCCTGAACTATCATTATTAGTGACTAGCTATCTCATACCTAATGATGTTTTGACACCTTCTTGATGAGAAGTTTCTAGTTTTATGTTATAGAAGGAAAAGCAAACAAAGATTAAGAGGCTCTTATTCTGAATTTTTTAGTCATATGCTCCAAGTATTCTCAGTGTTTCTATCCAATAAACTGATTAAACTACTATAGGCTATAGAAATAAGATAGAACAATTATACCTGAATTTACAAGGGAAAAGTTCAAATTGGAGGCAACAGATGGAACCGTGAGTCATACCGGAAGAAAAACAATGTTTTAGGTCAAAAATTTAAAGTTCACACATTAGGCTACCTGAGTGGCTCAGCTGGTTAAGCATTTGACTCTTGGTTTTGGCTTAGGTCATGATCTTATGGGCCAGGAGATCCAGCCCTGTGATGTTAGGCTCCACACTCAGTAGGGGGTCTGCTTGAAGAGTCTCTCCCTCTGCCCCTCCCTCCACTCTCTCTCTTTTGTGCACTGTCTCTCGCAAATAAAAAAAATAATAAATATTTTTTTAACAAAAGTTTATACATCAATAAAGAGCTAGGAAACCATTCATGTACTTTGCAATATGAAGGAATCAAAGTCCCATGACACAGAAACCTGTGAATTTATTCACCCTGTTGCTTGACAGAGAGATACCTTTATCAAAGTTCATCATAGAGAAAGATTAGAGAGGAGAGCCTGAGTAGAGATGGGTTTCCTTAAAATCTAAGGACTTAGTTTTTCCTTTCTTTCCTTTTTTTCTTTCTTTCCTTTCCTTTCTTTTATACCTTATTCAAGCTTCAAGTTAAAGAATGGCTCAGCCCCCATCAGGATCATAAAGAGGACCAGAAAAAGCAGCACATTTGTTGATTTATGGCACAACCTGAAACAAATCTCTACATCAGGAAAACCTCATCACCCTGAGTACCATGAGCTTTTCAAATGAGCTTACAAGAGGGTCTTTTAAAATTTTCCCAATGAGAAGAACTCCAGAAAAACAGCATTTTACTATTTTAAAGGTTTGTATGGTGATCAGATGCCAGAGAGGCAAGTCAGCTAAAACCAGCTGATTTCCATTCATTCCAAATTAAAATTATTCCAACAAATACATCAGTTTTTCTTCTCCTTTGTGACAATAACAATAACGAAATTTTGATAAGCCTGAGAAACAGCTGGGAAAAAAACATTTTTAAAATCTCCAAACCAATACTCTGGGGTTTCATGATGTGTGTTTTACAAGCAGAAGGGCTCTGAGCTACAAGCAAAACATCCTTGATTTCAAGGGAAAAGTGGCATGTGGATACCAAACGACCTCAAATTGGAGTACTTTAATTAAATCAGTCTTGCTTCAATTTACTTCAAGACTACCTGAATTCACAAATATTCCCAAGATACTTAGAGAATTATAAAAGAAACATGTGTATACTGTATATATAAGTGTCACAGCATTGAGGCACTATTTTAAAGACTTCACATAGTTTGATGTGTTTCATCCACATCCCTTGAGATAGGTGGAATTATTATCCCACTTTGTAGATGAGCCAACTGGGGCTCAAACAGTTTAAATAACTTGCCCTAGGTCATATAGCTAATAAGTGGCAGAGCAGGAATTTGAGCTCAGGCAGTTTCAAAGTACATACCTTTCACCACAACATTATATACTGCCTGTATATCTGCTCCATGTACAGTCAATTGTAGACAATTTATTGTTATGCAAATTGATGCGGAAATGTCTAGTCCAGGAAATGCTTCCTTTTTTCTTTTTGTTTTTCATTGTGTAACATGAATTCTAAAAGGCTGACACTGAAACTTAATGTCTAGGGAGTTGGCAGATGAATGAATGAAACATGCCTATGTTGTGAGGTAAGGAAGACAACTGAGTATGAAATTTTAAATAATATTTTGCAAGGGGAGATAATATACTTACACGTAATTTTACTTTTCATGGAGAATCAAAGAATGTTCACTATGCATTTATACATAAACACACACAAAAAGAAAGCAATTTTAAGAAAGTTTGAATAAGAATTCCTGTTTTGAAACAACTTGAGATATGCAATAAATATCATATCCACAATTTTCTTTAAAAAACATTGTTATTTTATTGAACATTCTGGTAGACAGAATTGAAAAGATGATACCCATTTCAGACATTTAATTTTAACTAGATCAGAATAAATGTCACCTGAGTGTGTATCCACTTTATTGACTACTTACCTATGCATATTTAATTCGTTTTCCAACCATTCATTCAATTGAGATTTGATTCAAATCTCAGAATAGAGCAGATATTTAATCATCTCAGAAGTATAATGCACCCCAACCTGGAGACTTAAAATATCCATTTTTCATGGTTTCTATCCACAAGGTAACACAATTAGTACACTTGAAAAGACTCAAGAGTTTCAATCAGCTTAGGCTGAGTTTCAAGGTCTTGGTGGGGCTTAAAGCTAGGCTCCTGGTCAGGTTACAAAAATTTCACAGCACTCTTACCCCTCCCACTCTTACCCCCATGCAAGTAACTGAAAAAAAAAAGTAACAGCTCTTAAAAAGTGGAACTAGTATTCCCTCTCAGATGCCAGGAGCCAGTTCTCCTAAACCATCTCTGATTTACCAGGGTAATAGAGGAAGAATTCCATGATAAGGGTGGATTTGCACAGCCCCCTTTAGATCATTGTATTGACAGTGTCATTGTAGTCAGAGAATGCAGCCAGGTCCTACAATCCATAACTCGCAACTAAACCAAATCTTCATTTTTTTGAAGACATAGCAAATTCAATTAGAAACTCTAAGGGCTCCATGGATCAATCAGGTCATATATAATTAGCTCTAATTGGTACCTGTCCAGAGAGGCACATTCTTTACCTGCAGTCAAGGGATACTCAGAGACTTTCTTAACTTTGAAAAACATCAAAGCAATTCCTTCTAATCTAAGCATTATAGCCAGCCCTCAACAGTGGCAAAAGCTCCAACACCAATAAAAAAAGAACTGAATATTTGATAGAAAGAAAAATTTTCTAAAAGAGCTAATGGTGATGTTGAACAAGAAACACATATACACTTAATTTGTAGAGTATAAAGGCCAACTACTAAATGTCTCCCAAGAAATACTAAACTTGTACCCTAGAGTGAAAAGATGATTTTGTAGGCATTTCAAGAAAGAAACCATGAGAAATAACCAAATACAATATTTCCATGATTGTCTTTCAGGGAGTTACTTTGTAAAGATAATTGAAAGCAAATTTGTAAAGATAATTAAAAGTAAATTAATGATAATATCTTGTGCCTTGCAGCTGGAATGAAAATGTGGCTTTTTAGTCCTTTTAGATAATCAGATACATAATTTAGATTCTTTGAGAAATAATAGGCTTAATAATAATAACTTACAATAATAATAACTAGATATATTGTGGTGATCATTTCGTAAAAAAAAGAAAAGAAAAGAAAAAAAGAGAGAATAGGAAATTACTGCCTCAGTGGCTCAGTGGTTGAGCATCTGCCTTTGGCTCAGGTCATGATCCCAGGGTCCTAGGATCGAGTCCTGCATCGGGATCCCTGCAGGGAGCCTGCTTCTCCCTTTGCTTATATTTCTGCCTCTCTCTGTGTGTCTCTCATGAGTAAATAAATAAAATATTTTTAAAAATATGAAATGAAGTGTATTTTTTTAACATAATAGGTATGATCAAGAAAAGCTAAAGTGACCGACTGAAATTCCTTCAGTAGCAGAAGGTCCAGTGAAGCAGCTGCTGTACGACCTAGAGATCAGATCTAGGTTCTAATCCCAAGTAGGTAGGTAGGCAGGATGTGAATAGTCACTAATTATACCAAAACTTGGTGTTTGCATTTGTAAGTGAAGATGTTGGAATACAGCAATCTTCAGTGGCCCCTCCAGTTTGAGAAACTAATGTTAGGGTATTAGAAAGCACTATAGGAAGCTTGCACAAGGCCAAGTTTTCTACAGTACCTCTTCCTTGTGATGCCAGAAACAAAATATGAAATTGAATGTTTCTATTTTTATGCTAAAATGGAAACAGAGGTGGGAAGGATAAAAGGAATCCATCATGCAAAAGAAACAGTTTTTGTTTTAAATTTCAAACCCAATAGAAATTCTAGCCCTCCAAGGATATTATGAGGCTGTAATCTTAGCCCTCTACTTACCTGACCTTTAGCAGCAGGGAGTAGGCAGCAGCAAATCGGGCTTGGAAGTCTACTTCCTAAATCAGTCTCATTCTCTCCAACTCCTGCCCTTTTTGTGAATTATTACACCACCTGGCACCAGGAATATTATTGACTCTGGAGCAGGGAGCTTAATTTTGTAATAAATTTTACAGATTGCTAACTGAAAAACAAGAACAAAAATGAACTACTAGGTAGTTGAAACCGCTGACTCTCACTGCTCCTTCCTGCCCCTGGCTAATTTATGGCAGCAGAGCTGGGCTCCCACACCACGGCTGCCACTTTGGCTTGGCTGCTCTGCTCACCGCGCATGGGGCAGCAGGCCAAGGAAGGAAGCCATGCTCCCTTGTCTGTGGATTTCAAACCACACTGTGCATGCTGGAATTCCCACAGCCACCCCTACAGTCTTAGCTCCTAAGATCTCAGAGGTAAAAACAAGTGAGAAAGTTGGGGCACACTCATGATGTTTGGTAGAGTGAAAGGAGAGGAAAAGTACTTTGCAACAGATTGGAATTTTCATTCCATTTCTTCTATACTTTTCAGTACAACATATATTTATGGATCACTCACTACATGTTTAATAATATGTGTTAGAGTAAAAAAGATGTATAAGACATGATTTCTAATCATGTTGGGCATTGCTGTGTAACAAATCACCCCAAAACTTAGTGTTTGTGAATTCAGCCATTGGGGTCAGCTAAGGGCTGAATGGTATAGGATGGCTTTGGTTCTGCTCCAAGAAATCTCTTTTCCTCTAGTAGGTTAGCCTAGACTTGTCACCCTGTGGTAGCAAGATTCTAAGAGGGGAAATAAAAACTCACAGTACTTTTCAAATCTCTGCTTACATTAAGCTTGTTACTATTCCACTGGCCCAAATTCCACTGGACACAGTCAAGTCCAATGAGAGGGCACAGTCAAAGGGAGCGAATAAAGAGAAGCATGAAAAAGTGGTGTCCTTAGTGCAAATTAGTCTACCACAGTGACCTTGAAAAGCTTGCAATATAGGAACACCTGGGTGGCTCAGTGGTTGAGTGCCTATCTTCGTCTCAAGTCATGATCCCAGGGTCCTGAAATTGAGTCCTGCATTGGGCTCCCCTCTGGGATCCTGCTTCTCCCTCTGCCTGTGTCTCTGCCTCTGTCTCTGTGCCTCTCATAAATAAATAAATAAATAAATAAATAAATAAATAAATAAATAAATAAAATATTTTTTTTTAAAAAAAGCTTGCAGCACAGAGCGAGAAGTAGGCATGTAAAGTACTTTCTGTGCAATGACTTAAGTCAGCACTAGACCAAACAGGGTCAAAAAGAGGAGCACCTCTGTAGTTTAGATGAGTGGAGCATTGAGTTAGGAAAGTTTCCCTGCCTCTAAGGAAGCAACGTCACCAAACTGAAGAATGAAGAATTTTGAAGAATGAGTAGGAGAATATGCAGGAGTCATGGAAAAGAGTCAAAGAGAGGAAGGAACAGTCAAGAGGGGGCCTAGATGCTTATCATGTGTAACACAATGCCTATAGGAGTCTCGGTCTCTTCTACCTTCTGTTTACCATGGTGACCTTCTGGAAACTACTTCTTTCCTTGCCATGATGCTATACTTTTATTCATCCACCCTATTCCTTCCCTGTATTCTCCATAGGCTCCTGTTATTTTTTACTTATTTTACAAGTTGATGATTTTGGTTCATCACTGCCCATATATGGGTAACTTGCCAGAATGATGATTCTTCTTAAATCTCTTTTTCTTGCCCAGACAGATATCTTCAATAATCTCAATTTATGTATCTGACAACATTCTGGGCAATGTCCTGAGGATATATCCCCAAGTGCACTTCTAGTCCATCATTGTTCCCTCAATTTGGTTTATCCCCCGCAGTTCACAGGCACAGTTGTTGGCTTCACAGGCACCCAAAGTAGAATACTGAATCCTATTTTTCTGTCGTCCCTCTTACTCCCACTGTACCTCACATTTAGTCAATCCCCAAGTCCCGTTGACATTGACTCATGAATAGTTTCCAGTTACTCTCCTCCTTCTCATCACCACAACCACAGCTTCATTGCTGCTCACTCAGTTCTTCATCATTTCTCACCTGCACCAACCACAGCAGCCCCCTGACTGGTCTCCTTCCTCAAATTCATCATCTATCCAGCTTCTAGTGTGATTTGTCTGGAATGCAAATAAGACATGCAACTCTATTACTTACAGCTCTTCTTGGCTCTTCACTAGCTACAATCATCAAAATGAGGCCTACAGCACCCTCTGGAAATTACCCCTACTGATACTGATGTTTTGCTTCCCACTTCTCCTTACAATACACTCTACATTCTGGCAATGTAGAACTTCTTATTCCTTGCAAAGTGTTTCTTATCTCTGTTCTGTGCTCTTAAGGTTCTCTCAGTCTTACATGTCTTTCTCCCTACCCCCAGCTCCCTTTAATCAGTTCTTAACCATCCCGAAAACTCAAAAACTACTGAAAATTTTCCTTTCTCCAGATCTGTTGTCACATTTTACATTTTTTTAAAGATTTTATTTATTCATGAGAGACACAGAAAGAGAGAGGAAGAAACAAAGACAAAGGGAGAAGCAGGCTCTATGCAGGGAGCCTGATGTGGGACTTGATTCTGGGTCTCCAGGATCATGCCCTGAGCTGAAGACGCTCAACCACTGAGCCACCCAGGTGTCCCTCACACTTTACATTTTTGATCATATGTATCTCTTTATCTTTCTCACTCACTGTGCCTTCTATTAGAATAGAAAGAACATAAAACACGTCTTTATATTTTTAGGGCCTGGAATGAATGACATACTGTATCTGGGAAGGATATACATCTGGAAGGAAGTTGATGAGGCAATATTAGTAGTGTGACCTGAAACCGGAAGGTTGTTCACCCATTACTTGTATGACTTTGGGAAAGTTTCTTAAACTTTGTGCCTTGATTTCCTTATCTAAAAAGTATAGATTCTTATACTATGTATCTCACAGGGTAGTTCCCCCAATTAAATGAGCCAACAAGTAAAGTACTTAACACAGTGCCTAGAGCATGGTAAGTAATCAATAACTACTAGCTTTCTTTAGAGTGTGTAGCACACTGGGGTTACTAGGTGAATAGATAAATGGATTAAAATAGCCTGACCAGGCCACAGAGATATGAAATAGCATACATGTGTGTGAGCAAACACAGCCAGTTTTTTATTACTCTAAAGTAAAAAATTAAGAATGGGTGAAATGAAATAGTTGATCACTTGGGATCTCACAACCCTAAGTTATAGCCACCACTCTTGTATATACACAAGAAGAGAGCTCTTTCTGTGAGGTTCTGGGTGCATAGCAGTAATGAGTAGGAGCCTAGATCATGCAAAGAAGGAGGCAGGCAATCAAGAACTAGTGTCTTTAAAATGCCCAGCTGTGGACAGAGTTTCCTCCTTCTTAGGCTCTCTTCTTGATGACTCCTGGGGAGTTGGTCTCTAGTAAGGGTTTATTATGGTGACCTTCTAGTATAGTTACGTTTATAAAGCAAGTGTCAGCAAAATTTTTCTGTGAAGAGTAAAATACTAAATATTTTAGGCTTTTAGGCCATATGGAGTCAATCACAATTACTTGTCACTGTAACATAAAAGCAGCCAGAGACAATACATAAACAAATTAATCTGCCTATGTTCCAATTAAACTTTATTTACAGAAACAAAGTGTAGGCTCAACATGGCCATAGTTAGCCATTGTTATCAAGCCTTGCTAAAGCATCAAGTACTGTCTAGAATTTAGTAGGATCTTTTCCTATTAAGTCATACATTGTAGAGAAAAGTTTAACTTCCTAATATTTTTATTTGAGGTTTCCAGAAATCATAATCATCTCTCAAAGCACAATGAACATATGTTTCTAGTGGGTTATGACCTTATGTTATAGTTTTCATCTGTCTCTCTTACCAGACTACTGCATACTTGCCCATTTACCCTATTATTTCTGATCTAAAGATTATGCTTTATAAGGGATTGTTGTTCAATAAGAGTTTGTTAAAATAATTAAATAATGAATAATTTCACCATTAATAAATGCATATACAATAAAAGCTGCTAACTAAAAATGTTTACCCCTAGTTTTCCTAATCCCAACAATTGAATTAAATTTTTTATCTACTTTTAAAAATTATTCTTACATTACTGAATTAATAATGTAGATTTATTTTTGTATCCTGCCATTTAGCTTTTTTCAAACTTCACTGTTTCTGTCAACAAGTTGTGATGAAAATCAAGTTTCGAATGAACAAAGACCCTCCCAAGCTAACACATCTTCTACATGTCTGGTTGCTCCCTTCATCATCTGCTCTTAGAACAGTAGAATTACCAAGTTGAATGAAGTCTTAGGAAAGAACACACTCTCTTGCCTCCAGGTGGATGAGTCAGCTGATTGATCAAGAAGGTTACTCTCTCTGAGGCTGCAGAGGTGGAAGCTATAAGAAGCAAACTACCTTTTCCACACTTACTTAAGCTTTAGCTATGTAGCCATTTCATCTGAGAATTTCCTCTACCTGCCCACAACAAAGGAAAGAAGCATATGAAACAATAATCCTAGCCTACTACTTCTCAAGATTCAAAGTAGTTATAAATCTCCTTGGGATCTTGCTAAAATGAAGATTCTGACTTATTAGTTCTGGATTGGGACCTGAGCCCCTGTATCCCTAACAAGCTGAATTACACAGAAGAGGAATATCAAGCTGTTTGTCCAAGGTTACCCCAGGATGGATGGCAGAGCTTATCTCAAGTATGGTACACCCCAGGGACTGTTCTTAAGAAGCCTAAGAAGACTCTTCATTGAACTTTATGGACCCCTTTCCTCCCACGTAGCAAAGGATGCTGTTGCTCCACCTATATCCCTAGGTTTATTAACTCATTGTACACCTTCTTATTTCCAACTGCCAGTATTCTCATCTCTTTGTTTGCAGGCATTTTCCAAAGCCACGGAAGACCACTCTGCTCATTAGTTGCCCATTAATTGTAGTGCTTGGCAATGAACAGACCTGGGGAGCAATGCTCAAGCAGTAATGAACAAGAGTTGGTGGAGAGATATAACAGTTTCAGAAGGGACAACCCACCCTAAGATATGTTCTATACATTTTCCTAGATGTTCAAGAAGTAATGAGTTAAAGTTGCTCACAGTGGGTACCTGCTCATGACTTTGCCACATAGTCGCTTTTTTTCCCCTGTCACTTTCCCACTCCCACACCACCGATTCCTGCACCTTTCAAACTACTTACACTCAAATTCCAACCAGCATCTAACATCTAAAATTCTGTGATAAATGACCTTGTCAAGTATTCCTACTGCATTATTAATCCTCAAAGAATATTTAAGAGGATGATCTTAAATTTGTTTAGTAAATTTAATGTTTCAAATATATATGTAAAATTATATATATATATATATATATAATTATATATTTTATATATATATATATATATATATATATATATATATATATATATCAGATGATTAAACAGAGGCCTGGAAACTGAAGAGTGAAGAAACTTGTCACACAGCTAAGAAGTCACATACCAACTCCAGTGCTTTTATACACACACACACACACACGCACACACACACACACACACAGGAAATGGTATTTGTACAATGATTTCACAAGAAAGAAGAGCATTTTCCTATGACAAAAGAGGTTAATGAATAAAGGTGGTTCCCAGGAAGTCAAACTAAATGTAAATTTGCTTACAGATGTTTCACATCTCTGAATCTTCATGCCTCAGTATCACCTTTTATTATAATATGTCCCTTACAGGAAAATCATAACACAGATCATGCTCCCTGGTGACTACTAGTTTACATGTTTAAGAATAACTCACTTGGAAATAGAAAGGTCACTTTGGGTGATTCACCATTTGGGATGATATTGATCATCTTGGATCACACATAAACAAAAATTTAGTTCCTCCCAGAGTTGTGAAGCAAAGTCCATTGCAGAATATTTTTCTGAGTGTAATTTCATGCACCTCTTCATGATTTAAAAGAAAACAAAGTACCAAAACATTGAAACAAAGATGGTTCTTTTGTACATCTTGTCACATAAGATTTCTATTGAGATAATCTGGGATAATATAAGAGACTTCCAAGTTAATACTCAACCTGATATAAGATCACATCAGAACAATTTAAATGTGCTTCAGAGAGGAAGAAAATCCCTAAGACCTAAATAATAGATCTATTTATCAAATTGTCCATTTTTGTTTGAAAATTTTAGAAACTGGCATTGGAGCTTCTCTTTTTATATAATTAATAACTTTTCCCTAAAGCCATTTGGGGGAACTAGGGTCCTATGAAATCTTGCCTAAGCTAAATTCTGAAAAATGTAAATATTTACTTGATTTTTTTTCACTCATGCTGTTATTTAGGAAGAAATGGTTAGTGTTGCTTTGTCCAAGTCAATTGTCACTGGGAAAATTATTTAAGCTCTAGTCTAGGGCTGCACTGTCCAAAGCAATAGCCTCTCGTCACATGTACCTATCTAAATTTAAACTAATTAAATTTTCATAAGGTTTAAAATGCAGTTATTTTGCTATGCTAGCCACATTTCAAAAGCTCAAGAGCCGCATGTGGCCACTGGCTACCATATTAGTGCAGATTTAGAACATTTCCATCAGCAAGTTCTATTAGATAGCTCTGCCCTAAGACAAGTCTGAAAAAGTGAAGGAAATAAAGGAAATAGACTATCTTCTTTACCTCTATTCCACTCTTATGAGTACAAGCTCCCTTTACTAAATACGATTCTGGACAGCAAGAGTCATAAATCTTTTTGGAGCCACAATGTGTGAGAGAAGGTAGGCTGTTAGCAAGAGGTTATGACCCTATTACAGGAAATGGGAGTCGCTGCCTGCCACATCCTGAAAACAAATTGGTCTTTGGTACTTCATTTTGATTCAATGTAAAAATCCCTTTCATTGCCCTGCATTTTGTAAATACCTTATTAGGAAAATAATGTCTAAGATACATCAATGCTTTCCTCTATGATTTTCTCCTGTCTGTAATTACTATTATCAGAACCACTAAATATTCTGGTACAACCTAATTTACCCTAAACACTTTCAGAGTAAGCAAACAGATTTCAGAAATAAAATATTCAAGTCTTCCCAATGACCAACAGAACCTGGATTTTCAAGATTTAAAAATGGAATTTCAATGATATAAGACTGCTTAGTTTTTCTAAAGTGTACAAATTTTAACATCACTTGGTGGTATGTCTTTCATTGTAGTTATGCATGAGAGAGATCAAGTTTTGTCAAAATCAAAAACAAAGCACCAAACTATAACCAGAGTTTTGTCTGATTGCAAGAAATAGAATGAAAAAGGAATAAATATAAATAATAAAAATACGCATTTATAATGTTTCGGATAGGTTTTTTGTAAAAAGGTAAACATAGACCTGGGAAAACTGTCCATATATTGCAGTCTCCAAAAGAACCCATTTCCATTCAGATCATCTCTTTCTTGCCTTAAACTTTCTAGTTATTATTTTTTCCCCTCACTGGTATCTCTCTCTCTCTCTCTCTCTCTCATTTTATTTTCAATTCTTACTCAAAAGTTAAATATATTCTAGTGTTCAGACTCAATAGCAATGACAATACCTTTAAAATATTAGTTGGAAAAGCAACAGTGCCCTAGGTGTGCACATCAGGAGGTTACCCTAGGGTATTTGTGACAATCCTTCCACAGTGTGTGCTGCACTCTGGCAAAGCTTCAGCCTCCCTCCTTCAGGCAAGCAATCTGCAAGTTCTCACAAAACTCAGAAATCTAGCCATCAGAGAGGAGAGAACCAACCAGAGAACCTGTAGTTGTCTCCAGGGATTTGATGACCATTTGCTGCCAGGCACCTCTCGCCAAGATGCCTAGCAAAGCTATTGGGCTTCCAAGCTTGTGCTGTAGCCATCGGTGACAGGATCCACTCCAGGAACAAAAGCCAGCTCACATCCATACTTAACCCAGACTTCCTAACAGTATCACATCATAAAACCATAGCACATCTGGCACACATTTAAGGCCAAGTTGGCAGTATTTGATACGAAAAAGAAACCAAAGACTGAATTAGCATCCCACATGCTTGTTTTCACAAGTCATAGATGCAGAGCAGAGGTATATGGAGTGAAGCCCACAAGACACCCACGAGCCTTTCCTTAAATGAAGGTTGAGCTGCCTAAGTCCAATGAACTGGAAAAAAACAAGCCAGCAACAAACAATACACACAAAAACAACAAACCCCTCAATGTTGTTGTCTTATTTTGTTTGCCCGAGAAGGTCTTGTTACCTGGATTCATTCTTTCTTTCTTTCTTTCTTTCTTTCTTTCCTTTCTTTCTTCTTTCTTTCCATTTTTGTTTTGTGTTTTGTTTTGTTTTGTTTTGTTTTGGCTTATGTGGAACAAGTATCGGAGCCATCTTTCAGATGGGAACCTAAATTAGGAAGAGGCTCTAACTCCTTCCTTAACCTGTAATTCCAAGTCACTCATACCTCTAGCTTCCAGAATGAGCTAGGTCTCATCTCTGCAAGTCTGCAATGTCCAAGGAAAAGCCTGGCTTTCAGAAAACATTCCTTTGCATCAGAATACAAATTCACTTACAGGTGGGATTCCAGCTACATTCTTACTCCAAAGTGTCACATTCCAAAAAAAAAAAAAAAAAAAAAAAGACTGTAAAGTCCTTTTGGGAGCATGAATCAGGCAAGAGCTGGGGGAACAAGTACAAAGTTTTAAGAGATGCTTAATTAATACAGACCATAACTTAGCTATGTTGTAGTAAAGAATTACTGGAGGTTGTTACATTTTTTTTCTCAATTTAATTCTGGTGGTATAGTCTGATACTAAAATGGAATATTTATAATCAGAACTTTCCTGGAAAAGCAGGGACACATGCTTCTTTGAAGGTGAACAAGTCCTAGGAATTTAGAAGAAAATCGGGATAAAATTTTAATAATTTTGGAGAAGGAAAGGTCATTCTAAGTCAGACATAAAATAGAGAAGACATACAAGAAATGTTAAACCTGATAATCAAAAATTGTTTTAAAAATTAACAAAATTTTTATTAAATTAAAAAATGAAATAAAATTGCAAAAAAGAAAAGAAAATTCTGTATGTAAGCTATGAAATAATTTCAGCACTAATTTTGCCATGTATCATTTCACTCATGCTCCTCACTCACCTTCAATGTTTGCAGAACATATGACAAAGCTATTTTCTTGAACTTACACAGTGTATCTACAAATCAATAGAAATGAGTCAAACAATGATCCTTAAAAGATACAAAAAGGCAACTTTTGTAAAAAAAAAAAATACTAAAAGCAAATAAAGCTATAAGAAGCTGCTCAAAGTCAATCAAAAAATAAAAACTAAATTTTTAAAACTAAGATAAGCAAAACTTAAAATTCCTAAGTTATAGTGGTGTTGAGGCAGTGTCCTATACTAATAGGGTCCCTGTAAGTGGTACATTTTTAGAGAAAAATTTGACAAAATTGAGATTAAAAATGAACATTCTCTCTTACCTAGAATTCTCCCAGTAAAAGAATTTATCAAAAATACAGTCACAAAAAAAAAAAAATACAGTCACAGAAGTACCTATCTATATACATTCATTTATATGAATAGACAACATATATTTATAATTTTAAAAATATCCTGAGATATTAGGTCAAAACAACAAGTTCATACAGTTCAGTATAGTATTATTAGAGGTGGGAAAAATATAACATACAGAGAAAAAAATGTAAGATACTGCATACAATAAGGAATCATTTGTATATTTTTAAAGAACATGCATGTAAGTATGTGTACATATTCTCTTCCCCCAGAAATATATAAGAAATAGTTCATAATGACTATGGGGGTGCAGGGAATGGATGTAATTGGTATTTTTCATCTGGTACCTTTCTAGCATAGTTTGATTTTTTAAAACATTTGTATGTAATACTGTTACTTAAAAAAATAACAAAAATAAAATTTCTGTAGCAACCTTGCTGCAATGCTCTTCAGTGAGAAATAATTAAATCAGCCTTCAGCTTGAAAGAGCTGTCTTCTGGTGAATGGCAGGGCCACAAAAGAAGCTCATTACCATCTTCTTCAAACCCACTGAAAGGGGTAAATTTGGTCCTAGAGCATAAACAGTAATTATCTATGCATTTCCCCTGCAACTTCTTTATAAAGATTTCAAGAGAATGAATGGACTGGATTGAGTTTCATGTAACAGTGTTTGCCCAATGCAGGTGAGACTCTGAGCAATCTTTGATCCAAGTGGCACTGATATAGCAAAACCGCAACAGCCAGGGCACATCTTAAACTTTCCAAAATAAGCAATTTACCAAGGGAGGTAAAATTCCCAGGTGGTAAAATTCCCTTTTTCCGTGTATGGCTGAGGAGAATAATGCCTAGTCTTATAAAAGAGACGTCACAAAACAAAATACATATTCAAGTCTTCTGCTTTTTTAAAACTTATTCTCATTGGGGAGTTTTTGTTTTGTTTTTTGTTTTTTGTTTTTACCTTTTAGGATATTTTTAACTATTATTTTTAAAAAGTTTAAGCTTACAGAAAACTTGAAAGAAAAGCAAAACAATAACCTATATAATCTTCATTTAGTTTATATATTGTATATTTGTATCTTTGCTTTATTGTTTGATTTTATATAATGCTCTTTTTAAAAAATATTTATTTTAGAGAGAGAGAGAGAGAGAGAGAATCCTAAAGCAGACTCACTGCTGAGTGTGGGGCCAGATATGGGATCCAGTCCTAGGACCATGAGATCACAAGCTGAGTCAAAATCAAGAGTGGGCATACACAAAGATGAACTCAAAATGGATGAAAGATCTAAATGTGAGACAAGATTCCATCAAAATCCTGGAGGAGAACACGGGCAACACCCTCTTTGAACTCGGCCACAGTAACTTCTTGCAAGATACATCCATGAAGGCAAAAGAAACAAAAGCAAAAATGAACCATTGGGACTTCATCAAGATAAGAAGCTTCTGCACAGCAAAGGATACAGTCAACAAAACTAAAAGACAACCTACAGAATGGGAGAAGATATTTGCAAATGACGTATCAGATAAAGGGCTAGTATCCAAGATCTATAAAGAACTTCTTAAACTCAACAGCAAAAAAAACTAACAATCCAATCATGAAATGGGCAAAAGACGTGAACAGAAATCTCACAGTGGCCAACACGCACAGGAGAAAATGCTCTGCATCACTTGCCATCAGGGAAATACAAATCAAAACCACAATGAGATACCACCTCACACCAGTGAGAAAGGGGAAAATTAACAAGGCAGGAAACCACAAATGTTGGAGAGGATGTAGAGAAAAGGGAACCCTCTTGCACTGTTGGTGGGAATGTGAACTGGTGCAGCCACTCTGGAAAACTGTGCGGAGGTTCCTCAAAGAGTTAAAAATAGACCTGCCCTATGACCCAGCAATTGCACTGCTGGGGATTCACCCCAGATATACAGATACAATGAAACACCAGGACACCTGCACCCCGATGTTTCTAGCAGCAACGTCCACAATAGCCAAACTGTGGAAGGAGCCTCGGTGTCCATCTAAAGATAAATGGATAAAGAAGATGTGGTTTATGTATACAATGGAATATTCCTCAGCATTAGAAATGACGTGGATGGAACTGGAGGGTATTATGCTGAGTGAAATAAGTCAGTCGGAAAAGGACAAACATTATATGGTCTCATTCATTTGGGGAATATAAATAATAGTGAAGGGAATAGAAGGGAAGGGAGAAGAAATGGGTGGGAAATATCAGAAAGGGAGACAGAACATGAAGACTCCTAACTCTGGGAAACGAACTAGGGTTGGTGGAAGGGGAGGAGGGCGGAAGGTGGGGGCGAATGGGTGACGGGCACTGAGGGGGGCACTTGACGGGATGAGCACTGGGTGTTCTTCTGCATGTTGGCAAATTGAACACCAATAAAAAATAAATTTATTATTAATAAAAAAAAAAGAGTGGGCTGCCTAACCAACAGAGCCACTCAGGTGCCCTACATGCTTTTTATATATATTCATTTTTTTTCTAAAATACATCAGTGTAATAAGTTGTATACATTATGACCCTTTACTCCTAATACTTTAATGTGTATTTCCTAAGAATATAAAAATATTCTCTTACATAACCACAGTTACCAACGTCAGTAACTTAACAGTGATACAATACTCTTCTTTTTCTACCATCTGTATTCCCAGTAACATCCTTTATAGTGTATTTTTCCTTCCAGTTCAAAATCTAGTCCAGGATCACATATTGGGCTTGGTTGTCAAGTCTCCAGTGGTATGCTGGTAAATGTTTACCAACCAGTGCTCCAGTGGTAACTACCCTCATTTGTATCATGTCATTTCTGTGATGTAAGTACTCTCACCTTAACCAATTTCTAGCTACCAAAATGAAATAACTGAATGTGCATGCAGAAAGAGATGTATAAATCTGGCTTTTGCACACCTAAGTGTATACACAGCTGAGTACATGTCTCTTTTAGTCTGCTTTAACCTGGGAATATTCTTCAGTCTATATTTTAGATGATGACATTTTTGAAGACTATGGTCCTTTAAAAAAAAAAAAAGTGTATGTTCCTTACTTGGGATTTGTCTGATATTCCCTGTTCACATTCAGTTCATGCATTCCCAGTTAGAGTATCACAGGTTTTTTTTTTCAGGGTATCACACCTGGAGGGCATACAATGTCCATTTGTTCCACATTTACAATGTTATTTTTTGTCACTGTGTCAAGGTATTAACTGATTGCTCTATTACACACTTAAATTTTGCTCCTTATCTAAAGTGGAGATACTTTAAGACCATGTTTTAAGATCCTTCTCCTCATTAAATTTTCCCTATCATCTTTCTGCTTAAATATTTAAACAGAAATATCTTAGAATTCAAAAATGTTTATTATAATTATGTTATTTAAAGAATAGAAACTGTGTGCCTCAATGGCTTAGCGGTTGAGTGTCTGTCTTTGGCTCAGGTCATGATCCCAAGGTCCTGGGATTGAGTCCCACATCGGTCTCCCCACAGGGAGCCTGCTTCTCCTTCTGCCTGTGTCTCTGCCTCTCTCTGTGTGTCTCTCATGAATAAATAAATAAAGTCTTTAAAAAAATAAAGAATAAAAACTGATAAATTTCTACTCTGAAGAGAAATTTATGGACATAGATTAAATATCCTAGTGGGTATCAGAACTGAAAAATGGCAAAAGTCTGGGCAGTAAATTTTTAGAATGTTCATGGCTTTTTTTTTTAATACTAAGCTGTGGTATTGTTTTTTAAAGAGGGGTCAATAACACTACCTTACAGAGTTATTAGGAAGATCACAGATATATCATATTCCCAGTAGAGTACCTGCCACTTTTTAAGACTCAGTGGTAACTAAGAAAAATATATGTTGAGGATTTATTTTCTGTCAGAGTTGAAACAACCCATTATAAAATTATGAGAGAAGATAATGGTTTGGGGAAAAATAGATCAAAATCAATTTCATGAAATAAGGATGAATAATTCTGTATATAGGAGAACTTGGCACATAAATCTGGGGGTGATGTTTAGGATCCCTGGTTAACCAGTGATCTGACACATTTTAATTTTTCTTGAGCAATACTGGGAGCTACAGGACAAACCTTAACAACTTTGAAAAAGTACAAAATATCTTGGAAGAGGAGATCTAACATAAGAGGTAAGTTCCAAGGAACAAAACAGGGAGCATTGAAGATGAAAGAAAAATACACACAACTGGACTTCACCTGAATTTAAGACTGCTAGTCATCAAAAGACACTATTAGAAAAATGAAAAGCCACAAGGACTGTCAAGAGGATATCTACAATGCATTTATCTGACCAATGGCTTGACTCTTGCATTAGTTTTCTATTGCTGCTTTAACAAATTATCATAAAATTGATTATTTAAAGCAACATAAATTTATTATCTCACAGCTCTGTAGGTTGGAAGTCCAGGTGGGCTGGACTGGTTCCTCTGCTCTGGGTCTCCCATGGCCCAAATCAAAGTGTCAGCCATCCAGAACTCTTACTCGAGGCTCTTGGGGAGAATCAACTTCCAAACTCATTCAGGTTGTTGGCAGCATTCAGTTCCTTGAGACTTTTAAGCTGAGGTCCTCATTTCCTTACTGGCTATCACCCAGGAGCCTCTTCTAGCTCCTTAAGGCTGCCTATTTCTTTGTCACATTGTCCCCTCTATCTTTAAGCCAGCATTGGTGGACCAAATAATTCTCATCCTTCCAATCTCTTTGACTTTTCTTTCTGTCTCATCTCTTCTGCCTCCAACCAGAGAAAGTTCCCTTCTCGTATGGGCATAGGTGATAAGACTGGGCCCACCCAAATAATCTTCTTTCAGGTCCCTACCCTTAATTCTGTCTGTAAAATCCCTTTCACTATATAATGTAATATATGCATAGAATCTAAAGATTGGGGCATGGGCATTTTTGGGAAGTCACTCTGTCTGCTATGGACTTATATCAAAAATATATAAAAATCATATGCTACTTAATAAAAAAGAACTTTTTTAAAGGGGCAAAAGATTTGAATCTTGATACAATGCTTGAATTAGCATACAGAAACATCCTCAAAATCAGTCACCATCAGGGAAATATAAATTAAAACTGCACTGAGGGATGCCTGGGTGGCTCAGTGGTTGAGCATCTGTCTTCGGCTCAGGTCGTGATCCCGGGGTCCTAGGATCGAGTCCTACATCGGGCTTTCTGCAGGGTACCTGCTTCTCCCTCTGCCTATGTCTCTGCCTCTCTCTGTGTGTCTCTCATGAATAAATAAATAAAATCTTAAAAAAAAAACTACATTGAGATACTACTTTACACACTTCATACTCACTGTAATGATTAAAACAAAGTTGGTGAGAATGTCGAAAACTGAAATGCTCATACATTGGCATCTGCTGGTATCAGAATATAAAATAATATAATCACTTTGTAAACCAGTTTGACAGATTTTTGGTTAAACTTACACTTGTCATATGATCTGGTAACTCCTCCCCTTGGTACTTACCCAGAAGAAATGAAACCATATGTCTACAAAAAGACTTTTATTTCCATGTTCATAGACATGTTACTGATGATACCCAAGGTCTAGAAACAATCTAAATATAGATCAACGAGTGAGGGAACAAACTATGGTAAGTCCATACTAGTCTTACTTAGCCATGAAATTGAAAAAACTACGGATGCATGCAACAATATAAATGAATCTGAAAAGCACCATGAGCAGTGAGAGAAGCCAAACTGGTAAAAGGACACACTATATGGGTTCACTTATATGAAGTTCAATAACAGAAAAAACTCATCTTTAGTGATACAAATCAGATCAGGGTTGCCTCTGGAGGGTGGGGTTTGGGAACTCTATTGGTAATGGAAATGCTCTAATATTAATTGGGATGATGGTTGTATGTGTGTGTACATCGGTCAAAGTACATCACACAATACAATTAAGATCTATGCATCTTACTCTACGTAAGTATACTTCAATAAAATCTTTTTATTTTTCTATTTTATTTTTGAAAGATTATTTATTTATTTATTCATGAGTGACACACAGAGAGAGAGAGGCAGAGACACAGGCAGAGGGACAAGCAGGCGTCATGCAGGGAGCCCTTATAAAATCTTTTTAAAGAAAAAGTAACAGAGGAGAAGCAAAAGCCAAGTTGGAAGGTAAGCTTAATGTCAATCTTGTAACTGTTGAAAATTTTGTATCCATGATCATCTTCTGTTGGCTTGATTTGCCAGCTTCTGAGAGAAGTGTAAAAATATCTCTTTATAATTGTAGGTTTGTCTATTTTTTTCTGGTAGTTTCCGGTGGATGTTTTTTCATCCCTCAGTTTCATTCTGTTCCATAATTTTTGCTTCGTCTCTCATAAGATATAGGACTAACTTGGTTGTTTTTATTGCTGTTATATCCTTGTTTAAATATTCAAGCTAATAACTTTTTTAGAGGAGAGTTTAATCTACTTCTGTCTATTCTATATCTTTAGCTCCTTCATTTGTCAAAAAGATCTTAATCCCCCTCAAAATGATTGGAGGATATTAGATAATCCTTAATACAGTGTTTCCCTGGAATACTGCACACAATAAACTTTATGTCATTTATTTATTCAATATTTATTGTTCTTCTTTTAAGTGTTAGACACTGGGTAGATAAAAATAATGAGAAATGGTTCTATCTTCACAGAAACTCTTTTCTAATGGGAAAAACTGAAAAATGAGTGAACATGCCTAAATAAAATAAATGCAGACAATATAAAGGGGGAAATAGTCAAGACTGAGACAGAGAAAAGTAGGTGGGAAAATCCTCAGGAATGTTCTGGGAAAATTACAAATTGAGAGTAGGATTTCCATGAGAATAATTTATACATATAAGATTACACACACATATATGTGTGTGTGTGTGTGTGTGTAGTGTTGTATATATATGCATATATAGTATTGTAAATATATACATATATAAATGAAAGCTGAGGTTAACATTAAAGAAAAGTTCTAACACTCTAAAGGCACTTGTAAAATTTCAGTCAAACACCTAACGTGGTTATTCTTGAGCTAGGAATGAAAGTTTATGAAGATGAGGAAGGTTTCTGAGTTCAACTAATTGAGTTTCCTGTCCCTAGTGATACTAGTCCACAAGGAGACACGGGAAATATTATTCTACATGGAGAAAGCTCAAATGAGAAAAAAACAAGCGCTTCCTGTTTTCTAATTCCATGTAGGCTCACTTGAGCTGTGCTGCTTATGGTCAGCAATTACCTACAAATCAAGTGAACTACATTTCCAAGCATTGGATTAAGACAAGAAGTATACAGTTGAGTCCCATGTTAGTTACTTTTCCCATATTAATGTGCTACCAATGAGTAACTTCCATTTTGCTAATTCACCCTGTAGGAGATTAAGATTTGAAATAGAATGACATTTTAAAGGTAATCTGCTTCAAATCCTCTCATTTTACACATGAAGTGAAAGATTCAGAGAGGCAAAGCAACTTGTTCAGTCACACAACAACAACAAAAAAATCAGGATCTTTCAGTAGTCTTTCTACTCAACTCATTGGCAAATGGCAGAAACTACCTAAGATTTCCATAAACCTACCATTTTAATTTATGTCATCTGCATAGAAACAAAACTTCTCCTTAAAATTTTTAAATCAGTTAACATAGCTGATAGCAGTGGATGTGAATGAATAAATATAATCCTGATACCCAAGACACATTACATTCCTTAAAATGGTAGCCAATAGGGCAAGCCTGTAAGTCATAATTTATTTTCCAATGAAACTCTAGTGAAGTAAGGGTCTGATGCCAAATTCTAAATGCCAATAACCATAAATATCATACTTCTATGCTCTAAGCATAATGCACTCTAAGATGCATCTAAATTGATTAAACAAAGCAATTCCAATTTTGAAGACATGAAATTGTAATTCATATAATATATAATTATAATATGCTATATAAAGATAATTTTAATTTTATTTCAATTACTTTATTATTTTCATTTTATTTACTCTTTCCTTACTATAGTGCTCTAATTTTACTGAAATAGATTAGAGCAAAAAGAGGATCCTTCTCGCCAAAACCCAACCATACCACCCTTCACCCTGCTGCCACAAAAGGGCACCCTTCATCAAATGTATCATTGAAAGTAGAGTCTCCAAGAATTTTTTACAGCAGACTTTTTAGGGAAAAATCTGGTCCAACACCATGAGTTTGGAGGCATTAATCAGGGAATGCCTTTCTGCTATCCCCTTTGTTTTGGTTGTAAATAATTTGTGGTTAGTCATGTTTAAAGTCCCTGTGCTTACTGGGGCCACCATTTCATCAGCACTAGGATTTTTTTTTTCTTCTTTTAATGGCTTCATCTTGGAATTAAATTTTCATGCTTTGTAAAGCATACGTTTATCTAAAATGTACAAAGAACTTAGTGCAAAGAACTTAGTTGGCATTCCTTATTACTTCCTAATAGCACTAAGCCCCCAAAGTTTCATTTAATCGGTGATCACATTCCAAAAAAGTAAATGCGTTTTATCATGAATCTCTTAATGCAAATCATTTCTCATCTGGTCTACAACCTGTAAGGAGAATATGTGTTCATGTATGCATGTGTCCTTAAGATTCAGGAGCAGTGATTTTTCACATGAAGATGTCAGCAAAAGCATGTCCAAGTATACTGTGGTTGCTTGATAAGACAAGTCTGTTAGTTGATAAATGTCAATGCTTAAAGGAGACAGGTAACGGCATTTAATTTAATAAGAACTGTTTGCATTTCTGAAAATTTATTTATTTAATCTTTAAAAGGTAGAATTTCTAATACTGTCTAACAGTAACTCATGTCTTATTTAAAATTTACAATAGCACAAAACATATTTTTAAGACTACTATGAGTTTCTAATCATTTATTTACTTTACTGAATAATTATATGTGTTTCTGAGACATAAGCAAAGGTTAAATATTTTAGGATGTATTAAAACGGTTGAGAGATAAGAAAACAGAAAAATAAGCATGTTTTATGCTTAGGAAAGATGAGAGGAAAAATCATATGGATTGTAAGAATGAAATTAACCACTGAATATGATAAAAAAAAACTTCTGAAGAAAGACAACAGAACTAAAAATAAGACTGCCATAGGAATTAAACAATACAAGTATCAGAGATGAATAACCAACAGGTAGTAGTGAATATGGAAAAACAGGATGTGAGAAATGTTACAATTTTTTGAGTGTTGCAAGGTAAGACAATTCAAAAATATAAATACACTAAATGCTGCCATAATGTACAGCTTTCATCTGACCTACTACCTAAAACCCCTGAGTTTATAAAAGTAGCTTATGAGAATAAGGTTGCTAAGAGACACCATTGACAATGTAATTGAAAGTATAACCCAGCAAGGCACTGATTACATGTTACATAATATTAACTATTAATGATCTTCCCATGTATTCTAAATCTTTTGGGGGTATTATCTTTTATAATCACCAAAACAACTCTAAAATATAGTAACCATCACCTTGGGACTGTATAGGATACACTAAATATAGTACCAATAAATTATTGTTATCATTTGGGTCACTAATTCTGCCATATAATTTGTGCCTATTTTATGCAAGATCCTATAGTAGAGACTTTTACAAAAACTATCCTAGTTAATTATCAATACAACCCCACACAATAGTAATTATCACCCATATATTACAGTTGAAAAAACTGTAAATAAAATAAATCAATTTACCCAAAACCACATCACTTATAGGTTACGGAACTAAAATTTTTCTTATTGTTTGATACAGCCACTTTAACTAATTTCAGTGATACTGCCTCTAATTCACATAGTTTCTGTACTGCCTAAACCAGATGTAGAATAAAATTACCCTGTTATTGTCAAACTCCCCTTTGGGCCACTCTTCTCCTTTCTATCCCACATTCACTTTTTACAATGAGTGCCATGGTGATCTCTCTACCACCCATTCCATGCCTTTCCTTATGTGAATGTGGTTCCAGGGGCACAGATTGTAGGTGAAGAAGATATCTCTCCTTTGCTCTGACCACAGGATTGATCTGAGGTGGGTGTATGACTTAAATCAAACTAATCATAGTGACTTCTGGAAACTCCCTGAGGATTCTGGAACCATGACCTTAAGCTCTGAGTGATGAAGGTGTGGATGCAATGCACAATAGCTCTTTTGGTACTATGAACACAAAAACAACCCAGAGAAGAGGGCTGAAATGAGAAACTCCTTAAATAAAGGATCTTGAACTCTTGAACAACAAACCAAAAACAAACCAGGACTGAAGCTTATAAACTTTACAAATGTGAAAACCAGTACAACTCTATATTGTAAAAGCCAGTTTGGGTTGGCTCATCTCTTAATTATAACCAAAAACATCCTGATAAACTCTCTGTTCTTTTGTTCAGCACCATCCACTTTGTTCTCTGTTATAAAGATGAGGTTAAATCACATTCCTAGTGCCTCCAAGAAATGTATCTTACCAAAGCTGTGGTCTCAGAAAGGGAGGGCTGCATGGTATGACAACTTGGCATGAGTCATTCAAGTTTCAGGAAGTTGTATATCCTACAAGCAACACTGATTGAAACTCAAATAGAAATTTCAGCTGCCAAGAATCCAGTGACTGTAAGTTGAGGGTCACCAGCACTAATTTCTTTGAATATTACTGAAAGCCCCTCTTCTTCCACCTCACCCTACACCTACATTCTGACTAATAGAAAGCAATGCTAAAGATCAAAATCCAAGTCTTGGATTTTATAATTTCTATGAAACCTGTTGACTAAAGATTAAAAAGGAAAATGAGGTCAAAATCTAGGTCAGAGTAGAATATGTTCCTGGGCCCATATTCTAAAACCTGGGGCTTTCCATATGGACAGGTCAGTAGTCAAGAATTAAAAAATAAAATCAAGGAGATTTCCTTAAAACATTTTAGTATGTTGGCAGAAAAGCATTGCTAGAAACCCTATTGTTCCATTCCAGGAGTATCTATGGCAACCATTTTGAGCTGCTAACTTTACAGATAGTTATTTGTGTCACCAGCTGACGGCGTTGTCCAGCCACTCCTTAATATTGTCTAGACACCTTTCCCTTGGATTTCCTTCAGAATGTTCCCTGGCATACTTGCCTCGTAAATTTCCACTCTTCCAATTTCAATTGTGGTACTTTCATTAGTTAAAGTACAGCTTTCCCAGCAAACAGATCAGCATTGCATTTGATTCTACTTCCCCTGTCCATTCCAAACAGCCCAAGTACTATTACTATTTCATACTGCAACCTAATGTTACGGTAACCTAATTCTTTATGGCCTCAATTAGTTCATTTTGTGAAAATGTGTTCTTGTGCCTGAGGCTCAAATGAATATACAAGCCCTACTAGAACCAGACTATAAGCTTCTCAAGGGCAGAGATGGTTTTGCCAGTGGGTTGCGTAAGTAGGAGACTGGAAAGGAGGACAGAGCTGCCGAAATAATAATCCCTGCAACCTCCTGGTAAGTTACTGTGGGCTGGCTATGTTTTTTGCAAACCTTCAATTCCTGTTGGCCGTATCTTGCCACACAGCCCTCTCTGTCCTCAGTTCTGATAACCATACCTTCTCTGCCCTTTCAGAGCTAGGATTAATAACACAAATCCAAGCGCACTACATAAAATCTCATTTTCTCTAATCCTTGCCTACTCCTTTGTTAAAAGCTCTTTCACGGGATCCCTGGGTGGCTCAGTGGTTTAGTGCCTGCCTTTGGCCCAGGGCGTGATCCTGGAGTCTCGGGATCGAGTTCCACATCAGGCTCCCTGCATGGAGCCTGCTTCTCCTTCTCTATCATGAATAAATAAATAAATCTTTAAAAAGAAAAAAAAAAAGCTCTTTCACTAAACTGTCCTCAAATTATCTCATTGTAGGCCACCTGTTTCCATCTGGTGAGATGGCAACTGCTCTTTATGCAACATGATTACACAAAGGCAGTTCCAAATATTGGTGACTTATATTCTGAATATAGGTATGCAGGTGAAATGTGCATTTTTAATGTTTAAAATAACGTAATATGCACTGCAATGAGTTAGGGCATCTAACAGAAAACAGAACATTAGTAGTATTCAGTCTCAATTGATATTTCTTGATGATCAGTTATGTGGATTATACTGCTCCAGGCTATGGTAGTGATGAGCTGGAGCCAACATACATGTGGAGGGCTGATGGCACACATCTCATCCCACTGTGGGTTTAGCAGTTACCATCCTGGTGGCTTGATATTGGCCACAGAGGGAGCATTTACACCACAGAAATTGACAAATGCTACAAATTAAGGTTTTTTCTCTGGGAAAGCTGATAACTAGCACATCACTTTCTGTGTGGTTCATATAAAATTTGCAGCATTGTCTGCACCTTCACAAAAAAGTTTGTCTTAATTTGAGTTCTCTCAAAAGTACAGCCTGAGATAAGGATTTGGGTGTGGGTAGCATACAATCCCATAGGAGGTAGGAATGATGAAATAAGGAAAGAGGAATACCCAATTGCAAGGTGAATTGATCTGTTTTCACTGGGGGCGAAAGCTCCATCTTATGGGGACCCTCTAAGGAACAGCACAAAATGTGCTGAGGGTGAAATCTAAGGTCTACAGAGGCAATGTGGCATGAGGCACAAAACCAAGCTCTCACACATTAGAATCTTCCTGAATCTGCAACAAAATGAGCCTGATTTCTATTACTGGAATATGGAACTACAAGGCCAGGACCATTTCATTAAACAGGATGATCTATGAATATTACAACATGTGAAAGAACTGAAGCATGAAACTCTGCTTCATTTTAATACTTACTCTCTGTCCTGAAACTGTGTTCAGAATTTCATAATATATCTGTTAGAAAAGAGAGGAAACCCACCTCCCAGGGCCTCAAATGAGAAAGGAAAAGTGGTAAGTGGATGTCACCAAGGTCAACCATCTGCTTATTAAAGAGAGGGTCAGGTTTCCTTGCCCCCGGGAAGCTGTAACCTGGCCATGTCCACAGATCTCTCCAGTGAATTAACTTCTGTTTTTCTTTATTTAAAGTGGGGGGGGGGAGGGACAACAGGTCTCTACTCTGGACATTTGACACTAGAGGAAGAAGCCTCCCCAAAAGAAGGCTAAGGATCCCAAAAACTGCCTGATTATGACCTTTATTAAAAGCAGAAAATTAAAAAGGGGCTTTATGAAAGAGGCAGGAGGCTGGGAACACTTTGGTTTTTATGTCTTAGAATGTGTAGTCTCCATCTCAATACATCTGGAAGATCCAATTAATCAATTAGAAGATGGTCAAAAGAATTTGTTCCTCCCTAATACTGACAGGGATTTCTGATCCAAAGGGCTCTGGCTATTCTTTATCATTAATAATTTTAAAGAGAGAAACAGAAGAGACTTTGGAAGATGGTTGTAGGGGCTGAAAACTTAGGGTCAGTGGCCTGGGGTTATCCCAGAGATGTGCTGGTGGAGCTGCAGGGTTTGTGTGTGTTTGTTTCTCCCAGTAAATATTTTTTGAATATTTACCTTATGCCAGGCACTGCCCTAATTTCTGGAGATACAATAGTAAATAAGATAGACACATGCATAAACTTTTTTTTTTCATTTCTTATTGTCTTCTATGGGAAAACTTAACTGTCCCAAATTGCTCTTAAGGATGTTTCAGCGTTTGCCTGGTGTTCTCAAGCCCCCTTCCTGTGCTTCTTCCTGCCACAGAATCACCCGGTAATCCTCTTTGCAGCTCACCTGCTTCTAGCCTGCTTCCTTCCCTCCACCACCTCTGCAAACTGGTAGAAAGACCAATTTACCTAAGGAATGACTTCTAAAATTTTTTGCAGATCTATAATTAAGATGAGTCTATGCAATTTGCAAGGACAAATAAATGAGTGATTGAGAGCTCATGTTGACACCAGCAGAACATTAAGAAAAACAAATGACCATCTTAGGAAACAGATAACAGTGTTATAGACTGATAACACTTTTCCATCTTGCTTTTTAGAGCCTGAGAAACATTCTGAACAATATTATGCAATAAATAGAGAAACAAAAATAACACAAATCAGCCCCCTTGAGGAAAGCCAGTTCTGTCTGGCTTCCTTACTGGCTGGTGATTCAGTTTCCCTTTGAATTGAGAGTGCTGTTCTGAACCACAGTTCAGACAAGCTACCTGACCCTGGCTGGCCTCTCCCCCCCAAAAAAAGGCTGAACTGAAGACACTAGGGAGGGCCTTAACCTCCACATGGGTGGATTTTGCTTACAGTTACCTAGCACTGAGCACTGCCTCTGCCCAGAACTTGCCTACATTAGACCCATACCTAGCAGGTTGGAGCCATGAGCTACTAATAACTGTCAAGATGGTTTGTATGTTAAATACAAAACTCTTCTCTCAACTTAGTTGCTATCCAAGTTCTTTGGGCTCTCTGAAGAGCAGCTCAGTTCTACTAGTCTCAATCTTACTCCTCCCTGAAGACATACTCCCTTTTTGTATCATGTCTTATTTGAGGCACTCCCTGCCTCTTGACAAAGCTAAAGCCTCCTAGATTATGGCTGTAACTGAGCTTGAATTCACATTTGCTACTTTCATTCCTGATATAAAGCCTCTTTGGGGTCATCCATCACTGCTCCTAGGAGTCTGAAAAAGGCATGAAGACAGTAGTCCATAATTTCCTAATGTGTTAAGTTGTTAGAAAATTAAACTAATCCTGGGAAGAGTTCCAGAGATTTTTTGCATTCAAATTATGGTTCTGGGACAAAGTAAATGCTTCAGAAAAGGTGAGACAATGGCCATTCTCTATGGGTGGTACTGGTTATAAAATAAGTGGGTTGTACTATTGGGTCATTAAGTGTTTTTCAAACTCTTTGGCTAAATACAAAAATAAATGGCTAAGCAACATATATATTTGCATCAGTTACCTATTCCCACATAAGTCATCCTGAAATTTAAGACAATAACAATTGTTTATTATGCTTATGAATACAAAATTTGAGATGGTTTGATGAGAAGTGTCATCTGTGCTCTGTGCAATTCAACCAGTAAGTGGAGGAGCCATTCTTAAAATGGCTGATTGCCATAGCTAGCTCAGTTTATGGTGGGTACTGGTTAATAGTTTAGCTGGAACTAGGAGCCAGGGGTCATGGTTTCTCTCAATGTGGCCTCACCATGGGCTTCTTGAGCATCCTCACAGCATGACATCTCAGATGTTCTGAAGTACTCATTTTTATAACCCAGCCTCAGAAGGCACAAAGCACTTGTTTTCATCTTACTTTATTCATTGAGACAATTACAGTGGCCCAATCCAGGTTCAAGGAGAGGGGATGTGGACTTTACCTCTTAAAGACAGCTTGTCAAGATACCAGAACATGTGGGATGGGAGATACTGTTGCTGCCATCCACGAAAAATACCATCTGCACAAATCTCAAATGATCTTTATGAAACCTGATTGCAAAAACTTTGGCCCATAAAAAGAAATCAGCCACAGACAGGTATTTGCAAGTGAACTAATTGAGTAGCATTGCTCAAATGGGGTTGAACATTCACAGCAAAGGTGTGGGTTTTCCTCTTTGGAGATCCATTAAATTACTATAGAAAAATTCCAGATCTTTGAGTGCTAGCACACATATTTAAAGAAATATGAACAAAAACAATTTAAATTATCTTCTAAATAAGAAAAGAAATATGAAGAAAAGTGAATATAGTCAGCAACTCGCAATATACTTCAGATCTCAAAGGAACATGAAGAAAACACAAAGAAAAAGAGAAAGAGAGGGAGGAAGAAAGGGAGGGGACGAAGAAAATTAGAAGAAAGAAAAATTATGTAGCAAGAGAGAGAAAGGAAGCAAGAGGGAAGGCAAGAAGTACAATTTTTTTATCGAGCAAAAGGCTTTGCCAGGTACTATTTTGAGCAGCTGCCAAATTCCAGTCACCACACCTCCAACATGTTCTCTTTCCATATGCCACCTTTCCTCCCCATAGCCTGATATCCTAGAATTCTGAGCAAAGAGAACTGGGCAGCCAGTAGCAATCCCTTGCCTTGTTCAGTGAAGGAAGCTCAGTGACACAAACCCTAGTGGTTTCAAAGATTCAGGGAAGTGAAAAATAACTCTGTATTAAAATTTGGTCAGAGAAGTAGACACCATTTGATGCCCAATATCTATCCACTCCAGGAAGAATTCACATGACTCAAAGTATGTTCATTGGTTCAAAATGTATGAGCAGACCGTATCTACATGTAACAGTAGCTTTCACTCTGAGTGACACAGGGAGCCAATAGAAGGTTTTAGGCAGAGAGGATGGATCTAATTCAAGTTTTAAAAGAATTACTCTGCAGTATGGAGAAGAGATTATGATCAAGTGGTGAAGCTAGACAGAGTAACAGGTAAGGTAGAAACAAGAATACTTAGGAGGCTCTTGCAATAACCAAGGCAAAGGGTAATGAGGGCTTGGAAAAGGATGGTAGGATGGCTCTGGTGAGATTTGGTTGAATTCAGGATTTTCTGATGTTGCTAGAAATTCACATTATATTAGCTTTTGTTAGTACTGTCTTGTTTGATCTCTCTAGGACTGTGGCCTTAAATACCAACAATGGGGGCAGAATTCAGTATCAGCTTAAGGAGAGTAAGCTAATTAGTGTTTCTCAAACTTCACTGTACTTACAAATCTTCTGAGGATCTCATTAAAACACAGCCTCTGACTGAGTAGACCAAGGGTGGGGCCTGAGGTTCTGGATTTCTAAGTTCCCAGGTGATGTGATGATCCAGAGACCACAAAATGAAAGGGTAACCTCCTAAATAGCAACTGGCCATGTACAATCTTGAACTTCTGGTGTAAATACCAAAAATTTCATATTCACTTGTGACTTCATCCAGTTTCTGAGAATAAATCATAAGGACATTCTGTTGCTGCTCTTTAGATACTGGCAAGTGGGCTGATGTGCAAATAGATTACTATCGTTTTCTTTTTTGTTCCTTTTAAAGTAAAGGCTGATTTTTCAATTTACAGATGTTTATCTATGCAAATCTTTCTTATACAAATTAGTAGCAATGAGTTACACAAGTTGAGCATGCATATAATTGTACAACATGGCAAATTCAAAACTATGCATACATATTTAACTCTTAAAGATCACAACACAAATGTGAAGTCAGAGCTCATTAAATTAGAGACTGATTTAACCAAATGATTTGTGCAGCCATTACACAGGTGTTCCATTTCAGAAAGTATTAGAGCATAGTGCCGGGGGCCTCAAAGCTAATTTCTAACCTAGACTAATCATGCCAGGAATAATGAGCTGCCGTTACTGCCTTGTGAATCAGACCCTATGATATTTAAAATAATTAAGATCAAAGCCAAAGTAGAAGGTCACTGAATTCACCAGTCATAAAATGTTAGTACAAAACCAAAGGCTTTACTTGTTTGCTTAACAATCTTTAACGCTCAAGTTATAAAATGGCATTAAGAGGGACACAAATATCATCTTCAAAATTGTTGCTCTCCCCAAAGGAATTGCCAGCAAGCACAGAAGCCTCCCAATGAAAAGGCTATTTAAAGTAAAGGTGTTATTCAAAAGCCATTATAAATATTTAAAAAGACCAGGAAACTTAAGAGATGGACTGGCTGATGGGATCTATCAGCCTGCTGGCTGCAATCCCAATAGATGAACTGGGATGAAGATTTGCTTCCCATTTGTAGGCGGTTGGAAAGAAGTGTGAAATGAATTGGTTTGTCCGGGCTGAGTTCCCAGGAAAAGGGTGTCTTTTCATACCAAAGCTCCCACCCAAACTGGCAGGGTGCTTCAAGCCAAAGATTTAGACAGTCAAATAAGTGCTAATTGAGTTAGAAGTTTGGTTAGGAAGTGGGTTAACAATTAAGTTCAACTCGGGCCCTTTAATGGCCCGACCACTAGCCTTGAGAGGCTTATAGCACACCAAAGCAGAAGAAGGCTTCTAATCCACACTAAGACTGATTGAAATTCCTAATCTTTGGCTGGAACAAGTGTGAGACAGTAGAGAGATAAGTGGCCCATGGTGACAGAAGCAGAGGAAGTTATGAAGTTGATACTGAGAATGTATCTATTCACAAGATTCTACTAGAGATATGCAAGTCTGCGGAACCACAATGGGGAACTCCAAGGAAAGGACGAATTTTGTCTTTAAAAGAGGACAACACTAGTCATAGCTTTATGTTGCTGTTTTCTGTGGCCAAGTTCTCAGCAAGTGTTACTACTAATGAATCATATACACAGTATTTTTATTTAACAAATACTTTTCATCTGGCTTATTACTGCCAGACCCTGTTCTTACTGTTTTCCAAATGTTACTAGTTCACTTATACCTCATAACAAGACTCTGAGGTAAATAATATTATCATCAATTTACAAATGAGGAAACTGAGGCACAGAGAAGCCCAAGAACTAATAAGTGGCATACCTAGGATTCAGAAATGTTGGACAAGGCATCTGGGTTAAAAGCAATGGGAGAATGCTATGGAAGAAAGGAAGCAAATATTTATTATTCTATTTGGAAGGAAGGAAGATATATAAAAACCTAAGAGAAAATTTAATAGGCCTCTTCACTGCCCTTTTCCCACAAGTGCCAAAATGAAAGCCCATTAATAAAGCTTAAAACTGAAATTTAGTACAGATAAAAGCAATCCTCATTACCCAACATATAATTAACTGGAGAATTCACAGCTGTGGGACATTACGGGGTAGGATGAGGCTTGCCGATTCAGGCTGCTGGCTTTCAAACAAGGTGTTAAAACCAAGCCACCAGATCTCTTCATGCGGGTTGTAGCATTGGCCACTTGGCCATAGATGGTGGTGAGAATTCAAATGTGGAAAACAGATTCTAAGAGTCTTATAGATTAAGGAAACTGGAGATCAACGTGTGTCCCCCTGCTAAGCAAAATCTGCCCTTTCACAAATTCACTCCATTCCCCCTTGCAACTTTATTAATGGAAGATTATTCAATCTCCCAACACTCATGGACAAGTTCAACATCAGCATTCTCCTTGTTCCTTGCGACCTTCCAAGCCTTCCAAACTCCCTCTCTACAAAGCCTTATGACACCTAATTCCACCACTGCCTGCCAGTCTACAGGACTGATACTTACTGGCTCCTAGAATACTCCCTCCATCAACTGGAGACTTTGGTACCTGGATCACAGTCTTGGGATCACCATAGCTCTTGCCAACTGGCAACACCCAATTAGACAACACAGCCATTATCAGATACCGATGGTGCTCTGTCTGCCTGCATGCATTACTAAAATCTCGACTACTTGCTAATCTACTTCCATGACCATAACCAGAATTTCAAGACTGTTCCACTTCTGAAATTTTAATTCCAGATACTCTTCCTTCTGAGCACATTCTTCCATCTTCTTCCTTCACTCATGATGTCCTCTAGTCCTAGTAGCTTCCCTTTTCCTCCATTCAAGGAGCCTCTTTTTGGCTTCCTTTCCTAAGCAGTCTTATTTGTTCTTCCGACTTTGCTCCTACTGATTGTCCTTTTCCTACACTTCCAAACCTTAGATCAATCCAATCATATACTTTCTTTCCTTTTATACCCAGGCAGTCAAATACTGATGGAAAAAATACCATGAAACTTTGCAGATGAGTGACACTGCTGAGACGTATAAAACTTTGAAAACATATCTATAGAATTATAGTTTCCAGGAAACATGATTTAATCCCTGGCCTCTGGCAAAAAGTGACTAATTAGCTCAAGACCCCCTACCTCAGTGCCAAAGCTCATGGGAAGTTAGGCTCAACCCAGGTGGATAACAGTATTACACTTCAGATAACTTGGGCACAATCCAAATTCTCTTATACAATAAACTCTCAGGTTTAATGAAGTTATTTTATAGTTCTGGAATTTTATTGCATGTAATGCCATGTAAAATTAGTGATATCTGGGAATCTTTTTTGCATTTT
The DNA here is from genome assembly GCF_048164855.1 of Canis lupus baileyi. Lineage (NCBI taxonomy): Eukaryota > Metazoa > Chordata > Mammalia > Carnivora > Canidae > Canis > Canis lupus. The sequence continues at coordinate 17,289,391 of NC_132863.1, forward strand.
AGTGGCATTTGTTTGAAAAGAATTTGACCTATACTGCTAAATAATGTGTTTAACGATGGGATCCAAAAATGGTAATGAAATGGAGGTAAAAGACATGTATCACATAGCCGAAAGCTAAAATCATGGCTTCAAAGGGTTGAGGACATTCTCAAGGCTTATGTTCAAATATCTTTTTATTTAACAATATTACTTTTTAGAAAAACCCTCCTGGGCCTGCATTAATTGTTGTCTCTCCAAAATCATCTTCAATTTCAAATCCAACTTGTTTTTTATACTCCATTAAACAGCTCATAATATCTCATATTTCCAATATCACTTTCCACATAACCAAAGATTTCCACCTCTGTTAGTGATCTTCTACACTTAATTAAACTCTTCCCTGCCATCTTAAGGATAATGTATAAACAACATTTAGCTATTTCTTGAATTTGCAAAATCCTCTTGTTAAAACTCAATTACAGAACTTGTAACATCTGTTTGGCTGCTCAAAAAAATTTTATGATCCCCTCTGGGTTTCTGTCTTTATTCCCAAAGTTGAGGTAGCTAGAAAAATTTTCCTACAAATAAATTTGTTGCTAAATCACAATAAATATGGGCTATTATCTCAGAGGTATCAGGAAGTTTAATAATGGCCTCTAAACATCTCCCTAAGTGTTGTCCCTTTCAGGTTAACTCCAGAAAAGTCCCTAAGATCTATGGAAAATAACATTCCACTCAAAAATATGAAAAATACCACATTTGTAAGTTTTAAAACTTTTCCTATCACTTCCAGTTTCAAAATAACGACAATGTTGTTCAATCCCAAGTTGGTTTTGTTACTTCACACTTGTTTGTAGAGCCTGGTGGACAGGATGGGACAAAGTCAAATGACATTTCCACTCTGGGTTTCAGGTACTTCAGCTCTCAACAAGAGCGACCTCTGGCTTCTCGCTGCTCCTCCAGATTCCAGAGTCCATGGTTCAAATGCCATAGTACACATAAAAGCACTTGAACAGCATAATGAGCTTTATCAATGGAAGAGCAAAGCCAGCTGACACCAGGAGAGCTTTTGGTGACTGGCAGGAATGTTATTTATCTTTTACAACTTCTCACCTAATGTATGTCGGGCACTCAGTCAGTAAATGTTTAATGAACAAATGAATAAAGAAGCCCACTTTATATTGCTGTAAAAGAATTAATATTATGAAATAATTCTGCCCCAAAAGCTAAAAAACTCCTTTTTTATAAAATCTGAAGCATGTTCAAATCTGACTTGGTCACCAGAAACCTCTCTGGAAAGCAGAGTGGCAAACCTTCAAAATTACGCTAAAGGAGTTTTCCTCAGGAAATTAGTCAAATAACTGAAATTATCACCTCCACAAGTCAACATGTTAACTTTCAGGGAGAAATTAATTTTAAAAATTAAGTAAGTTTTATTACTTATTACTTACTTATCTATGTGAAAGCCTAGTATACCTATCAAGATAAGTTACCCCGAAGACATAATACTATCTGCTAATTACTGATAGAACAGACTTCAAATATTAGAAAGAGGAAATGTAAAACAGTGTTCACCATGTCACAAGAAAATTTATTGAAACAACTGAGGCAGGTTTAGCTTGTAAAAGAAAAAAATGAAATATATGGAAACATGATAGCTTCCAAATTAATTGCTTAGTGCAAAAGAGGAAAGAGATTTATTCTAAATAGTTCCAGGAGCAACAAGCAAAAATAGACACAGATTTTAAAGAAGAACATGTTAGCAACTAGAACTGCCTAGGAATGAGATGGGCCCTTTGGAGAAGTGACGTCCCTTTAATGGTAACAAATCACAAGGCAAAAGCTGCAGCCAGATGGGATTCCATAATATACCTAACCTGAGGATTTTTCTTCAAAACATTTTTAAAAACTTCTCTTCAGTTATGACCCAGAAAATGAAGATGACTAATGTGAGGGGCCAGATGAACAATGCTCTCAGAACCCACAGCACAGACATTTCTTCATTTAAAGGTGACTTGCTGAGAACCAGGTGGCAAACACAACAGGAACTAAAGTTGCAGAGGGCTCCAGATTTGTGGTTTATAGCACACAAAACTAGAGCCCTTCTTTGCTCTAAGCACAATAAATACTTACTGAATTAAAACATAGGCAGAAACTGAAGGCAGGCAGAGTGAAATGGTGAGAAATGCCCTCCCTGACATTTCTAAATATGCCAGAGAAACTTTCAACCGCATGTTATAACTTTATAAATTATGTGTAAACATGACCTTTGAAAAAATGCCAAGGTCGATGAGGCTGAGAGTGACTTCTTTAGTGAATCATAGCTGGGACAGTCATTTTCAAACTCTGCATGCAATTTTCCACATCTTTTCCAAAATAAGCAGTGTAATGAGTATACACATGATCCAGGCTTCCTCCTGCCAGCTTCCCATCCCCCCATTACACATCATTTTCCTAGTAATAATTCTCTGCTTTGGTTTAGGATGTCCCACCTTACCATTCCTATCCTTTATTTTCCCTTTCTATCTTTCACTATTAGAATGTCTATAAATCATCCATGCATTCCACAGGCAATTTACAAATGGAAAACCAACCCAAACCCCTACCCATTATTTTATGCTGATTTTGATTTCTGCCTCTGATATACTGACTCCAACAAATGGAAGGGACCTGGGCAGTTCAGTCAGAATATCTGAGTTTTCTTGCCTGAAATACTATCCTACTAACATAAATAACTACAACTTTTGAAGCACAGATTTATTTAGGCAACTTCTTTTTTTTTTTTTAAAGATTTTATTTATTTATGAGCAAGAGAGAGAGAGAGAGAGAGGCAGAGACACAGGCAGAGGGAGAAGCAGGCTCCATGCAGGGAGCCCAACGTGGGACTCGATTCTGGGTCTCCAGGATCAGGCCCTGCGCTGAAGGCGGCGCTAAATCACTGAGGCACCCGGCGGCCCAGACAACTTCTTTAATTGGGTTCTATTAGGATTCCTATTTTAAAGATAAGAAAACTTTCCCAAAGTTGTTCTTAGGAAATGAGGAGAATGAGATTTAAGCTATAACTACGCTCTCTACAGCTCAAGCAATAAATTGCTCCCTACATTACCTTTCAATCAATACACAACAGTTTAAAACATCAGATTCATCTCTGGTTTCTCTCATTTCATTGCTCCTTCCATATAAGTGATTGGTAAGTCTTGTTTCTTCTCTGACTCTCTTAGGGACAGTTTCATCTTTGACAATTCTAATACCATACCTACTCAAAACATTTTAATAATTCCCTGTGGACTCCAGAATGGAAGTCCACTAAAAAAATTAAAATTAAAAAAACAAAAAACAAAAACACAACAAAACAAAACAAAACAAACAAACAAAGCTGTTATCCAAGAGCCTCAATATTACAGTCCCTCCACCATTTGAGAGTTACTGCCCACCATTTTTCTTGAATTTAGGTGAACTGACTTTATCAGCCCAGAATTGAGACACATGGCATGACAAGGGATTTTTATTTTTATTAATTCACAAATTTATATTTATGAAAGGGAAATATTTTAAATTAAGACTGGTCCTACCCATCTGGGAACCAAATCAACCTATTCACTCTCTCTAGAATGATCCTCACACTCTCAGACTACACATCATAGCTTCTTAGGAAGGCTTCCTCTCACTAAAGATGTTGGAATCCATACCTATCATTAAGAGCCTGACCCCTTTTCTCTGCCCATGTGATACGGTTGCTGATTTTCCAAGCAGAAGTTATTCCTTCTTCTTACACTCACTCACTCAGTTGTACTTGCTCAGAACTTAATACAAATTAAAATTACTAACAAGTGTTATACTTCCTATTCTTGATGGTAAACTTAGAAAGGAGTTGGATCTGGCCTTTCAGACTTTAATTGCCCAATTTCTTACATATCATAGGCACTCAGTGAGTCTTACTAAATTAATATTTTAAAATGTATAGAACAGGGGCACATGGGGGTTCAGTTGGTTGAATGTCTGCCTTCAGCTCAGGTCATGATTGCAGGGTCCTGGGATCGAGCCCCACATCAGGCTCCCTGCTCAAAAGGGAGTCTGCTTCTCCTTCTGCTTGCTTCTCCCTCTGCTTGTGCTCTCACTGTGTCAAATAAATAAATGAATCTTTAAAAATATAATAAAATAAAGTGTACAAAACATAAATTGCTTTTTGATATGGAGTCATATAGAAATTGGCTCAAATTGTTTTTTTTAAAAAAACACACAACTAATTTTCAATTTACTGTTCAGAAACTGCACTTTACCAATTCTTCAAGTCAATAACAATTTTGATTAGAATCCTCTCTTCCACAAATCCCATAAAATGGTGAAAAGGTCTTAGAAATTTCAATGTTTGGCATTACTCACAACAGCTAGTGAAAACTCCTTTATCTGACAACATGTGTCATCTTCTGATTCAGAAATAAAGATCAACATAGCAAGGCATGTTTACTAGAAGGTCTTCTAGTTCATAAGCCATATTTCCTGCTTCAGGATAGAGCAAAAGTCACCAGAGAAACAAGCAAAAATTTTCACAATTCTTCAAGGTCTTTATCCGATATAACTGGCTTTCTATCACAACTACACATTGCCCAGCATGAGACCAGGACCCATACTATCAGCATGCTCACAATTTCTTAATCTAGCATAAGAATTCTCATTTGAGGGAGGGGCCATTTCACCTGGAACTAGAATGGAACACCTGTCCTGTCACCTGACCACCACTGGCCTAGAAGCTCCTGAAGGATAATGCTTCCATTTCAAACATAGAGATCAAATTCCCATCTCTCCTCCCATCTTCCTCCCCTAAGCCCTTTTCCTTCCCCTCTCTCTATCCCCAAAGGATGCTTCCAGCTTTTCTTAAGGAGTAATTTTAGGTGAGTGAATAGAAAAACAGCATGGGATAGAGCGATAAACAGAGAGTCAGAGATAGTCTTAGGTCCAAAGAATCACAGGGAACATATAATATGCCCTGAGGTACAGTCTACAGACTGCCTAAGCAAAAAGTTAAAGATAAAATCTGAAGAAAAATAATCTACTTAATAATTTAATAGTAATAGCTTCTATATCATCTGTAAATATGGAGAAGCAAGAAATAACACTTGAATAAACTTGATATGCAACGTAGCTAGCTAGCTTCAACTCTGACAAAAGGTTTGTACTCTTGCAGAGCAAGGTTCTCTAATACCTGGTTTTTAATTAAACTTTTTTGCACATATGCAGAGGAACAATCATCCTAGATGGCCCTCTGTTTCAGAGCACTATATTCTGTGGTTTAGCATTAAGGGAATGTTTGCACCTGCTTTGTATCTAACCTAATTATCACCAAATTTGAAAGAATTCTAGAATTTATCCAGGAATATCATAATAAATCAATATTCCTGGATATTGCCCAAAGGGTCTGATGACTAATCTGTAACATTTTAACAATAAAAACTATCATTAACTGAATACCTAGTCTAAGCCAGGCACAGGCCAAGCCTGTGTTTTATGTGTTTTATTTATCACCCAACCATATAATGTTAATAGAATCATTACCATCCATATTTTACAGATGAGGAAACTGAGGCACTAGGAAGTGAAGGGAATTGCCTGAGGTCGGATGAGCAAAAACTGATAAAGCTAGAATTCTAATGCAATCAGAATTCAGAGCCAACAGAAGTAACTAGTGTGTCATGTGTCCTCAAACAAGAATTACCAAGTGTTTAAAAATGCCAACCCTTAAAAAACACCTTCTCCTGGTGGGGATTTGGACTAAAAAAGGTACTCACATATTACTCATAGAAATGTCACCTGATGCAGCTATCTTTAAAAGCAACATGACAATGCTTATTAAAATTATTAGTGCACATAGTCTTGATCTTGCAGCCCTGCTCCTGGGAGTTAATCCTGTAGTTATAAAAGCACAATATGTACAATAGTATAATGTTATATTCTACTCCACAAGGGGAAATGCTGAATAAATTGTGGCACAGTCTTACTACGGAAAACAACACAGCCATTAAAAGGAAAGAGGTAGATCTACCCAGTCAGTTGACTGAAAGATGCTGAGCAAAAGGATGTAAGTTATATCCAATTTTTGTAAAAACATGATTAGGAATTTTAGGGAGGCAGAACTCTTCTGGTCCTGTCATGGTGGGCACTATGTCATTACATATCTGTCAAACCACATAGAGTGTACAACACAAGAAAGAACCCTAAGTATAGAATTTAGTTAATAATGTGTAATAATGTAACAATATTGGCTCATCAATTGTAACAAATGTACCAAACCAACACAAGATTTAGGAATAGGAAATACTGGAGAAGAGGAGTTGAGGGGCTTATGGGATATCTCTGTACCTTCCACTCATTTTTTTTTTTAAGATTTTATTTATTTATTCATGAGAGACACAGAGAGGCAGAGACACAGGCAGAGGGAGAAGCAGGCTCCATGCAGGGAGCCCAACGTGAGACTCGATCGTGGGTCTCCAGGATCACACCCTGGGCTGAAGGCTAAACCGCTGAGCCACCCAGGCTGCCCCCTTCCACTCATTTTTTATGTAAATCTAAAACTGCTCAACAGAAGTTTATTAGTTAAAAAAAAATGGTTAGAGACCACTATGCATTTATTTAAATATAAATTTAAATATTATAATGAGCACAGAAAAGAAATTGTAGGTTGTTGCAGGTTTCAAGGGCAAAAAGGGGGATAAGGGAGTTAAGCCAAAAAAAGCATTTTTTCAAATTTTTCAACTTACAAATGAATACAGTGGTATTCTATGATCTAATTCATGTAAAATTGTGTATTTGTGTGTATATAGAAGGAAAAATATATAGCTGAACAAACTCAGTTGGAATTTTTCCAGTTACTTTTAGAATACTTTAATCCTATCACTTCATAAATATTCCTTTCCTCAGCTCACCTTCAAACCATGAAATAGGAAAAATAATTGATAAGAAACTATCAGTATATGAGGAGCTTGATTTTCAGACCAAGCATGCTCTTTGCATCAAGCAAATTCCAACAGTGAATTTGAAGTTGCTAGATGTAATAACTGTAATCATGTTTTTTTTTTCTGTTCTTCCTCATTCCAAAGCCAACACACAATAATAATGAGTCCTCTGCAAGACAGCCTGAGAATTTCTACAGGTGCTTAAGTCAGCACAGAGTTGTCTTAGATTTCCTTTTAAAAATGATTTTAAAATCTTGGCTGGGGGAGTCTACACCATGCACATACATACATACACATACACAGCACCAGTGTACTCAAAGATCCCCACCCAAAAGAATACTTATAAAACTTCAGATGTATAGGTGTATAATTTATTTCAAAACTGAAATCCTAAAGTCCTCTAGTTGGGTAATCTACCTGAGTAACCAGATGTCTCCTAGCTCCTGAATGTAGCATTCTCACCTAGAATTGTTGCAAGACGTTTCACACACCTCAAGGGACAATTTCCAACCATATCCTTCAAGTTGTATTTTCCTCTAATTAAACCTAATCCCTATTACCTCCTGGAGGCCTCTAAAGGCTCAGTTTTCAAGTCACTGTGTTGTCTGGTTTGCCTTCTGAGATAGTTACAAATGCAGCTAGTCCCACCCATGCTCAGCCTGCTGAACCCTGAAAAACCGTGAGCAGGAAACAGCCAGGGCCTCCTCTGCAGGGTTTACGTGATGAAATGCAGCTCACAATTAGCTGCCCCTGCAATTTTCACACCTGGGGCTCTTGTGCTTTGAGGGTGCAGGTGGCCTAATGCAGGAGTAATTAGTTCCATGTCATTAATTATTTATATGGAGCTTATCACCCTGGGTTAGCAATTTTTGTTGACTCAAAACTGCAGGTGCACAAAGGAAAAGTGCATTTTGAACACTTGGCCTCTTAAAAGTCAGGGAGAAAATGGTACTCTTTGGGGCTGTCTATCTTTGAGGCATGCTCCAGGAAAGGTGGTGTCATTCATAGCAACCGCAGGGTTTTGAGAGTTGACAAGTAATTTAAAATGGTGACTCACCATTGCTACAGTTGCAAAGGTGATTCTGCTTGACTCACACAAAACTCTGTTTTTAATATGTATTTTACAGAAAAAGTTTCCCCATTTTGTTGTTGTTGAAGAAATGGCAAGAAATGAAAATCCAATGCCAATGTCTTATCACTTGGATCTAATTATTCCTGGAAAACTCAATGTACTTAAAATAACATTACTGGAAATTCTTATTAATTCCACCTTCAGAACTTCCAGGAGAATTTTATTTCAATGGTGTTATTAATTTTTTTTAATTTAAATTCAATTTGCCAACATATAGTATAACACTCAGTGCTCATCTCATCATGTGCCCTCCTTATAGCCTGTCACCCAGTCACCCCATCCCCTGACCCACCTCCCCTTCTGTAATCCTTTGTCTCCCAGAGTTAGGAGTCTCTCATGGTTTGTCTTCCTCTCTAATTTTTCCCCACTCAGTTTCCCCCCTCCTTTATGGTCCCTTTCACTATTTCTTATATTCCACATATGAATGAAACCATATAATTATTGTCTTTCTCCAGCTGACTTATTTCACTCAGCATAATACCCTCCAGTTCCATCCACGTCAATGTAAATGGCGGGTATTTGTCCTTTCTGATGGCTGAGTAATATTCCATTGTATATATACACCACATCTTCTTTATCCATTCATCTGTTGAAGGATATCTTGGCTCCTTCCACAGTTTGACCATTGTGGACATTGCTGCTATGAACATTGGGGTGCAGGTGTCCCGTCATTCCGCTACATATGCATCTTTGGGGTAAATACCCAGTAGTGCGGGACACCTGGTTAGCTCAGGGGTTGAGCGTCTGCCTTCAGCTCAGAGTGTGATCCTGGAGTTTCCAGATCGAGTCTCACATTGGGCTCTCTGCAGGGAGCCTGCTTCTCCCTCTGCCTATGTCTCTGCTTCTCTCTCTGTGTCTCCCATGAATAAATAAAATCTTTTAAAAAAAATAATAGTGCAATTGCTAGGTTGTAGGGAAGCTCTATTTTTAACTTCTTGAGGAACCTCCACACAGTTTTCCAGAGTGGCTGCACCAGCCTGCATTCCCACCAACAGTGCAAGAGTGTTCTCACTTCACATCCTCGCCAACATTTCTTGTTTCCTGTCTTGTTAATTTTAGCCATTCTCACTAGTGTAAAGTGGTATCTCATTGTGATTTTGATTTGTGTTTTCCTGATGGCAAATGATGTGGAGCCTTTTTTTATATGCTTGTTGGCCATGTGTAGATCTTCTTTGGAGAAATGTCTGTTCATATTTTCTGCCCATTTCTTGACTGGATTCTTTGGGTTTGGGGTGTTAAGTTTGATAAGTTCTATATAGATCTTGGATACTAGCCCTTTATCTGATATGTCATTTACAAATATCTTCTCCCATTCTGTAGATTGCTTTTTAGTTTTGTTGACTGTTTCCTTTGCTGTGCAGAAGCTTTTTATTTGATAAAGTCCCAGTAGTTCATTATTGCTTTTGTTTCACTTGCCCTTATGGACGTGTCTTGCAAGAAGTTGCTATGGCCAACATCAAAAAGGTTGCTGCCTGTGTTCTCTTCTAGGATTTTGATGGATTTCTGTCTCACATTTAGATCGTTCAACCATTTTGAGTTTATCTTTGTGTATGGTGTAACAGAATGGTCCAGTTTCATTCTTCTGCATGTGGCTGTCCAATTTTCTCAGTACCGTTTGTTGAAGAGATTGTCTTTTTTTCCATTGGATCTTCTTTCTAATTTATTTGTTGAAGATAAGTTGACCATAGAGTTGAGGGTCCATTTCTGGGTTCTCCATTCTGTTCCATTGATCTATGTGTCTGTTTTTGTGCCAGTATCACACTGTCTTGATGATTGCAACTTTGTACTACAGCTTGAAGTCAGGCATTGTGATGCTCCCAGCTTCAGTTTTCTTTTCCAACATTCCTCTGACTATTTGGGGTCTTTTCTGGTTCCATACCAATCTTAGGATTATTTGTTCCAAGTATGTGAAGAAAGTCCATAGTATCTTGATAGGAATTGCACTGAATATGTAAATTGCTCTGGGTAGCATAAACAGTTTCACAATATTCACAATCCATAAACATGAAATGTTTTTCCATCACTTTGTATCTTCCTCAATTTATTTCATTTGTGCTCTGTAGTTTTTAGAGTGTAGATCCTTTACCTCTTTGGTTAGGTTTATTCCTAGGTATCTTATGGTTTTGGATGCAATTGTAAGTAGTATCAATGACTTAATTTCTCTTTCTTCAGTCTCATTATTATATAGAAATGCAACTGATTTCTGTGCATTAATTTTGTATCCTGCCACATTACTGAATTGCTGTATGAATCCTAGCAATTTTGGAGTAGAGTCTTTTGGGTTCTCTATATACAGTATCACATTCAATGGTGCTATTAATACATAACTTCATTCTTACCAACTAAATTCCTCTAACCTAGGCTAAGGCAACTGTTGAGATAAACTCTTCCCTGACTGATATGGTGCTGTATTATTTTAAATTCAGCCTTCCTCTGAGTTTCTTACCCTGATGTTAGTTTCCCATCTATTTCCAGCTAGGTATTTCTCCAAATGAGGGTGGTGCAGGTCTCCCCCCTCCAGATTTCTGTTGGGTTCAGGATTTTATTAAGTGTGTAAAATACAAAACTATTTCAAATCAACTTACTTCACAATGGTTTGAAAGCAGAGACTGTCTGAAGCTAATACTTCAGTGGGAAAGAATTTTTGCAATTAAGACTTTTTGATGCCTCCACCATCTCAAGGTAAACTTTAGGTGCCCATCCAGTTCAGTGACTCCATTCCTTCTGCATTCACTCACTGTACCAGTTAAGACAGAACTGATTTATGAAGCTCTCAGAGGAGCCTCAGAAGCTCCTAACTGCATTTCCTGCAATCTCCAGATGATACTGATGGATCATGGACAGACTTTGAGTAGCAAGCTTCTTAAACATACAAGTAGAAGCAATTTTCTCCCTTCCAATTGGACAGCCTTCCAGTTTTGCCCTCAAAGACTGGTCCTGTGCCTGCTGATGAAAAACACAACTAGCCCAATCCCACTTCACCCTAACTTTTCCCATGAATTTCGTATTTCAAATTAAATTTTCACTCTTCCCCTCTAGTTTTTACTGTAAGATAAGAATATTATGGCACAAATCAAATAAATTGTATATTGAGAAGAAAAAGTGAACATTTACAGTGGGGGAAGGTGCACAGTCATGAAACTCGTGAAAATGTCGCTTTAACACTGTGTAGGTCGGAGGTTCTCAAAATGAGAGTGCCCTGCACAAGCAGCACCAGCATTACTTGGGAGCTTGCTAGAAGTGCAAATTATCAGCCCCACCCTAGATTTCTGAAATAAGAAACTCTAGGAGTGGGGCTCAGTAGTCTGTTTTAACAAGCCCCCAGGTAATCCTAATGTAAGCTAAAATTTGAGAACCACTGGCACATGCCCTATTTAGTGAAAAATCCAGAGGTTTTGCATTTATCCAATTCATCCCAAATCATGAATAGCATCAGTATAATAGATTTAACCATGGTCTGGAAGTTAAAGGAGTCCATCTCTACTTTGCTGTAAACTTAGTTCCATCTAGTTGAAAAACCTATGCAACTCTATCAAGGCTTGAGATTCCATTCCCTTCCTAGTAAGGTAACTATATATCATTTAAACCAGAAACTCTTGAGAGTAGCAGGGGGTGCTTTTATAATTCAAGGACAACAAGCATAAATTGGGACTGTCCTAGGCCAACTAAGACTTTACTCTTTAGGACTGGTTTGGATAGGACATAAAAGGCTCAAGTGACTTCCAGGTCTGAAATTTTTACAACAAACCCTAAAATTTTCCAGCAGGTACTCATGACTAGTTATTTTTTCCTAACTCTAAAGAGGAATTAATGTATCTTTCAATCTGTCAGTGCAATTTTTAACTGTCTTGCTGAATTCCAAAAATGTATTTGACATTCTTGGGATATCAACCTGGGGGAAAAAGTGTTCAGGGTAAAGTCCTGAAAATCCAAAAGTCTCAAAGTCCTGAGTGCAAAAAGAATGCCAAGTCAGCAGCTAATATACCCCACTAACCATGTGTTAGTTTGACTCTTTCTTAAAGAGCAAAGAGAACAATTTGGTCTAAGAGTGGTGTATTGGTGTTTGGTTAGAGGTTTTTGGTTTGGTTTTGGTTTGGTTTCTTTTCCTGTTCCATAAAAAAGAGCTGTGTGATATCTTGAAAGGTGGAGGGTATTGATATGTGCAAAGGTTCTAAGCCTACTCTAAAAGTTTCAAAAGATTGGGAAACTACTAATAGTCCCCTTGCCCACCTCCACAAAAGAAATTAAATCAGAAGGAAAATACATATGATTATCACAGAGAAATTCAGAAAATATCATCTTTACTTTCTAAATGATACCAAGCCATAAACTATGATACAGGTATGTGTTCCAGGTACTGGAAGTATTTTCCATTTCACTTAATGTCATAGTACAAAATACAGTCCTTAAAAGTTCATTATTTTCAGCCTTCCTTCAGGCCTAACATTAACTTAAGAGAAACTAAAATCGATTTTTTTTTCTAGGAGATCCATCTAAGTCTTCCTTAGTGATTTTACTTTCTAGTAGGCCTCCCAGTCTGAAGCTGAGGTTTCAAAATTTACTCTCAATACCTAAATGACAGCTTTATTTTTTTTAAGATTTATTTATTTATGACAGACATAGAGAGAGAGAGAAAAAGAAGCAGAGACACAGGCAGAGGGAGAAGCAGGCTCCATGCAAGGAGCCCGACGTGGGACTCGATCCCAGGTCTCCAGGATCGTGCCCTGGGCCAAAGGCAGGCGCTAAACCACTGAGCCACCCAGGGATCCCCTAAACGATAGCTTTAAACCACTCTCCAACCAAGACTGCTGGAGAATCAAGAAAGCAAGAGGCAGGGATCCCTGGGTGGCGCAGCGGTTTGGCGCCTGCCTTTGGCCCAGGGCGCGATCCTGGAGACCCGGGATCGAATCCCACGTCGGGCTCCCGGTGCACGGAGCCTGCTTCTCCCTCTGCCTGTGTCTCTGAGCCTCTCTCTCTCTCTCTGTGACTATCATGAATAAATAAATAAAATCTTTAAAAAAAAAAAAAAAGAAAGCAAGAGGCAACTATTCAACTAGACAAAGGAAAAACTTGGTGAATATGCAAAACATCCTCTTTTACATATTTATCATAGGCTATGTATTTAATATGTAAATTAAATATAAATTCAATGACAGCTTCTCAGCCTTTAATTAAGACCCTACTAATTAAAATGTCAGCTGAGGGCACAGTATTTGTTTATTCTGATTAAATATTCCTAATAACATCTTATAACCATATTCTAACACAGATTTTCCCTCTAAAGTTTACAAAATATTCTATAAACTTTGAAACCAAACTCTATTCGCCAAATTTTGGAAATATATTAAGTAGCAAGAAGCAAAGGTCTTGGTGCATCAAGGAAATCAAAACGCTCAGGTATCTTTACTAAGAATTCAGTGATAGTTGTAAATAGCCATTTGTTGACAAGCACATTCTCTCTTGCCCTCCATGAGTAGTTCCATAAAATAGCTTAAATGTTTCTAATAGCCCAGAGGCTCTCACCTCATTTGCTAGTAGACAAAAATGACCACAGAGATAAAGCAGAAGGTTTGGTTCTGAAAATGATCCTTGTAGTGACTAAACAATTCCAAACACCAAAAGAATCTCCTTTGATGTTAGACCTCACTAGATTTAATTTTAAGTTGATGGTGATGTTCCTGGATGATTTCTTTTACCCTGCTCTATTTTGATATCTAATCTCCTGCAGATGACTGTTATCTGGGTCCAAGAAAAAATACATAATTTTGCTAATTATAATTCTTCAATTGATCATTGCTATGTGTTCAGCTATTTCTCAAAGCAATCCAGAAGTTGAAGATCAAACTTGGATCTAAGACATCGTCAAGGTTAGCAAATTCCTTCCATATCCCCTTGCTTTTGATCAATTAGAAAAAGTTAAGGCATTACAATGAAGACTTGAAGTCCCCGTTACCTACGATAATGCAGCTCATTGATGTAGACACATATACTCCATTTGTCCTCTCTTGCTGTTGTTCGTGTATGTCCAAAGGTTTGGATTTGAGTCTTGGTTAGATTTGTGTAATATTTGGACAGGGTCTCAGTCAATGTGTATTTCCAGATTATCCTCCCTAGAACAGGAGAAGCAATGATGAGGGATTGATGATCTCAAACGGGGATGTTTTGAGAACCAGTAATGTTGGTAAGAATGCCTATAATCTGACCTGAAAGATACAAATGGCAGTAACCAGGTGCCCCTGCAGACTTTACCAGGAAATAGTTGCGCCTCATTTTACAGAAGGCATGTACCCTTATAAAGTTGTCTGGACAAAAGCCTCTATAACACAAAAACCATTTTCCTTTTCCCTCTGACTTTCTACCAATTAGAAATGATTTCTTCCTGGAGGCAAAGACTACAAGATTCCATTTAAAAATGAAGAAAACTTCAAAATGATGACATGAACTATATGGGTGTATGTGTGTATAAATGCTCATTTTGTTAAAAAAAAATAAGAAAGTAGATATATCCGGTCTCTCCTGGAGCAGAAAAAAAACTAAGGAATAATGTCCCTCTTAGTCTTCTTGAGAAAAGGATCTTGATGTGTAGAGGAAGAAAGAAGTAGTAGATAGGACCTTATTACAGCATTAGATCTCCTGCCCATGGGGACAACCCCAAGGAGTCAAATTTTAGCTATACATGAGGAAGAACTCTGTAACACCTCTAACTATGCAATCATGTACTACCCTATTTGGGAAAATAGTAAGTCTCTGCAGGAATGTTCCAACCAAAACTAGATGGTTACTTTGAGCAGATGCAGAACACATAGATCCTAGAACACCAAACAAGAGAAAGTATCCAGTGGAAGGAGCTGTACTTCCTGGATGCAATGCCAACTAAACCAAATATCAGGTGAACTAAATAGAGCTGTAAAACTATCACTCATCTCTACCACCAATATTCCTTTGCAAACAAAACAAAAGCCACGTTTTTGTGGCTCAATAGTTTCTGGATGAGAATTTGGATAAAGAACCAATAATTTCTGGATGAAATTTGGGGGGCACCTGGGTGGCTCAGGGGTTGAGGATCTGCCTTTGACTCAGGTTGTGATCCTGTGGTCCTGGGATCAAGTCTCACATCAGGCTCCCCAGAGGGAGCCTGCTTCTCCCTCTGCCTATGTCTCTGCCTCTCTCTGTGTGTCTCTTGGAAATAAATAAGATCTTTAAAAAAAAGAACCATAATTTGGGAGGATTCGGATAAAAAGTGTGAATGTGAATAGGTCAAAAGTAACCATCAAAACAAGGCACCTGGTAGTTACATTATGGAACACTTTTTCAAAAGAAAAAGAATGCCATCAATTAAGATTGTAATTATAAATTGTAATAATTTGTGACAATCTAAATACAACTTTGCCTATTGTCAATATCTCTACAGTTTAAGTTCCCAGTGTAAAAAAATACATTGATTAAACAAATTAGTAATGTAAACAAAAGCGGAGATGGGAGGCATTCAAATTTACTTAAGGGAACAAATTGTTTTCAAACACATTTACAACTACCCAACAGTGTGTTAATTATGAATGATCCTTATCTAGTCAATCAACTAGGTCTAGCAGAGTGCTTATTTGGGAACAGCTCAGTAGCCTGCTTATTATTATTTTATATACAAGAACAATAAAACTGTATTTCTCTTAAAATATTCCTAATACTCCTATGGATATTTTTCATATTCATACTGACTATTGTATACTCATTCATATTAAAAAGATAATACTCTAACAAATATGCATAATAAGGTATTATCCTGTATAATATAAAATTTTTATAAAATTTGTATAAATTAAAAATATTATCCTGTATAAAATAAAATATTTTTATTTTCTAGAAATGATTTCAGGGGAAAAAAAAATTAGCCAATTCACCTAAATGCATATTCAAGCAGCTCTAATTGTATTACCTTTGAAGTAGGAATACAAAATAGGTTGTAAACCAACCTCAAGATAAAAAATAAATCCTTTATCTAAGTGTCTATAAGTGTGTATGAATATGACAGTGTTTGTGAGGTGTCTATGAAAGTGTGTGTTTGTGAGTATATATATATATATGAGTACATGTATGTGAGTGTGAATGAGAGTGTGTGTTGGTGTGTATGTACTTAACTATAAGATTATTGTGTTGTCATTCATTCATCAAATATTAAACTGAATGCCTTTGTATATCAGACACGTTTGAGATACTTGGGATACTCCACTAAGAAAAAAATAAACAAAATTCTTGCACTTAAAGAATTTATGTTCCAGTTGGGGGAGATGGAAAACAAAATATAATCATATAGATAAGTGTTTTGAAACACAGAAAACATAGAGCTAGACATGGGTTACCAATAACGTTAGGAGTGTGGGTGGGAGGCAGGTTGTATTTTTTAAAAAATCCAGATAGAGTTCCTTGACAAGGTAGTATTTGAGCAAACAATGGAATAGAGTGAGAAATTTCACTATGTACATATCCGAGTGAAGAGCAGTACAGGCAGAGGAATAGGCAATGCAAAGACTCCAGTATATTCAAAACATGGCAAGGAGACAAGTACAGTGACATGAACAAGTGAAAGGAAAGCAGGAGGGAATGGGGTCAGCGGTAAGGGAGTAGGATAGGATAGAGTCCTGGAGGCAATGGTAAGTCTTTGGCTTTTCTCTGAGGTAGATGAGTGAAGTGCCAAGCCACATGGTCTAGCAATTAGCACATAAATAAACTATTGTCATAATTAGTTATTATTGTTATATGTTCTATGGTGTCTCCAAGGTAGGATTATTACCCTATTTGATAGATAATTAAATGGAAATGTAAAAACTTTTGACTTATAAGAAGTTAAACTTTCAGTTACAGACAAAACCAAAGCCATAGCCCAACCTCCTACCAGGAGTTTTTTAGGTGGTAAGGTAAATACAGATCCCACTTTCTTTTTTTTTTCTTAGATTTATTTACTTATTTGAGAGAGAGGGAGAGAGTGAGTACATGTGAGGAAGGTGAAAGTGAGAGAGAAAATCTCCAGCAGACTCCCCACTGAGTACAGAGCCCAACGCAGTCTGGATCCCAGGACCCTGAGATCATGACCTGAGCTGAAATCAAGAGTCAGATGTTCAACTGACTGAGCCACCGAGGTGCCCCCTAGATCCCACCTTCTTAAAAATATGACAAGTTGTCAGTCTTAGAGAGAGAGTGAAGTGGAAAGAGGCCTCATGGATGATTAGAATTGCATCTCAGGAAACTCCTAACAATTCAGATTCTGAGTGGGATGGGAAATAAGAAGCAAAATAATCACACACTTGCTTTCAGAGGAACATGAAAGGATCATTTTTGGAGTTGCCCTGCCAAGACTGTGCCTCCAGACCATGTCCTCATATTTTTGTATTTATTGCCTTTGACATATTGTGATAGCTGAGGCCTAATGAATTTATTAAGCCTGTAAGGTAATTTTGAGCTCAGAGTAGACTAAAACACACGGCAAGCTTATCCTCACTAATTTACTGTTTGTTCCATCCTCAGCCTACAAAGGATGCCCTTCCAAGGGTCTGCATCCCTATGGAGCATATGTACCCTCAAGAATACTCACTCCCAGTTGACTTCATTCCTCAAGTAATCTTGTACCTTGGATCTGAAAGAGAGCTTGAGACACTTATTGTGTATGTAACAAGTCCAAACATGTCCACCCTGCCATATTGTGTTTGTCGAAACACTAGTTCTGAAATCACACAGAAGCCACTGCGAGGGGCAAGTCCCTCTCTGGGTTGGCATCCACAAAGAAATGGGACTCTTCACCAACTGGCTGGGCATCAATGCCAGTGAACCCTTTGGACCACAGCTTCTGCCAATGAATTCTGTTGTTCTCTCACGTTGGCAAATAACCAGTCATCCCTTCCTAGCTTTGTAATACCCCACTTAACCGGGTCAAATTAGTTGGCTCTTGCTAAGTCTTCCACATAATAAATTATTCTTTGCCACTTGTTTTCAGAGTTGTTTTAAGAGGCCCATGGGGGCAGGTAAGTCAAAAATTGAGAACTCTTTAACAAATGCTGGCAAACCACCCTCCCCTTGATGTAGAGGAAAAGATCTATAGGCTGTTAAAAGGACCTCCCTCTGGTTAATAGAGTACTGACCTCTGGTCCAAATCAATGTTGGTGGAAGAAAGAAAATGGGCTTTTGGAGAGGTGAGATAGAGTGGTAAAACACATTTCTTTTTAAATAAATTGCAGTCGTTTCCCTTCTGCATACACTGGCATGCCACCCTTCTTAGTTATCCTTAGAGATCCTGACCTGGGGTTTTTCATTCTAATGCACCCGCTGTTGCCACCTGCTGGTGACATATCATGATGGACATACAAGGCATGGTGTTGGGGGTATTCTCATGGGAAGCACAAATTGTAAGCTTTAGGCCACAATCAAAACTTTTCAATCCCCGGGGTCTCAATCTTCCTTGAGAAAGGAAAAGAATAGTCCAGAAAGCAAAAAGGAAAAGATCCTATTCACACTCAACTTTTGAGAAGTTCTGGTATATTTCAGTCCTATTATTCCACCAATACAAGAGATTCACTTGACCTGTCATTACCGGTCCCTTCACAAGTTATACTGGACATGTCTTTCCCTGATCACTGGAAATATAATTTTGTATCTTTCCATGTATCTTGAAGACTATAAGTTTTGACCTCAAATGGAAGGTTGCTTTTCAGTTTTCCCTAAGCAAACCTTCAAGGCAAAAGATTACCTCTTCTGCCTGTTTCCAAGGAGCCTGGGGGTGACAAAGTCCTGGCACACCACATCATTTGTAAAAGAAGCATATGTACCTACACTCCTGGAAAACTCAGGGTAAGCATGTTGTTTGAAGTAAAGCAAATCTGTTTTTTAAAGGTCCATACCAAGTTATAATTTGCTATAGAATATATAGCATATATATAGAATATATAAATGAAAATATATTTCCTTAAATTTTCTGCACTCAAAATAGCCAATATATGGTACAAGTTTCTTGGAAATTTAGATACATTAGAAGCCACTGTGCATAGCTATACATGTTTAACTTTTAAATTTATGGCCATACGATAGGAAAGTTTCAAATGAAAGTATACCAAGTGTCAGGAAGTTCAAGAGTTAAGGTCCCATAGTAGTCTTAACACACACCCATGGTATACAAATGCCACATCATAAAGAGGTTTAAAAGGTTTCCTCAGTAGGAATGCCCAATAATGAATAGGCCCAGCATGAACAACTTAATACTTATATGTATTTTGAGTTACTTAGTTCGTAAAGTGAACTGTGTTTTAATATAGACATTCATTTTTCATTCCCTTGTCAATGTTAACAATAAAAACAGCAATGTAGAGGGGCCCAAGGCCATGCCCTGCACCCTTATTTTCTCTTTATGCTGTCTCTAGGTTATCTTATTCAGTTCAGATGGCCTTTAGGTGCCATCTATATTCTAGACACTTTTCAATCTATTTCTCCATTCCTGACTTCTCCTCAGAACTCCAGACTCACAAGCAACTGCCCACCTGAGAACTAATCAGCATCTCTAGTGTGACATGCCCCAAAGCCAAACTGTTAATTATGTTACCCAAACCTGCTCTTCTCTCTAAATTTCCTCACTTTCGTAAACAACACAAAAACCTTCCCATTTGCTTAAGTGAAAAATCTGAAAGCTATTTTTTAAGGTTGTATTTACTTATTTGAGAGAGTGAGAGAAAGAATAACAGGGAGGGCAGCAGAGGAAGAGGGAGAAGCAGACTCCCCACTGAGCAGGAAGCCGGAGACGTGAGCTCAATCCCAGGACCCCAGGATCTCGACCTGAGCTGAAGGCAGATACCTAACTACAGCCACCCAGACACCCCTGAAAGCTAGCTTTGATTAGATTCTTTTCTATCGCTCCTTACACATATCCATCAGAAATTCTTGCTGAACTAAAATTCTCCTAAATTCCAATTCTCTCCATCTCCATTGATACCATCTATGTTAGCCATCTATTTCGGCACAAGAAATAATTCCCGAACATAGTGCCATAGAGCAACGGGGATTTATTATATCACATGGTTTGAGGGTGAGGAATCCGGGACAGACTTTCCTGGGTAGTTCTGGCTCAGAGTCTCTTCATGAGGTTGCAAACTCATGAGGGCTGTAGTCAGCCAACAGAGGAAGGATCTGCTTCCAAGGTCACACAGGAAATTGTTGGCATGACTCAGTTCCTTGCTGGCTGCTGGCTGGAGGTTTCAGTTCTTTGCTATGTGAGCTTCCCCCTATAGTTGCTCGCAACATGGTAGCCTATTTCTCCCAGAGTGAGAGATAAAAGAAAAGAGAGACTAAGATGGAAGCCACAGTCTTTTACAACCTAATCTCAGAAGCAACAGAACATCACTTCTGCTATATTCTACTGGTCATATTGACCAACCCTGGTAAAATGTGGGATATGCTGGCATAAAAGTGTAGATATCAGGAGAGAATCATTGGGGGCAAATGTGGAAGCTGGCTACCATATCATCCTGGTTTAATCCTTCACATTCAACTGCCTAGAGGCCTGAAATAGCCTCCTGATCCATGTCTCTTTTTCTCCTCTTACCATCTCCATTCATTAACCACTCAAGCCAGAAATCAGATCTTGCCATTCTTATGCTTAAAAACCCTCCAATGGCTTCCCATACATAGAGTAAGATTCAAACTCTTAACCTGGCCTTGCCCACCTATCAAGCTCATTTCCCATCACACCCAGCCACCACAAACAGATTCTTGTTCCTCCGACATTCCAGGTTGGGTTCCCTTTCCCTGGGGGAATTCAGATCACAGCTTAAATGTCACTTCCAGAAAAGACAGACAACACTACTCTAAGATAAAGTACTCATTCAGACACTCCCCTGCCTAACTGTCATTCCTGACCCATCACCACACACAAACACAAGCGTACTTCTTACCTGCTGAAAAAAATCCTGATTCTTTGTTTAAGAGCAGGCAAAGGTATCTTGATCTTAGGCAATACAGGCTCCTCTCATTTACAGGAATGACACATGATTATTCTATAGAAGATACAGTAATCCTTTCCTTCAATGATGAAGCAAAAGCATCTACAACTGTCATGGGTTCTGGTAATGAGAAGTAGGAGGATATTTATTGGGAGCTTCCCTTCTAAAATACAAAGAGCAGGCTTGGTGAGAACAGCATCTTTTTCTCCCATCACTACTTTTCTAGATGTAACTACCTTAAGGATATAATGTCCAGAACTATGAGATAAGCAACCATCTTGTGATGTGAGATAAACAGCATGATAATAAAAATCTAATACTACCAACAATGATAAAACAGCAAGATACAAATCAGACTCTGATCTTCAAACCACTACGCCATTCCTGGTCCACCAACCAGCCTCTAGACTCCTTGACATAAAAATTCATTATATACCCTTATCACTTAAAACCCTGCTAGTCATATTTTGTGTTACATGTAGCAAAAAATACTCCTAATTGATATGTTCATTCACACAGAATCTTCCTGCTATGTTCATTCACACAGAATCTTCCTGCTAAATGATGGCTCACTCATTAAAAGACACAGACTCTATAATGCAGTGTGCACTTAAAAATACCTGATGTCAAAGAACCAACAGAATTACTGAGGCCTATAATTTTCTTGCTAAACTTTCTTAAGATCTTTAGCAGTAACAATGAAGGCTGAAGTATAAAGGTGACCCGTTTTATAAGCATTTCTATGGAGAAGTTTCCTTTAATAAACTAAATAATAATAAAAATTGGGGCAGCCTGGGTGTCTCAGCAGTTTAGTGCCGCCTTCGGCCCAGGGTGGGATCCTGGAGACCTGGGATAGAGTCCCACATCAGGCTCCCTGCATGGAGCCTGCTTCTCCCTCTGCCTGTGTCTCTGCCTCTGTGTGTGTGTGTGTGTGTGTGTGTCTCATGAATAAATAAATAAAATCTTTAAATAATAATAATAATAATAATTAATCTTAATGAGTCTACTACAAAAAATAGTATTAAGCATTTTACCTCAATGATCTGAGCTTGTTAATGAGCTGAAAGAGCCAGTATTATTATTAACCTCATATCACAGATGAAGAAACTGAGGCCCTGAGAGATGAATTTATCCAAGGTTCTTCATCCTACAAGATAAACCTGAGACTTGAACCCAGGTCCACTGACCTGATGTTCACAGGCTTAACTCTAGCACCAACCCCAACCTCCAGTGGGCTGGGCCCATCATCAGTTCTCTACCCAGTAAGTATTTCAGCAAGTGTCTCACTTGAGTGACCTGTATATCACACCTAAGTACAGCTTGCTCCTTGGCCATCATTTGGCATCTATATCTTAAAGAGTTCACATTAGAGAAAATTAGATGCAGTTTTTACTCACAGAAGGAATATTTAAAAAAAAAAAAAAAGAAGGAATATTTTTAAACCTTTTGAAACTAATTAAATACCTGGCATGATAAGGAGAAAGGCTTATGCTTTAAAGTTCGGAATTTATATCATAGCTGTCCAGGCTCATGACAGCTTTTCCCACTCTCTAATGTTTGTCTTAGTCAATATTCAATTTTAGCACAATCCCTTGCCCATTTAACAGAACTACATTTGTACACTTTCCCCAAGCATCCCTAACTCTTCTCCACATAACAACTGGAGTGATCCTTCTCAAACATAAGTCAGATTACATCACTCCTCTGCCCAAATTGTCTCATGGCCTCACATGTCAGGGTAAAAGCTGAAGTCTTTACAATGGCTGATCAGGTCTTCTAAAATACTGCCCCCTTTTGCACTCTGATCTCACTGCCTAGGACTCTTATCTTTGCCTGCTTCTCTTAGGTAAATTAGCCTTGCTGTTCCTCAAGTAAGCCAAACATTCTTCTACTCAGAGATTTTGCCTCCATTTATACTCTTCCTTCTGCTTAGAGATCTGCTTCCTCTAGCTACCTGCATATCTTGTTCCTACAATCCATATCTCTACTCAAATATTTTATTTTTCTTTATTGCATGCCATGTATAAAACAGCAACACCTTCCCTCCAATTCACAAACTTCCTCTCCTTTTCTGAACTTTTTTTTTCAAAACACTTACTACCATCTGACAGTATAAAATTTATTTGTCTGCTTTTTTATCAACTGTCTCCCTCCCACTGTCATATAAGCTCCTCAGAAACAGGGACTTTGTTCATATGTTTTCAGAATTTAAAGCATGCTTGTCATGCAACAGATACTCAATGAATACTTGCCAAATGAATGATTGAACAAATTTATCTTGGGTAATGAGGTCACATCACTGCTCTGTCATTTAGTTTCCACATGAAATAAAAGAGTGAAGCTCAGAGGATCTCCTCATTCTCTCCTTATTTCTCATAAGCCAAAGGCCTTCCTCTAGCTGGAGAACAACAGGGATGAGCATTTACCGGGAGCCACAAATGGTTAGTTTCTCTCTGCCTTTCACATCTTGGCTTCCTGGGTGGCCCTGGGCAAGTCACTTAACTCTTTCTTTAATTCTCCACTTATATAACAAGGCTAACACCTACCTACCGCATTGGGAGACTTGGGAGCATTAATTAATGCTTGTAAAGTGTTCTGGTATTTCTCGATTAAAAGATTCAATTAAAGTAAATTGTTACTAGTACATAAATGAAAATGAAACGAGACTGTTCTAGGCACTATAATTCATACATGAATTCCAGCTTTAAAAAATTAAAAGAACCATCACTTTTATTCTAAAACAATCCATAAAACTCTCTACTCAAAAGAAGTTTTTCCAAAATTTTAACCCTCTGAAAAGCAGCTCAGTTTCAAAGAAGTAACATGACAACTTTTCCTAACTTAGAATGTTCCCTAGTTGTCACATCTAATTCTATATGTGTGACTAGGATTACAGTTCAAAAATTTATCATTAAAGAAAAAAGGAATATATTTTAGCCCACTGCCTACTTTATGTATCTTATCTTTAAAGGCCAAAGGGAAAGTAAATATTTTAAGGTGCAAAATATGTCAAAGAAAAATGTATTACAGTTGTTTATATTTGTTTGTGAAGACATCTAAGACTATTTAAGAAAAAGAAAATACAAAGAGTTATATTTTGAAATACCAACACTATTGCATTGATCTGAAGCTCTACTAACTAGGTAACTCCAGGCAAGCTAAGGTTCTCTATTTAAAGAGCTTTATTATATTGAACTTCACATTTTTAATTCACCTTGCCCAAAGAGACAGCTTGCCCATATCTCAGCTGCATTTTAAGCAAACATTGTTTTTTTCAATTTGATTGCCTTAATACTATCCATGAAAGAGAATGTTATGGCATTATATGTCCTTCATTTACTCCTTCCTTCAAAGGAGAGCTCCTCTGCCTGCCCATGATAGGGAACATGAGCAACTGCTTCCTGTTTAAGGACACAATTGGCCTCCTGTGATGTAGGGGTTGACTGGTGATACCCACGGAGAACAAAAACTTGGGAATCTGCACACCTATTTAGAAACAACTGTGAACATGGTATGGAGAAGTTGGAGAAGGCTCCTCAAGTATTTACCAGCTCAGTCAGGGAAGGGAAATTGAGTGTGAAACTAGACTAATTCACTTATATTTTATTTGGGTCCCACCCCTGAATCTCCTATTTACCCATCCTGTTGAGTTGCTAAGGACAACACAGGTAAAGGATTTTTTTATATAGTAAAGAACCATGTAAACCTTATAAATTATTATTATCTGTTAAACCTGTTTTTTAGGAAATAGAATTCTTTGGCAACCAGATTAATATTATGGTTTCTCTTCACAGAAAAATGCATGTAAGCAGAGTTTTATATATAACTTCAGCAGTTTGGGATATATCTACGATTCATGAATCATAGACACTATAGCCAAAGTGAACCAGATTAAGAAGACTATCTGAAGAGGCCTAGAGATGGACTCCAGTGGTACCATGAATTCCCCAAGCCAACAAATATTCCATAAACAATTTACTGCTCTAGCAGGCTTTTATTCAGTGATTCTTAAATCAGGCAGCATCTAATCTAACAAATGGAAAGTAGATCCAAAAAAGTTGTTCAAGATGAGAGATTTTTATAAACCAAAGTGAGCAGGATCAAGGAAGTTATACTGGTCATTTTCTGATTGTTTAAAGCAAGTCTGATTTCTTATATGAAACAAAGAGAAGTCTTGGAACCAGGTCAGATAATTCGGGCTAAACAGGCAAGTGCTGATTGGCTGATCTAAGACCTTCCTTTTCTGGGAGACCTGAGCACAAAAACTTAATTTAAGTTTTCATTTGCTGACATAGGCCTAGCATAAGCATCTCCATCTTGGGCCTAATCTGGTTAACATCCAAAATTGAGGACATTTTCCTGAGAAAGTTTCCTTAGCTTCCATCATGCTATCAACAGGGTTTGTCACCCACTTGAAATTAAGAATATCTGACCTAGGATTCCTTGAAATGCTAATTTTGCTTCTCTGGCCACAGTTTGAATTTCTCAAGAGAGGGATATCTTCATCGTTTTATTATGCTTGGTACATGGAGTGCTTAATACAGATTTGTGAAATGCATAAGTCAATTGCCATTCAAAAGCCAAGTTGGGGGCAGCCCGGGTGGCTCAGCGGTTTAGCACTGCCTTCAGCCTAGGGCCTGATCCTGGAGACCCGGGATCGAGTCCCACGTCAGGCTCCCTGCATGGAGCCTGCTTCTCCCTCTGCCTGTGTCTTCCTGTCTCTCTCTCTGTCTCTCATGAATAAATAAATAAAATCTTTAAAAACAAAAACAAAAGCCAAGTTGGTTCAGTAGAATAGTTGTTGGCATAAAATAGAGGAGAAACATCAAGCTGAGGTATAGAAAGCTATAATACACACAGATAATCTTATTTTATTCTCCAGGTATTTCTCAGAGTAGGCACTTAGGTTATGTGTAATATATTTTAGACCTTATCAATTTCATAATCAACACTTCGATATGAAAAAGTGTTATTTATATAGATTGTGGCAGCTTCTCAAACTTTAATGTGCTTACAATTCACCCAAGGATCTTTAAAAATGTTGGTTCTGATCCAGCAGGCTGACATGAGAGCCTGAGATCCACATTTTGAATAAGCTCCCAGGTGATACTAATATGACCAGTTTGCAGACAGTACTTGGAGAAGCAAAGACACAGGAACAGAGGGAATGGACATTAAGGATCCTATTTTCTACTCACCTGTTCACTACCTTTGGGATCAGGATATAATGGCAACTTGTGGATGAATTTAAGATAAAGAAAAGGTTCCTAACAAGGTAAATGAATAGACCCTCATGCAGAAATGCCAAGAATCTAACCCAGCTGAAAGCAATATTAGATTAACTGTAAAGTGAGACATTGATGGGATTTTCCCCATTCTCCACCTAATTATATTGGCATAGAATAAGCAAAGGTATTTCACTTGTATTTAGGTTTTTATTGACCAGAAACACAAAGACTATTTATTTAAACATTTATCAAGCTTTTTGGTCTGATCAGATGGTCTTACCCAAAATAAGATTTTCAGGGAAGAATTTTATGTACATTACTTAGCAATGAGTTGCTCTTCTTCCTCTTTTTCCTTTCAGCCCTGGGCCATTTTGCCTTGTCTTCTCACCCCAGAAAATTACTAGGTGAGGTTCTATTACCCTCAACTTTCTCTTTATGGTTTCTCAGTGTTCCTGAAATACATTCACCAAGGGAAAGTGTTCATTTTCATCTTAAGTACTTGTAACTCCCTACATAACTTGTCACAGTTTTTGAAAGGGCAGATTTTAAAAGCTTCATACTCTTGTTTCAAGTACACAGGTTAACAGGCCTTAATAAGACCAGAATTATTCTTCTACTTGCAGAATATTTTATTGAAAATAAATTCCAAAGGCTCCCCATCCTCTTTACCTATGGTGAATTTCTTTTCCAGTGTACTTTAAATTGCCAAGTTTATTTCAAATGGAATAAAAATTATAATTTCCCTATTGAGAGGGTTAAGCCCAAAGGCATTCTTATATATTGACCCATTTTCTTCCAAAGGAGGTTGGGAATGGGTCAAGTCTTCATGTTAGAGAAGGGAGACAGAGTGACATAACAATGTAGCAGACAGGAAAAAGCACTAGATCAAGAATCAGAAAGCCTAAAATTTAGAACCAGCCCTACTTTGGAGTCACACACATATGGAAGCAGCTACCCCTTTGAAACTCTATAAATGGTAACAGTAGTTTGGAGTTAACATGTACTCTATTTGAAACCTTCATTCAAGCTCTTACTCTGACCCAGAAGACTAGGAGAATCTATAACTTCAGCTTCCTCTGTAACTTCAGCTTCCTCCTCACTATGAAGAGAAAATTGTGCTAGTTGGTCACTGTTGATGGTTACAGCTCTAAATGCTGCTTCTAGTGGAATCTGCCTACGGGCAATTAGAAAATCCAAATCAGTTAAGACTAACTCAATGCTCAGTGGGTGCCTTCCCATAACAAAGACATGGAGAGCTTTAGTTTTATTACCCACTTTTTTCAAATATCAGATGACAGTGCTGCTGGTAAATTCTGTAGCACATGTTCCAATGCTTGTCTGATAGATAAAGAAAATCAAAAAGAAAACATTTTTGCATCTTAAATTGTTTAAATCGAGTTTGCAATAAAAGTAGAGGACAAAAGGATTATTCTGAATTTATACTTGATGCTTTATCTCTGGCAGACCATGTTAGAGATCTGTTGCTTTTTTCCTTCTACGGAATGAATAGGCCAAGTGTAAACACCTGGTATCAGCACATCAAGAATGAAACACTATTAGTTGATGCAATTATCTAACTTGCGTCCATTTTGTCTCAAAAAAAAAAGCATCCCTCCTTATAAATTATAAGGTAAATTATAAGGTAAGCAAACAGTAATAAAATGATGCTCATAGTCTTTCATGGCTTGTTTCAGTGCAAAAATAATATTTACTCAATTTCTGTTAAGTCCGTCAGAAGGAGTGATTCCACCCTCTTTAATAAAGTTAGTTTGCTGTCCATACAAACCAAATGAGTATTTTATCTTCACAAAACCCTCTTGAATTCCAAATAGTCATATCTGTTTGTAAACAATAATCCATGTTCATAGCTTACGTCCGTACACTGTATGTGTGTATAAAATCAGTCTATGCATAAATTTGAGGGGAAAAAATACTCCCAATCTAAATGCAAATGAAATTTATTATTTTGATAAGAAAGCCATTTAGCATAATAAAGATACGCCTCAACATTGTAACTTTTGTTCCAGTATCATGAAGATAAGTATTTCCCTTTTTGGTTTTCTAGTAGCTAAAACCACGCACTGATACACTGTAACTGTAATGGAGGAGGCTTTTCAACAAGTCTCTTTCCACAGTGCTTAACTTCATTATCCTGTTACAGTATACTGGGCACAAGGGGGCACTGAAGGAGTGAACAATTGCATCTACCATACTGGAACTGGGACACCTAAGTGTGTTCACCTTTCACTCTGTCACACTGTAGCATTTACCTTCTTCCTTCCTTCCTTTTCTTTCTTTTTCCTTTTTAATATATGTAAGGAATATGTCTAGCTACTCTGGTCACATGAGGGAAAATTCATCCAGTCCATGGACAACACGATCTTGAATGGCCTCTTCTAAGAGTATACATGCCATATCATCATGAAACAGCATCCTGTTTCACTAAAATGCCAAACAACTGTGGCAAGAGTCTACTAGTTCCCTACCCAATATTCATAATACCCCTTCTTTCTAATAAAATCCCTATGGTGTTGGAGGCAGCTACAAACATTTCCCAGTGGCCCTAGAAGAACAGTGTGGATAATGAAATGAAAGAAAAAGTCTTCATTGTGTGACACGTCTGGGAAAATTATCCAAACAGGGCTCCTAAACTGGTAGGAGTCCTTTTCTCCTTACTCTTTCTTCTTGCCTAGAGAGCAAATGCCACAGCTTGTGCTATAGCAGCTATCAATTCTGAAAAGATGGTGGAACAGAAAGAAAGAACAAGCCTAAGATCTTGGTAGAGCTACAGAATTTTCAATACATCCCTGCACTGTCTCCTTCCAAACTTCATGTTATGAGAAAAAAAAAAGGAAAAAGTTCTTATCTGGGTCAATTCCTTATGATTTGGGTCTCTGAAGCTTTAAAATAAAAAATATTTGAAAACTGCAATTCCCAAATTATACATCTTGAAAGTATTATCATTAGTAAAGGAGATTCTTCAATTATATAGAACAAAGGAATTGGACTAAAGGAAAAATTTCACTGAGCTTCCATCAGGTCCCATGAAAGTTAATGCATGATTGTGATAAGGCATGAACTAAAATATATTTTTAAACGCCTTTTTAATCAAATTGAACAAATATCAACTAGCATATCACAGAGTAAAGCCTTACACTGATCATAATAAATTCCAATTCTCTTCTAAATTACTGCTGTGCAAGGCAACTGCCCATTATATCACACTGGACTGCATACTAGACACCCCAATGGGAAGAGCCAAAGGGTAAGTGCAGAGTTTTGTCCATTTCCATCACTCACTGGAATAGACAGACAGCTGCACTTTTAACAATCTCCCCTCTCAGCACCCTGGTCAGCGGCCTCACCCTGAACTCCCACTGCTCCCAACACCCTTAGTTCTCACCCTAACCTCTCCAGGAACCCTGTCTTCAATCCTGCTTGTTTAAGAATGCTGGAGAAACCAAATATCCAAAAGCAGCTTCTTATAAAGGAATATCCTGGGTTTCTGAGTCTATTTGCCCATGAAGAAAAGAACTGTTTTATCATATTAATTAATTGAAAAATTAAACTTCCTGACCATTTGTATTATTATTTTCCAAGTTATCTCAGTGGGTGGAAAATACAGTCTAGATTTTTTAAGCAAGTATAAATATTTTTTACATGTGAATCTTTGAATTTTTAAAGTTTCATGATGTGCTTTTACTTCTAGACAGTCTCATCAAAGGACATTGTTATTGCAAAATAATAGTCATTGCTTTACAGAATTAAGGACAAGGATGAAGCTCTGCTTATTAAGCAAATTCCAATGAAATGCCCTATTCTACAGAAAAATGACAGCGCTTAGGATTATAGGCCATAATGTTATTTTGATACAGAGTTTGCATCATTTTTTTTAAAATCATCTTTAAACCAAAAATGTCATGCTACTTTGAAAGTAAATCACATGGCTTAAGGGAAATAAATCCTACCTACTGTGATTCTTAAATGAGTAGTAGATTTATATTCTCTAATTCAACTGAATTCAGGGACAAAGTCTTTTAAGTTGCAGAGCTTAAACACAATTGGTTTTTAATTGAAAAGATACTTAAATACTGAGCAGGCTAAATTAAATAAGGTTATAAAGTTTCAGGCTGGGGAATGCTTTTAAAGTAAAAGTGACAGCCACCAGTTATAGAAGACAGCTAAGCAGGAGTTGATATACTCACTAGAGATACTTTCCCCTGCCTGTTTAGTCTTCT
Source organism: Canis lupus baileyi (assembly GCF_048164855.1). Lineage (NCBI taxonomy): Eukaryota > Metazoa > Chordata > Mammalia > Carnivora > Canidae > Canis > Canis lupus. The sequence goes on from NC_132863.1 coordinate 17,319,892, forward strand.
AAGTTTTCAACTCAGACCTCGAACCTTAATAGTAACTATGAACAGTTTCAGCACTGATATATATATTAAACTAAAAATATATATGTACACATTATAAAGAGTAACATAAATATTTTCACATTAAAAGTGTTTGTATATCTATTCCAACTAACTTAAACACCTGTTTGTTGTTTTCAAATAAAGAAACTGGAATTTAGGCATTTTCAGTGAATAGCACACAAAAGCACAAGTGACCACGCTTTTCTTCAGTTCCCAATGCTTGTTCCATTACACTCTGGCTGTTCACTGCATAGTCTGCAGACCAACAGCAGCAGCATGACTCAGGAACCTGGAAATTCAGAATTTCAGGTCCCACCTCAGACCTCAGACCTTCTACATCTATATGAATCCTCAGGGTATTCATAGGCTCACTGAAGTTCAAGAAGCACTATTTCAGGCTACACCACCACCTAACTGAAACACCACTCTTTTGTAGAAGTTGAATGATACTGCAACCAGTATGTCTTACCTCTCTGAATATGCATGTTACAAAAACTCAAATTAATGCTAGAAATATAAGTTTGCACCACCTGCAAATTTAAGTCAGTTATTGACTTTGAAACCTCATCCTCTGTAAAATGAGACTCTACCATTCCTCTTATCCTCATGAGCAAGCAATCAATTAACATAAATTAATTTGGAGATGCCTAGTATTAAAACAGAAAGAATGGAACCAGCAAACAAGACCACATTAGTCTCTCCATCCATTCTCTTCACTGCTAGGTATGTGTAGAACACAAATGGTTTGACTGCCCAGTTGTCTGCATGAAGATTTTTGTTTAATTTCTCCTTTTGGCATGTTTTGGTTGTTGTTTCAATTTCAGCTTTAGTAAAAATTGTTACATTAAACACACATTCTTGAGGAATAATCTAAGAGATTTTCAATTGCCAATCTTACCATTCTCTATTTTTACTTTAAATACAAGCTTGAGAACCTATTCTCATGTAAGCTGTTACCCACTTACATTTTTGGAAAAGTATATAAATACCTGTTAAGATCACTATTGCTTGCTTATTATATGTCTTGTCCTAGATGGTTTTGTGGCACTGAGCAATAGTTTAGAAATATTTAAGCAATAATTAAGCCCCATGAGAAATGGCACTAATGCATTAATCATAGAACTAATCATATAGCTCAGATGTGGTAGGAAAGTGAGTATGAATGTTTAAGTAGTTATTATCGGGTTTGGAGAGGAGGCGGGGATGTTGAGGAAGAAAGAAAAAAAAAAGAATGGATGTGAGAAAGGAAATATCACTGGAATGCTGAAATTGCAAATGAAACCCACAGAAGTCAGGAAATTCAAGAATTAAGGCTCCCACTGCTCCCTTAATTCTGCCCCTGGTATTGGGCAAACACGTTGTGTATATATCTTTCATTACCAGATCCCATAACACTTAGCAACAGAGCCTACTTAGGATGGTGATGAAGAAGCATATGGCTCCTTATGAAATGAGCTTTAAATACATCGAAAGGTTAACAACTAGTATAACAAGGTACTTTTTCCTATAAAAATTTAATGTTAATTATAAAATCGGATAACATTGTTATGGCGTGAAATATGAAATACACAAGGCAGCACTCCCCTGGGGCATAGTTGATGTGCACTGTATTCACAATGGAATTTTCCCAGTGTACTAATGTGTAAATAATTCCTTTTTCCCTGGAAAGTATATGAAAACTAGCTAATGTAGCAAAATTTCAGAATCTCTACTTTGCTTTACATAAGAATAAGTTTCAGAGGCTGCAAACTATAGTTAACAATATACTAATAAGTCAGTGTGGTCCAGGAGATGAGAAATAACAAATGATTCTTCCCTCCCTCATCCCTCCCAAAAATATCATTTCTGGCTGGTTTTGGAAAGTTGTCCTTTCTCTTCAGATTTACTGTCCCAGTGATGTTTGTTTTTTTCTTGCCTCTCTGAATGTATTCAAGGTAGAAAAAAATATCTCAGGAGGGTGTCTACTTGGAGATCAAAAACAAAGCAGTATAAAATAAAAAGTTGCACAACGTATCTTCATGAAGGTAAACAATGAAGGGTGAACTTTGTTAAGATACCAGTTTTGGTGGTTATTAAAGGCACTATTAAAGCTTTTGAAAAGTAAATTAACCATTCCAGAAGTGGCTCTATAATTTGTATGGTCCAGTGCTAAACAAAAACACGGAGACTTTGTTAAAAAATTATGAATTTCAAAATAGTTGACAGTAGTGCATATAGCCAAAGGCCAGAACTTCTAAGGATGGGGCCTCAGGAGAACATACACTCTGATCCTTTCCTTGATTAAACTGGCCTCTGCACTTCTTATGGCACTTAGCACTTTCTATTATTCTTAGTCTTTTGTGCCTCATACCTACTTCTCCCACTAGCCTATAAACTCCTTGTAGGCTGAGACTCTAAAAAGAACATGGGCCCTGAATCAGGCAAATCTGCCTTAATTTATTTGTTTCATGAACTCAACTGCATTATTTAATTTCTGAAACTCGGTCTTCTTATCTGTAGAATGGGCATAATGGCAATACCTCCAAGACAGGATGGCTCTGAGCATGAAATAAGATAATTCATAGTGGGAATACTTAAAAATGGTGAGTACTCATATTATTGCATTATAAGGCTGTTGTGAGGATCACAATGAGATAATAAAAAGAACTTCACAACTTTTAATGATATGGGGTTGGTTAAAAATAGTATGATAGGGATCCCTGGGTGGCGCAGCGGTTTGGCGCCTGCCTTTGGCCCAGGGCACGATCCTGGAGACCCGGGATCGAATCCCACATCGGGCTCCCGGTGCATGGAGCCTGCTTCTCCCTCTGCCTGTGTCTCTGCCTCTCTCTCTCTCTGTAACTATCATAAATAAATAAAAAATAAATAAAATAAATTTTAAAAAAAATAAAATAAAAAAAATAGTATGATAAATTCATACAGTGGTGTATGTTTGCTGAGATGGATCTCCATATTCACTTAGAGCATTTGATCACAGCACTACATAAAGAACGGTGCACACCTGGCAGCATCGGAAAGCTGGCTAGAAATGCAAATTCTCAGACCTCCAGACCAAACCTACTAAATCGAGAACTCTGAGAGTGGCACCTCATCATCGGGGTCGGGGAGGGCGTACCAAGTCCTCCAGGTGATTCTGATATGCTTTCAAGTTTGAGAAAGACTGATCTACTACATGAGCTGAATCTGTGAATTGATGAAGGCAGTCTTCTAAGCTATATTTTTTATTAAATTACAAAGCAAGGTGCAGATAGTTCCCAAACTGATTTCAAGCCCAGAGATTTTTCAGAATTGAGGCCCATTTCTCCACTCTGGCAAATACTAATGAAAGTGTTCCTCTGGCCAATGCTGGAGGAATCACACTCATTCCTATAACTTACACCCACTTTGCTTTTGGGAAGGAGTCACAGTGATTTTCCTTTTTGATGTTTTGTACTGTCAGAATTTTTTCAACTAAATTTTTAACTATATATATATAGTTATATAAACTTATATAGTTATATATTTAACTATATATAGTTATATATATATAAACCGTTCTCATGTGGTCCTTTAAAAATGCACCTCTTTATTTCATAATGAATAAAGTAAATAAGTGTAACCCAAATGTGGGGGGGAAGGAAAGCATGGCTCTGGTTAACTAGAATGAGGCTAGAATAAAACATATTTGAAAGTCAGGCCAAGTAGTGAAGGATGTTCTTCTAGAAGCAGAGAACTAACCCTAATCTGTGGACTTCAACCAATGTTGCTGAGCAAACCCTTGTTGCCTGAGGAAATCCTGACAGCAGGGCCTCTAATTTCATGAAATAAGCCAAGTTGACCTCAAAAACTGTTGGCAAGGAAATTATACAGGAGCAAGGGCACTTCACACAATTCTCTCTTTGGTTTTTCATTCTTTTAGGGTTGGTTTCCATGGAAATCTGCACCTGCTAGTTCCCTGGGGTCGGTAAGCCTGAGGACTCTAAGGAAACAGGGAACAGAAAAGTGGGAACAATGCAGATTTTATAGGCTTCTTTCACTTAGCATTTCTGCTTATGATGTTTTCAGAAGACTAACTGTTAGGCTGCAGAGAAATTCCATTAATATCCCCCTTATTTACCATTTTCTTGCTTTCTGGAACCTTGAAAATGTAAGATAGTAAGGTTTCAGTGCATAGTTATTTTGTATACAGATATGGAATTGGGTCAAATGCCAGGAACAGCATTGTTTTCAGAATGTTTTGGTAATGATAAGAATCCTTTATATTTACAGGGAGAAATACTTACCCAAAGAACCTCGGGCCCTTTAAGTCTTTAAAATTTGCCTTGAGCCAGAGAAGTAAGAGCACATATTTTTACTATTTTGAATCCAAAGTGTTAGAGTCACTAAGACAGGTGGTCACCAGCTGGGAAGAAGTGAGCTCAGCCAGGTGACCTCTAAGAACCCTTTTGGAGCAAGAACATGTGACAATTGTAGTTACAGACCAGAATCATCTTTGCTAGCCCTACATAGGAAGCTCTGTCCTGATCAGCTCATGGCTCTTGCTCTCCCTCTCTTCCCACAAAGAATTTAGGTTGAGAAAGGATTACATGCAGTTTTTTAGACTGGGAGGGGACAACAAACTCTTTCAGGGACATCAGTCAACAGTGACTGAGCTCTGACTGGGGATTCCAGGGGTGGGTGAGGGGAGGTGATGGCAAATAAATAAAAGAAACAGTACCTGAAGAAGCTTATACCTTTCTAGGAATACACAGTATATAATGCACCTACCATTGTTAAAGGGCAGGGTACTTGTGCTAATCCATACTTTGCAAAATTAACCTTGTTTCTGGGACACTATTTCAACATTAACCAAGAAGTTCAAGGCAAGGCTGTTGTTTTTATTTTGTTTTTGGTATATGTACTCATATTTGAAGTACTTCAACAAACTATAGTGAATTTATGGAGTTGTACAACCATCCCCACAATCCGGTGTTCGAACATTTCCATCACTCTACTGCAGACAATCTCTGAACTGCTTTGCCTCCATAGATTTCCCCTTACTGGACATTTCATATAAAACATAGGATTCACATACTCGCAATCACCAATATATATTGTTTGTTGCCTCCAGCTTCTTTCATTTTGCATAATGTTTAATAAATTCACCCATGTTGTAGAATGTATCAGTTGTTTGTTTTATTGCTGAATAGTATTCCATTGTATGAATATGCCACATTCAGTTTACCCATTCATTAGTTGGACACTTGGAGAATTTCCACTTTGGGGCTATTATGCATAAAGCTGCTACAAACATTCATTATAAATGTCTTTGGGAGAACATATGCTTCCATTTCTCTTGGGTAGATACTAAGGAGTGGAATTACTGGGTTGTATGGTAAATTTATGTTCAACTTTTTAAGAAACTGTCAAATTATTTCCAGAGTGTCTACACTGAAAATAATTCTCATCAACAATGTATGAGTATTCCAGTTTTTCTATATCCTTGCCAATATGTGCTATAGCCTGCTTTTTTTCACTATAGTATTTCCAGTAGTATCTCATTGTGATTTTAATTTGAACATCTTTTCACCATCACAATAGTGTGCTTATACACTATTTATACATCTTCTTAGTAAAGTACCTATTCAAATGATTTGTTCATCTTTTAAAATTAGGTTGTTAGTCTCAGTACAGTTGACCCTTGAATAACATAGGGGTTGAGGTACCAACACCCCTTGAAGCCAAAAATCCATGTATAAATTTTGACTCCCATCCCTAGAGACTTACTTTATTTAGTCTACAGTTGGCCAGAAGCCTTACTAATTACATAAACAGCCAATTAACACATATTTTGTATGTTATAACAGTATTCTTATGAAAAATCCAGAGAAAAGAAAATATTAAGAAAAATCACAAAAGAAAATATATTTACTGTACTGTAAAAAATCCATGTATAAAAAAAAATCCATGTATAAGCAGACCTGTGTACTACTGTGAACTACCTGTGTAGTTCAAACCCATGTTATTCAAGGGTCAACTGCATTGAACTCTAAGAGCTCTTTATATATTATGAATACAGATCTTTATCAGGTATGATTTGCAAATATTTTCATCCAATTTGTGACTTGTTTTATTTTCTTAACAGTGTCTTTTGAGGTGCAAAAGATTGTAATTTAGATGAAGTCCACTTTATGAAATTTTTATTTTATGGATCTTAATTTTGGTTTCATATCTAAGAATCACCTGCCTATCCCAAGATCAGAACATTTCCTCTTATGTTTTCTTCTAGAAGTTTTATAGTTATTTTTACATTTAGATGGTGTGTTACATTAATTAATTTTTGGGTATAAAACCAACTTTGCTTTCCTAGGACAAATGGTTCTTGGTCATGATGTATGATTCTTTATTACATGCTGCTGGATTTGGTTTGCTCCATTACCCAATTTGCTGACATCAAATTCTCCATAATATTCCTGTCTAAGCCCTTGAAATTCTTCAGGTTTAGCACAAAACTCCCCTCTTTTCATTCCTGATTTTGATAGTGTCTTTGGGGGGAGGAGCGCAGTCATAGTAGGTAATTGTCAATTTTATTGACTTTTCAACTTTTGGCTTCATTAATACTCTCAACTGCTTTTCTGTTTTCCATTTCACTGATTTCCACTTCAATCTTTATTGTTTCCATAATTCTGCTTGCTTTGCTTTTAGTTTCTTCTTTTCCTAGTTTCTTAAGGCAAAAAGCAAGGTTATTGGTTTGAGATCTTTCTTCACTTCCAAAGTAGGTGTTTAAAGCTTTAAGTTTCTCTTTGATAGCTGCTTTGGCTGCATCCCACAGATTTTGATATGTCATGCTTTGGCTTTTACTCAATTTAAAATATTTTCTGATTTCCATGTGATTTCTTTTTGACCATGGATTATTTGATATGTGTTAATTTCCAAATTGGGGATTTCCTAAGTTTGTTTCTGTTGTTAATTTCTAATTTAATTGTGTTGTAGTCTGAGGACATAATTGTATGATTTCAACCCTTTTAAATTTACTGAATCTTATTTATGGCCCAACATATGGCCTACCTTAGAAAATGTCCTATGTATGCTATTGTTGGGTGAATTATCCTATAGGGTGTTGGTCCATATTGGTTGATAGTGTTATTTAAGTCTTCTGCATGTTTGTTGATCTTCTATAATATAACATACTGTTTTATAAATTATTGAGAAAAAGGTATTGAAGTTTTCAACTACTACAGTTGAGTGGTTCATTTCTTCTTTCAACTCTTTCCATTTTGCTTCATATATTTTGGGGATCTATTATTAGGTGTATATTTATACTTTCTTTTTTTTAAGATTTTTTATTTATTCATGAGAGACACACAGAGAGAGAGGCAGAGACACAGGCAAAGGGAGAAGCAGACTCCATGCAGGGTGCTCGATGTGGGACTCGATCCTGAGCTACCCAGGCATCCCGGTGTTTATACTTTCATAAGTGTTATATCCTCCTGATTAATGGGCCGTTTTACATTACAAAATGTAATGTCTCTGGTAACATATGCTGTCTTAAAGTCTATTTTTCCCAATAATTGTAGAGCCATTCCAATTTGCTTAATATTATCATTTACATGATGTATCACTGTTATGCTTTTGATTTTTAGCTATTTGGATCATAAGTATCTCTCTATAGATAGCATACAGCTGGAACTTGAAGTTTTATCCAGTCTAACAACCTCTGCCTTTGATTAGAGTTTTCAATTCATTTACATTTAATGTATTGATATGGCTTCATTCACATCTGCCACTTTGTTTTTTTGTTTTCTCTGTTTTGTACCTCTCTTGTTTCTCTGTTCATCTGCTACTAGTTTGTGTGGGGGTAAACAGATATTTAAAGTGCACCATTTTAATTTTTTGTTAGTTTTTTCTTAAATATTTTGTGGAGTTTTTAGTGGTTGATTTAGGACTTGTACTGCAAGTTCTTAGATTATTACAACCTACTTCAGATTAATACTAACTTCTTATAAAATATAAAAATTTATTCAAAAAAAAAATAAAAATAAAAATAAAAATAAAAACTTATTCCAATATAGCTCCATTTCTTTCTCCTTCCTTTTTGCTATTATTTTCATAAATATTATATCTTTACATGTTATAAGTTCAGTAATGCAGTTTTATAAGTATTGCTTTATGCAATCTCATATATTTTCAACCAGTTAAAAGAAAAAATAAGAAATATTTATAAAGTCTTATATATTTACCTGTATATTTATCTCTAGTGATATAATTCCTTCATGTGGATTCCACTTACCATATACTAAAATTTCAACATGAAGGAATTCCTTTAGTATTTGTTATAAAACAGGTCTGCTAGCAACAAACTCATTTTTAAATCTGAGAATGTCTTTCTTTTTGAAATATCAATTTTAAAGGATAAATTTAATGGATTTAGAATTCTTGAAATGTCAGCCTTAAAGGATAATTTTACTGGATTTATATATCTTCACTGACAGTCATATTCTTTCAGCATTTTGAATATGTCATACGATTACATTCTGGTTTCCTTTGTTTTGAATGAGAAATCAGCTGTTAATTACATTGTTGTTGTCTTATAAATAATGAATCATTTTTCTTTGTCTTTGATTTTCAGCAGTTTGACTATGAAGTGTCCAGGTGTGACTCTCTTGGCATCTATCATACTTGGAAGCCACTGAGTTTGTTAGATCTGTAGATTAGTTTTTATTTTTTATTTTGATAATATTAAAAAATATTTATTTATTTATTTTGGTGGGGGAAGGGCAGAGGGAGAGAGAAAATCTTGAAGTAGGCTCCTTGCTGAGCCTGAAGCCCCAATGTAGGGCTCCATCCCACGATCCTGATATCATGACCTGAGCCAGATACTTAACCGACTGAGCCACCCAAACACCCTATAGATTAGTTTTTAATCAGATTTGGAAAGTATTTGGCCATAATGCCTTCCATTTTTTTTCTGATCTTTTCTTTCTCCCTTCTCCGGTGAGACTCCCAATTTATGTGCATTAGTATGATTGATAGTACCCCAATAAGTCTCTGAGGCTCTTATTTTTTTCCTTTTCTCTTCTACTTGAACAAAACAAATTCTATTGATCTATCTTCAAATTTGCTGATTCTTTCTTCTGCAATCTCAAATATGCTGTAGAGCCCTTATGATTCTTTACTTCAGTTATTTTACTTTTTATCTATAGAATTTCCACTTATTTTTATAATGTACATCCCTCTATTAAGATCTCTATTTAATTAATCATTATTCTCATATTGTTCTTTCATTGCTTGACAGTTACCTTTAGCTGTTTGAACATATTTACAATAGCTGTTTTGAAGTCTTTGTCTACTGAGTCCAACAACTGGACTCCTCAGAGATAATAGGGATTGACTTTTTTTCTTGAGTATGAGTGATACTTCACTATTTCTTTGTATAACACCTGGCATTCCTTGTACGTATTTTTGGTGAAAGCTGAACACTTTGTTGAAAACTGGACATTTCAAATAAGGTAACAACTCTAGACTTCTATTTTTTCTTCCTGGGCATTAGTATTATTGCTGCTTTCTTTATGTATTTAGTCATTTTCCTGAACTAATTCTATAAAGTATGCCTCCCTCACAGTCTGTGACCATTAATGTCTTTGCTAAGATATTTTCTTTATTCTTGCTTTGTCAAGCCTGACTTCCTTGGGGTTTCCCTGGTGTTACCATAGCTCAGTGGCCAACCAAAGATTGGTCAGAGGTTATACTCAAACACCTTGAACCCCTCTACCATTTTAAGAAAAGTTATGGGTAGGCTGGGACATGCACTTAAAATTCAGGTGGTTTAGGGGATCCCTGGGTGGCTCAGTGGTTTAGCACCTGCCTTCAGCCCAGGGTGTGATCCTGGAGTCCCGGGATCAAGTCCCACATCAGGCTCCCTCCATGGAGCCTGCTTCTCCCTCTGCCTGTGTCTGTGCCTGTGTGTGTGTGTGTGTGTGTGTGTGTGATGAATGAATAAATAAAATATTTTAAAATAAAAAATAAATAAAATTCAGGTGGTTTACAAGACTGCCTTGACTTTAACTTCCTATGTGTGCAAAAACTCATGATCAGCCAGGATGAATATATAGCCAGGGATCTTTACTGAGTATGTGTATTACCTAATCATGTACACAGCCTTCCAAATGACCAGAGATATTTTGGAGCTTATCAAGGACTACTATGACTATCTCATTCCCTGACTCTCCCTGCTAAAATTTTCTCTCTAACCAGGATCACAGCTTCAAGCAAACTGCAGTATTGGCCTTCCTTCTTTGTTTGCTACTGAGGCTAATTTTCAATAACACTTAGGGATATGATTTTTTTTGCATCCCATTCCCAATCAAGTCATTCCCCACCAGCAGTTTCACTGTTGGTGTTTTCTCAATTTGCCACATCCTAATAGAACTTCTGAAATGGGTCTTGAGGATGGGATGAATGGAAGCATCCCAGGCTAAAATGCCACAGATCTTCACAGTTCTAACCCAAGGTTCAGCAGAATTTTAAAAGATAAATGCTTTTAAATTTGTTTTTATATCTTTGGTGGACTTATTTCAGGAGTTCTAAAATAGTTTCACAATTATGTTCGGTTTCATTAGTGCTTTTTGTGGAGATTTATTTATTTATTTTTAAAGATTTTATTTATTTATTCATGAGAGAGAGACAGAGAGAGAGAAAGAGGCAGAAGCAGGTTCCATGCAGGAGCCTGACGTGGGATTTGATTCCAGGTCTCCAGGATCACGTCCTGGGCTGAAGGCGGTGCTAAACCACTGGGCCACCCGGGCTGCCTGCAGAGAAGATTTACCATGCCCCTCACTTCTTCTATCTAAAACCCTTGCCCTCTAGAATGAAATTGTGTGTCATCAGAACCCCAGTGAAATGATTACTGAGGGAAAGGAATCTAAAATGATCACTTTATTACAAAATAAAATAAAAATCAACAATTAACCTAGAGTTTGGAAAATCTGATTGAAACAGCATCAATAGGAAATAATAAAAGAAAAAATGTTTTATCTGACAATTAAGATAACTAGGTTCTAGTTCTGACACTGTTGCCCATGAACTGCAAATTCTACTGCATTGTTTCATCTTGCTGAGCCTCATATTTTCAGCTACCAAAAAAGAGCATGTGGAATCGGGGCACCTGGGTGGCTCTGTTGGTTAACCAGCTGACTCTTGGTTTCGGCTCAGGTCATAATCTCAGGTCCTGGGATTGAGCCCTGCATCAGGATCTGTTCTCAGTGCAGAGTCTGCTAGAGATTCTCTCTCTCCCTCCCTCTCCTCCTCTCACTTCTCCTTTCTAAAATACATAGAATCTTAAAAAAGAAAAGGCATGTGGAATCAAATTTCCTACAAAGGTCTTTCTCCACCTAATATTTGCGTTTCAGATGAAAACAGCAAAACATGGCAAGAAGATGCTTAAAGGACCATAGTAACAGTGAAAATACAAGCAAGTCTGTTGCACTAAGACACTTAGAGCTACTTTCTTGGTAAAACTCTCTAGTAAGCATATATTTGACTCAGTGCACACTCAGAAACATGAATGTGTCACTAGACCCAAGCACTCATAGTCCTTTGACATGCTCATATAATCAAAATGTACAAACAATGGCTTGCTTGAGAAGTAAATAATAACTATACAATGAAGTCCAAAGCACCACAAATTCATGGTATAACATGATGTTTGTCCATCTAAAGACAAAATTTCAAATCTCTGCTCCCCACTTAGTAACTACAGATACGAATCTTTACTATTTTAGGCCTCAAGATCCTCATCTGAAAATGAGTGTAAATTCATTAAAATAGATACAGCATTTCCTATACACAGCACAGATTCTGCAATATAAATGCTCCATAAATTGTCATATTTATAACTATTTCATATCTCCAGGGTTGGTCCTCTGGGTTGACAATGGAGGTATCTGTGTGCATGAAGGTGGGAATCTACACCCAAATTCTCTCTCCCTTACTAGGCTGATGCTAGAGTAAATCATGCTAAGAAAGCCCTCCTAAAAACAAACATCAAGGAACCATTATAGCTTCACAACCCTATTGCGTAGAATTGGGAAAAGTGCAACTGGATGAAATAGGAGGGGAAGTAGGAAAGATGAGAAAGAAGAGGGCACGAAATAGAAGTTGCAGAGGGCCACTGATTTGCCTTCTGTGGTACAAGAAGATAGGTGAAAATAGTTGAGGGTAGCAAGAGGCAAGCAGGAAGCAGAGAAGACTGATTCTGCCTTAGGCCACCTCATAGATCCCATTTCAGGAATCCAAGGGCTTCTCCCTTCTCTTTCACAACAACCCTAAGCATCTGTATATCTCTATGACTCACCACTCTCTCTCCTCTATCAGCAAAACATGTAGTTTCACTCCTCCATCTTGTGTCCCAAATTGGTCCCAAGCCCAGAGATTTCCCAAAGCCATGTTTCATTTATCCCTTTTGGCAGGTGGCAATAAGGGTTGACATGATGCTGACCAAGTTCACTTATTCTGGTGTATGTTGTTTTTTTGACATATGGCCTTTTCTATTAAGGCTCTAGGATATAGCTTCTTTGAGTGAATCAGTTAGGATTTTAGGAGATATATTGGCTGCTCTAAGTGACAAGGTCCAGGAGTAGGATGGGGATCAGGTATGGTTCAATCAGGGTTCTGCTCTAAGTTTCTCTGAAGCTCTTGCCTCTGCCCATCTTCACCTACTTCATCAAGCTGCAGCAGTTTCAAGAATTGAACCTGGACAGCATAGTAGACAGAGAAAGAACTATTTCTTCCTCTGGCTCTCTCTATACAGAAAAGAACTTCCTTTACCAGCATCTCCTTGAAAACACACCCATTTCTGGGCCAATCCTTATGGTACAAGGAATGGCATACAATAGTAGGCTATAGCCTGAGTTCTTAAACTGACCATTGGCAAAATCCTCAGGACTTCAAGTCCACATGAATACTCTGGGAATCTTGGTAAAATGCAGATTCTGGTTCAGGAAATTTGGAATGGGGACTAAGATTCTGCACTTTTTGTATCCCAGGTAATATACAGTCTGCACTCTGAGTACAAAGGAATAGGGGGTATGTAGATTATGTAGGGAAGGGCTTGTAAGCTTTTATCCACCACTGAATTCACAGGGCCTATCATACAACACAGTGTACAAAAAGTATCCTACAAATACCTGTTGAATTTTGAAGAATATCCTCCCCAAAATTGGGAAATTGATATATAGTCAGGTAATAGGTCTTTATAATCCATTACCCCTTTCCAGACACAACTGTCAACTTCTGAGCTTTCAATATTATTTAAAACACTCGATAGATTCTAAAAGCTAAAAATGAATAAGTGATGGAACACTTGTACTTTGAAACCAAAGTCACAGAAATATTCCTTTCCTTGAGAACATGTATAAGAGAGATAAGCTCAATAACCCTACTGAAACATCAATATTTAGACACATGGATCTCCTTTCCAGGTGCACAAAACTTTGCAATTAGAAATATTATATACAAAGATTACCAAATATTTGAACTTAGAAGTAAACTGCATTATTTTTTTGCAAAGTTTTTAGCATGGTTTCTGATATGAAACAAGGATAAGTGGCATTTGAAAAAAAAATAAATGACACAAAGTATCTAAATGCAAACTGAGATGCAGAAATGAAAGTTGAAAATAAGACACTCTTATTCCCACAGTGTTCTCTGATGCATAGAAAACATTCATTCTTACTGTTTGCAGCAGTAGCTTTGTGTTTTAGAGAGGAAGCCGACACTTGGATAGATCCTTCTGGAATTCCATACACTCACCCAGAGTGATGGCTCTAGAGAGAAATCATTATCTCCAAAACAAAAAACAAAAAACTTCAAATAGAAAACTATAAAACATTAAAAAAACGTCTGGGGACCCCTGGCACTTACCAACGCTGATACCCTAACAAAGCAACTTTTCTGGAGTTACAGAAAATAAGCAAGCAATGTCAATGGCTAAGAAACTATGCATTGATTTCCTATTTCTCTTCTGGGTAGCAGGTCTTAAAAGACCGTCAGAGGCCCAGTCAGTACCTATGTAAGGGCTAATCTCCAGCCCCCATTTCCTCATCCCCCTTCCCTTATCACTGCATTTGCTGCATTTTCCTTCTGGTCTGATTTCTGGAGGTGAAAGTCTCATGGAAATGACTGCAAACTTGTAACTGAGATTTCTCAGTTGCCCCTAAACTCTAAGCGTGCCTCCTGCCAAGTTCATAGGGTCCTCTCTGACCAAGTATTTATGTGTGGCTGTCTCTTCTCATGAGGGAAGTGCAGCTAGGAGAAACAAAAGAGAAAGGAGATAGATGTCATCATTCACTCTTCCTTTCTCCAAGCAAAACTCAGCCCATCCCCTCCAACAAAGGCATTGTAGGGGGGCAAGGCTTTCCCTGGCAATTAAAGTAACAAAAAAGCTTCTTGAACCAAAGCTGAGACAACTTTGAATGCCTCAGTGGAGCCAGTTCTACAGCTGAGAGGCTGGAACACATCATGAACAACTTAGAAAAAAAAATCCCTACAGCTAAAATTTCTACAAAAACCTAGACGTTGCTGCCTTCAAAGAGACATTTTTCTCATTGAGTTCTGTAGGAAAATCGGGAGACTGGATGGAAGACAGAGGCACTCCAGGAGATTCCTGAACAGTAGCTTAAATGGAGCCCCAAACTCCTTGGGAAAACCAGAACTGTCATAACTCTTGATTCAGAAGCAGAGAATTTTCCATAGGAATGACTATACCCTTATTTCATTCTACCTTCCCAATGGCCCTCTGCTGTGTCCCATATTCTTTTCTAGAATTCCTTAGTTTTGCTCACTCTCCTCCTACAATACATGCCAAGTCTGAACTCCTAAGAACTGGATGAACCAAAATGGCCATGAAAAGATCAAGCAGATAGGTCAGTTCACTTGTTCCTAAAAAGTCTTCGCCATTTACCATCCATTCTTGATTTTAGACATATGGGGATTCTAAAGAGCAGTGGTAGTAATCAAGAGTAAAACAGGGGAAGAGGGGCTCTGAATGCTCTATTAGGAAATATATTAGAATTAGAAATTTTGCTTAGGGAAGCTAATTCTCTGAGCTCATCACTGCCTTTGCAATATTGGAAACCTTTCTGCAACTCTAAACATTGGGCTTTAAGAGAGCATTTAAAATAAAGTCTTCTTTGAAATACTAAGCAATCTGAAGAATTTGTAGGACCAAAAGGGTTCAGATGAAAGTTTTATATAAGCTTTCATCACTACAAAGTGACGAAAATTTTCCCCATCCTTCCCATTTCTATGCAAATCTTTAATTAAGGAGGTGGGAGTGATTATTAAATATATACCCTGCCACTTGAGTTTCAGGACACAGTACAAATAATTGAAGTTATTTATTTATAAGATGAGACATAAGCGAGTAACTACGAAGATCATATAGTTAATCTGTGTAGATTAACAACATTTCAAAGGTCAATTAAAATCCACCTAAAAAGTCCTAGTTCCACCATTCTAAATAGTTGCTGCTTCCAAACAAAAAAGTAGTCCTTTAGTGTTCTCTTTAGTAACTATTCTTTCCTTCCCCATTCTCATTACCCCTACTCCCAGATTTTTCTTTCTAACAAACATAGAAAGAAAAGGAAAAAGCAAAATAATAACTGTTAAAATTCCAAGATTTTACTCCAAGGCCACATTTCTAAGCAACTTTGATCAGGCAAATTACCTCTAAGTGTCTCAATTTTTTCCTCAGAAAATTGAAATAATTTATCACCTTTGATCTGCAAATTTGTGAGGGCATTTAAAGATCGAAAGAAACATACGTACTGGTATTTGTTTCCAGGAAGATAGAGTAGGCATACTTTTCCCTATTCCTCTTGCTAAGTTAAACTAAAAACCCTGTACTTTATATATAAAACAAATGCCAACAGGTCTTAAAGGTTAATTAGAGGAAGGCAGTCCAGCTAGGGACCTTGCGCCAGAAGAACATAGGTGGTGAGTTCTCTGAGGCTTCTTTCTGCTTCACATATTCCAGACTAGATACTGGAGAACTGGTACCTCATGATCATAGACACAAAAGAAAAGACAGAAAATAAGGAAAGAAAAAAAGAAAGAAAAGAAAGAGAAAAGGAAGAAGTGCAAAGGAAAGTTTGCCCTCTCTGGCCAAAAGACCAGGAAAAATGTCTAGAAATACAAAGACTTTTAGATAATACAAAGTCTACTCCAGCCAAACAACACAGAAAAGAACTTCAGCCTAACTCCCAACTCTGCCAGCAAAAGCCAAATGGACAGCCTAGACATGCCTCTTTATAGGCTGTAACAAGGTGTTCCAACTCTCTCTTCCTTGAGTGCATGTCAAAAGAAGCCTAATGGAGGGTCAGAATTTTCATCATTATTCAGTGGTAACAAGAATATCCCAACTCACAGCTATTAGTGGAAGCCAAAAGGGGACCCCAAAATTCCACTCCATCCAGTGAATGAAGAAGCCCCCTTACTCCCTGGGTGTTAATGGAAGCAGAGTGGAGAACCTGGACTTCTACCTCCACCTGGCAGCAGGAGGTAGTACCCCCACTTCACCCCAAAAGCACTGTTGGAGGATGCCTGCTACACAAGACTTAAATAAGATCTAGAATATTATAATACCCAAACTGTCCAGATTTCAATTAAAAAAAAAAATCCCTTGTTATACCAAGAACCAGGAAGAACTCAAAATAAATGAGAAAAGACAATCATCAGATGCTACCCTAAAATGATAAAGATGTTAGAATTAAAGCAGCCATCATAAAACTGCTCAGAAGAACAGTTACAAACATATTTGAAATAAATGAGTGCACAGAAAGTCCTGGCAAAGAAACAGAAGATACATGGAAAAACCAAATGGAAATTTTAGAACTGAAAAACAAAATAACTGATATAAGAAACTCCATAGATGGGCTCAACACCAGAATGAATAAGACAGAGGAAAGAATCCGTGAACTTAAACATAGCGGGGGTTATTCAATCCAAACAACAGAGTATAGACCAAAAGAAATGAACAGTCTCAGGGATATTTGGAACTCTAACAAAAGATCTTGTCACTAAAGTCCTATAAAGAAATGGGAGAGAAGAGAAGATTAAAAGAACAGTCAAAAAATATGGCAAAAAATTCCTAAACTTAGAAAAAGGGAGGGGGGACTTCAGATTCAAGCAAAGTGAACTTCAAATAAAAAAGCCAAAAAAACCCATTCTGAGACACCACAAACTTTTGAAGACTAAAGACCAAGAAAATCTCAAAAACAGCCTAGAAAAATTATGCATTGCTTATAAGGGTTAAAAAAAAAATTCAAACAGCAGAACATTTCTCATCAGAAGCCACAGAAGACAGAGGAAGTAGTGCAGTGTTTTTTATGGGCCGAAAAAAAGAAGTCAACCCAGAATCCTATACCCAGTTGACAGTCTCCTTCAAGAATGAAAGTGAAACCAAGACATTCTCAGGTGAAGAAAACCTGAGAGAATTTGTGGCCAGCAGACCGACCTTAAAAGGGTAGTTGAAGAACAGTGAGTAGGTACCATGGAGACAGGGGACCTCGGCCCAAAGCGCCCAGCCCCATCCAGGAATTGCCGCCAAGCCACCAGACGTGGCCAAACTCTCACCACCTCCAGCTCTTGCAGGTGTGCCCTCCTGGGTGTGCACACATCCAGCCACCTCCCAGGCTGCTGCTGGGAATGTGGGAATCAATCCTGGAAGGCCTTGTGGAATGTCCTTAATGAAGAAGGTTCACAGGTAGAGCAGGTTTATGGGTTGAGCACAATAGACTTTCCTTCTCTTCCTGACTTTTCTAAATTTGTTTGATGATTGAAACAAAAATCATAACCTTGTCTAACGTGGTTGCCAAGGAATGCAAGGAAATATTTGAGACTCCCATGTCCTAAAAAGGGATGAGTAAAGGGACATAAAAGGAGGTGAAATTTCTTCACTTTAATTTCTCTGGTACATAGTTACATACTAAGAATGCCTTGCAAAGAGATGCACTAAAAAAAAAAAAAAAACTATAGATAGATTAAAATAGAATTCTAAAAAATGTTCAAGTAAGGTAGGAAAAAGAAAAGGCAAGGAGAACAAAGAAATAATAAAAAAGTAGACTTAAACAATTATCCATAATGAGTTACATGTCATTAAAAAGACACTGTAAGGATGCCTGGGTGGCTCAGAGGTTGAGCATCTGCCTTCGGCTCAGATCATGATCCCAGGGTCCTGGGACTGAGTCTGTATCAGTCTCCCTGCAGGGAGTCTGCTTCTCCCTCTGCCTGTGTTTCTGCCTCTGTGTCTCTCATGAAAATAAGCAAAATCTTAAAAAAAAAAAAAAAAAAAGACATTGTAGCAATTAAAAGACAGGATTTGCTGAGTGGCTTAAGAAGTATGACCCAACTATCTGCTGCCTCTAAGAAAGTAACTTTAAATATAAAAATTTAGGTAGACTAAAAGTACAAGGATAAAAAAAAATATGATGCAGTATATTTTATATGTATGCATATTTAAGGCAAAAACTCGATAGGAAAAATAAAGTCCACTATTGTAAATACTTCAACACCCCTCTCTCAACAATTTATAGAATAACTAGAGATAAAGCCAGCAATGATGTAGAAAAATTCAACACTATCAACCAACAAAATCTAAAGACATTAACAGAACACTGCACACAACAGCAGAATTCACATTGTCTTCAATTACTCACATGCTGTATAACAAGATAGACCAAATCGTGGCCATAGAATGGATGCCAACAAATTTAAAAGATACGCAATTGTATAGAGTATGTTTGACCACAATGCAATCAACCTAGAAATCAACAGCATAAAACCAAAAAGAAAATATTCAAACACTTGGAAACTAAACAACATTTCTAAATAATCCCTGGGTCAAAGGGAAATTCTCACACACACACAAAAAAAGTGAAACTATAACATCAAAATTTTCAAGACACAAATAAAGTACTGCTGAGAGGGAATTTGTATTACTAGATTGCTTACATGAAGAGGAAAAATCTCTCAAACCAATAAACTAAGCTCTCATCTGAAGAGCACAGACAACAAAGAGCAAAAAATAAACCCAAATAAGAAGACAGGAAATAACAAAAAACAAAAATTAATGAAACTGAAAACAAAAAATTAGATAAAATGAATGAACAGAAAGTTTGATTCTTTGAAAAGATCAATAAAATCTACAAATCTGTAGCAAGACTGACAAAGAAAAAAAGAGAAGAGACACACTAATAATATCTAGAATAAAACAAGATGCCACTACAGACCCTGCAGACACCAAAAGAATAATATTACAAACATCTCTACACATGTATTTGAAAACTTAAATAAAAAGAGCCAAGTCCTCGAAAGTACAAACTATTATAAATCATCTAATATGTAATAGATAATCTGAATAGCCCTCTGTTTTAAAAACTGAAATTGAATTCATAATTAAAAATGTCTCCAAAAAAAGAAATCTTCAACCCAGATATTCACTGAAGAATTCTACCAATGCTTAAAGAATTGATGCCAAATTTATACAATCTCTTCCAGAAAATCCAAGAAGAGGGAGCACTTTCTAATTCATTCCACAAAGCCAGTATTACCCTTAAAACAAAACCAGACAAAAATAGTACCACAAAAAAACCCCACCTCACTGTAGACCCCTATCCCTCATGAATATGGATGCACAAATTTTTAGTAACATATTAGCAGATAGAATTCAGCAATGTATAGAAGCTATTATGCCATGACTAAGTAGGGATTATTCAATTGATACAAATCTGGTTGAATTTTTGAAAATCAATCAGTGTAATCTACCACATTAACAGACTAAAAAAGAAAAATCATATGATCACAACAATTGAAGCATAAAATGCATTTTTTATGCACGTTCAAAGCTCTCAAAACACAGGATTAGAGCAGCATTTCTTCAACGTGATAAGGACACATCTTTTTAAAAATACCTGCAGCTAACCTTCTATATGGTGATGAAAGGAATTCAAGATAAGAAAGACATTAAGACGAAACTGGCTGCTTGAGGATCCGTCAACAGTAGTGGAAAGATCAGCCAGGGTAGAGGCCCCTACCGCAGCCAGGAGGGGAGGGGTGCGAGAAACGCCCCTCTCTTCCCGCCCCCCCCCCCCGCCCCCCAGTGAAGTTTTAGGGACATCTTCTATTTGGGAGGATAAAAGTGTATTCTTCCTGGTGAATGTTTTAAGTTCCTAAAAAGTAAGTAACTGTTTCAGTGTTTTAAATTCCATATGAAATTATCAAATGAGTCATGAGAAAAATCCTAACGTCAAAATTAAAATCAAATGAATCACTGTTTCTGGCTGCAAAGCAGAGCGCTTTGCTCAGTGCTTACACTTGCAGAAGGCCAACTGGCTGCCTGCTCCCTCCCTCGCACCCCCTCCCACCGGAGTGGCCCTTCTCCCCATCATCTCAGAGGCTGGGTTATGGACAGGAGGACAGTGCTCTCTCCCTCCCACAACAAGCATTTTCCATAAGGTAAGTCTGTGGAGTTACTGGTCTCCCAAAACTCAGTCCCATCACCATGGAAATGAAAAATAACAATAGGATTTGGTGCCTTCTCCAAGTTGGCATCTCAGAAGAGATCTTCTTCAGCAGTTTCAGTTGTGTTGAGCCAACTCTCAGGTTGGTGATGCCGTAGGACCAAATCCCTCTCCCTTTTTATCCAATCAAGTTGGCTTTGCCAGCTCCTCTTTCCCTAACATATTTTCCTATCTCCATGGAAGGTCCTGATACCCAGAGGAAGGAAAAGAGGAGGGCTGAACGTGAAATAGAATTATCGGAAGGTTCTAATTGGTTTTCTGAGGACCAGGTAAGTGATAACTACAAAATTAAAGTTACCAGTTTGTACTCCACCCAGAGAAGGACCACCTCTTAACTTACCTCTTCACTGGACAGCCTTGTGAGTCCCAACTCCTTTGGGACCCAGAGGTCAAAGTCCCACGGATCTACTAGGCAAGGAGCCTTCAGAGACTGTGTTTGGGCAACAGCTTCTATAGAGGGAGGCTCTTATTTTTACACCACTGAGGGTGAAAAACTGCTATCCCTCTGAACTTTCCAGAAATGGCACATCATAGATGGACTTGTCCCCATCCCAAGAAGTCCTTTAATTACTATCCCTGAGAGGAACAGCAGTGGTACAGTCTCATTGTCCTAGCTTTAAAAGTTCTAGAAATGAGACACTGCCCACCATGCTATATGAGAATGTACCTAATTGTCCTTTAGGAATGTCAATACCCTCTCTACTCCTTCACACTATGCCCTTAAAATTTGCTTAGTGAGCCCAAGAGTATATCAAAGGGTGAGGTTAAACAAAGGCACTCAGGAAGTATCCTTCTGACACACTGACCTCAACCTGGCCTCATCAGTGAAAGTGATATTCAAAAGTACTCACGAAAGAGAGAGAGAATCTGGAACTGATTTCCATATTATACAGTGACAACCTTCCAGAGATATATTTCCCAACAAAGCAGGGTTATATATTTTCTTTAGGGTTGCTCTTGTTGGTAAATGGATTCTAGAATTATACAGTTCAAAAACTGTTCTTTTATGTAAAACAAATAGTTCAGTAACTTCTAAGCCCTTTTCTACCCAGGTAAAATGTTCTGTAACATCACCAAGGAAAGGGTTATTATACTATGAGAATCTTTAAAAATCACTCCTCTGCTCATCAAAGCTGCATTGATCGTGTGTGTGTGTGTGCGTGCGTGCGTGTGTGTGTGTGTTTTCAAACCACAAAATAACCCCTAGCTTCTCAATTTTCTTTTATTCAGCCAAGCTATCTTCAGGCAGCAAACACGCACTTAATCCTATGAGATTAGAATATATTAGAATCCTCTCCTGGGCCTATTTTCCTATTTCTATTTAGCTCATCTATTGATTGTCATGAGGTTTGCAATTTGATTCATTTCAGGGCCCTGGTGTTTAAATATTGTGCCTTATAATATTGACAATACTAATGTGCCCGTGAGGACTTGTAGGCTTACTGCTTAAACCAAGTGATTGAGCAATATTTAAGTCAGTAGTAAGGCTTCTTTATAGGAGAACATTTTGTCAAATTTATATGTACAGGCCAGACTGGCTTCAGAAGATCCTAATTTCCAAGACAGGCTATGATGAACAAACTTCAGGGCTCCCTGTTTGATCCCCATGCCAGGAAATCCTGCCTGTAAATGAATCAGTAAAGTTGGTAAAGTTTTCCATGGAGTTGACTAAATTCCAGCACGGGGAACCCTGTGAAGAGGAGGCACAAAGAGGCAGCATCTCAGAGGACGAACAAGGGGAAAGGGCAGACCCGGGGTGAGGATAGCACGTCAGCTACAAATCGTGTACACATGCAAGACAAACTTGTGAACACACGTCCAACTTGGCAGACGTATAAAGATCATGTATTTATAACACGCTCCTGAAACATCTCACTGAAATGAGCAATTTAAATGACTTTGATTTAAAATTAGGCTTTTAAGAATCTTTAAAAACATTTCCAATCTGATCCACCAAAAAAAAAAAAAAAAAAAAAAAAAGGGCGAATGCAGCTTCTTGGAGACAACCTGAAGTCCTGGCATTTCTGAACATTGCCTCAAAGTGATCTCTCCTCTACCTCTTTGCCTCATAACTATCGAAGTGGCTGGAAGCTGGAGCTCAACTTTGTTAGTGATTTAAAACACACCCTTGGAAACTAAGCTGGCTTTTTCTTGTCCGTTCAGGTGGGAAGTGTGTTCCAGCAAAGGGGAACAACTCTTAATAAAGTTCTCAAACAGATAATGCCTTAAGAGGTCGACTTCAAAAAAATCTTCGGCCAGCCAACTACCCAACAAAAGGAAGGGTAACCTGGTAAGAAAACTAAGCCTTCCATAAGACGACAAAGATAAAATAGTTCGGCCGCCAGGATTTGACATCTTTAAAAATGCCTTTTCAATCTTTAACTTTTGTCTGCTTGGTTGTCTAGCAACCAAGTGCCGACAAGAAACTCCACCCAAAACAAAGTGAAACAATACAGACACTTAATTTCGCGAGTGTGCACGCGCACGTGTGTTAAGATTCTCAATGTGCAAAGATAGAAACTCGCTTTCAGGCAATTAAAACAGAAAAAGTGCTGATTGTAGATGGCAGGAAAGGAAGTCGGGAGTGAGTAAAAAAGCAACTTGAAAATGCGTAATGCGGGATGAGGGTCTAGTTTCCACACACCAGGCTAAAGCAAGGTTTACACTCTTAAGTAGTAAAAACAAACCATTAAGCTAGGCCCAGCACTGTCAGGAAGTATAAAACAGTTCTTGAAACTTTGCAGTTACTATACAAAAGCTTTTCATAAACTCTGTTTCCTGATCTTCATTAAACGTTCACATCAAGTTGCCATGGGGCAATTAGCTTGCCTCCTGAAATCAATAAAAAATCAACAATTTGGAAATAGTTGTACAGTAAAATAGTTCAATAATTATTCTCTCATAGTGTTGTGGCCAAGTGGTTCCAGTGTAAATGCAGTCCAGATGAGATCCTGCTCCTTATGAGGGAAGCTTTGAGCAAATCGGTGGTTTGCAGAGAGATCTCTGCATCAGAACGACTGCAACAATAACGGACTCCTGGCCCTGTCTGAGTGGGGCCCAGGGCGCGGGGCGAACACAGCCTTGAAATGGGCGCTCAAGTCAGCAGCTGGCATACTACTTAAGCACCTCCGAGCGACTCAACTCAAAATGTAGAGACCTAAATGAAATTATAAACCCGACAACCAAAATAATACTAGATGCCTATGGGCTATGGGCATAGGCCTATGGGCTCCAGACAGGAGCAAACGAAAATTTTTTCTTTGGATATATATGGGAAAAAGACAGATTATATATGTGTGTGTGTGTGTATGTTATGCACATGTATAGTGTATGTTGATATATTAGTATGTATAATACTAATTATATATAAATAAATATAAATATAAAGGGTGTTTGGACATTAGGAACTTCATTCCAACATTTCAACAAATAGTCAAATCTGTGTTGCTTGTAAGAAATCTTCATAGCGGTCCCCTAAAAAGTAAAAATGAGGCTGCTGAACACACGACCCTCATTGGACACTTTGCTGAAAAAGGAGGCACCAACACAAAGTGATTTCTTCCCTGACCCCGCTGCAGAGGGAAATCAAGTCCCTTTCCTTTTTCTAGCCTGAGCCCATTCACCTCAGCACCTGATTATTCAAAGCCAACCACGCCATCACAAATTCCAATATCCATTAAATCAAAGCTCAAATACCAGCTTGGGAAGCTTTATATCACCCTCTAGGCTCAGTGGTGTTATACAGTGAACTGTCTTAGAACTTAAAAAAAAATTCAAGTATCATTTTTAGTATAAACAAATACTTCAAATGTATGACATCTATTTGCTGCCTTCAAAGGGAAAACTTTTAACTCAGACGCTTGGCACTAAGATCACACGAGATCAACTCAGTGGACTGACTTAAGTGTTAAACTTTTTTAAAGTACGTTAAGGGCTTGCACCTGCTCCCCCATCCACATAGATGTACTGACACGCATTTGACTAAACTGACTGCGTACATGCCCAAGCAAGCAAGCAGAGCAGATTTTACAAGATAAGCAACCAAGTGTTTTCATGTCTGAGGGTGGCTAGAACACAAAATTGCCAGTCATCTTGTGGGGGAAAAGAATGCCTTTGAAAAAAAAGATGTAGAACATCATTTCAGATATGGTGAAACGTATTCAAATGCCATCCTGTATACAGGTTTTGTTTTTTTCCCTTAAGTACTGCTTCTTAGAGAGGGGTCTAAACTCAACCCAACTTTCTGCTGCTGTGATTGAGAAGATAATTACCAGAACCTTGCTTCTCAAAGTGTCGTCCATGGGCCAGCAGTAACAGCTTCACTTGGGGGCGACTCGGAAATGCAGACTCTCAAGCCCCACCCCAGATTCACTGAAACAGAATCTAGGTTGTAACATTTTCTCAAGTGGTCTGTATACACATCAATTTGCATTCTCCTTGAGGCAGTACTGATGATTTGTATGCACATTAAAATCTGAGATATTTTATTTAGAGCACTGGTCCCCCAAGTTAGGTAGAAGTTCACTTTGAAATTTGCAGGGCAGGGAGACAGTCCAAACAAACAAACAAAACCCCCCAAACCAAAACCTCTGCCCTGGAATACCATAAGGCTGTAATTTATGTCAACAAAGTAGAGAAAAAGGGAAAAGCATTTTACCTGAGTAAAGTAGACTTGTATTTTATCCATCTCATCCTACTTGCCCCCTAAAAAATTAAACCAGGAAAGGAATAGGGCAATCTTAGTTCTTTGTAGTTGCTCATCTGTATCATACTCACTCTACACTTAAATGATTTATTGCAAGGCTATGTTCCTTTTGCCTTGTAACAGATTGGGGGCTGTGGCATCTAACTAACATTAAGTGACTCAATTATCTTAATATTAATATGACTGCAGAATAGAAACACACTCTTTTAAAAAGTGCTTTGAGTTGCACAAATGATTTCTCCACCTCCGATAAAAAAGTTGAGAGAAAAGACATGGATCATTAAGATTATCTAGTGATAATCTTGGCCTTTGAGGTACAATTTAAAGTAGCGATTGGAGTAGAAATTATGAAAAGATGGAAACAGATAAATTTGTAAACTTTCACCCTCTCCCTCCTCAATTTTAAAAGCAAAAAATGAACAGAACAATCTGGACCTGCCATGCAGGTTAAAACCATGCCAGGGAGAGCACATAGCCCAGATAAGCACAAAAACAGATGACACAATTTAATCAATTTTGAAAGGTGATCCTCCAAAATTCAGAAACTAATACATTTTTTAAAAGCCAACTCTAAAAGGATTCAAAGATTCCTGCAGAATAGTCACTGAAGATTCAAAGGATTCAGTGTCATGGAGTTAGTTATGACACTTTCTCTCAGAATGAAGAATGTGAGCCAAATTGTAAGAATGTAGAATGTATGTAATAATATTCTGTCTCTCAAATGAGCTGCCAAGGTCAGAGTCCTCAACTATTACAAAATCTTTGAAACTAAACTGAAGCTGAAAATACCATCATGTATACAGATGTTATATCACATATCTTTGTATGTTTTTATACATATTATATGTGTATTTATTTACGTTTGTGTATATGTAGTTTATATACATATAAAACATGCAAGAGAACACATTTGAGTTGATACCACTGAAAACCATTTTAACAAAGAAAATCAGAACCAATGAAGCAGAAAAATCAATAGAATGGATTGAATTGTCAATATGGGTGGAAATTCTTATGCAATAACCACACACTCTCCTCTAGAGTATTTGGAGATGAGAAAACAAGGGTTATTATCATGAAGATGTTAAGACAGTGCTGTCTGTCCCCCCCACCTCCATGCCAAGTGAGGGTGAAGGGTGGCTGGAGGACAGAGATCACCCTGCCCTCCTAGGTTGGTTCTAATACTAACGACTCTTACCTATGCAAGAGCAACAGGGATAGGCATGAAAAGGAATGGAAAGATTTTTAAAGTGGAAGGAGTGATAGATAACTGGTATTAATTTAAAAACATGATCTGCACGATCAAAATGTAATTACATTCATGGTCATCACAAGTTAATTCTTGGGGAGAATCTGATTATAACTGTCTGTTCCTTGAGGAGCACACTGTTTTTTTCAGCCAATTCCAAGGCAAGGCTAGAGAAGATTAGAACTAGGCCTCGCCAATCAGAGCGATCAGAGGGGACACAGAGTCCTACAAATTGACCTAAAAGACTTCTAGTAAAATAGTGAGGAGTGGTGGGTTCCCTGGCTGTACAGACATACCCATCGAACCCTTCCTTGGGCCTGATTTCGACACAGAGCACGGAAGCCCTGCCGCTGCGAGAGTTCACTCTGGCCTAATTTGACTTCATTCTGCTTGGGCTTCTGTCCAATTGGCAGATGTCCTTGTAGAAGCTGATCTTAGACACTTTCCCTTTCTAATTTTTTGGCACCGCTGCCTCTGTTGCATGGGATATCATCTCTGAAACTTTATCTTGGGTTTCCCAGGTTTTGCTTGTTTCAGAGCTTTGGTTTTTCTTAAATCTTTCTCCTAAATCACGAACCCCAAAGAGGGTCACATGAAATACTAAATCGTTGCTAATTCCTTTGGGACAAGTATCAATTATCAAGTGACCTGCTTGCAAACGTCCAACATTCTTTGCCTTTTCCCCACCTCCCTCCGAAATGAGTAGCTTCAGACGAAAGAATGCAAACACGAGGCAATCATCATGCATGTTGTACAAATGCACCATCCTCTCTTACAGGTTGGACTATAGAATAAAATGCCAGAGCTCTGATA
Organism: Canis lupus baileyi; assembly: GCF_048164855.1. Taxonomy (NCBI): domain Eukaryota; kingdom Metazoa; phylum Chordata; class Mammalia; order Carnivora; family Canidae; genus Canis; species Canis lupus. The sequence continues at coordinate 17,347,232 of NC_132863.1, forward strand.
TTTATTGTCTGAAAGAGGTTTAACATTTGGAGAAATGTGTTCCAACACATACCTTTGGAAAGAAAAGCAAGCTGATCCAACAGAGAATAGGTGGTGGGCAGAAAACATGATGGGCACAATTTTGCTGTGTGTTGGGGCAAAGTTAGAAAACTGGGTCCTTCTGCATAAAGAGCTCCCAGATGAGGTAACAGTTAAATACAAATCAATTTCCAACTCTTCATGAGAGCCACTAGACATCAATTTTAAATATACATGACCACAATATTAATAATAAAGAAATCTTATGTTTTATTTTAATACTTTGGCCAGACCAACCCCTTTGAAGGGATCACTAGTTTAGGAAAGAGGAACAACAAACCATCATTCACTTTCCTGCAGGTTTATCATTTTCCTCATTATTTCTATTGGTCCTGCTTTATTTTTTTCTGAAAATTAAGGGGTAGGGGAGTGTTTCTATATTAGATCAGCAATGTCTGGTTCTTATCCAAATATTCCACCTAATAAGGACGTAAGTTCTCATGGATTGGACAACCACTCTGCAACATTCCTGAGAATTGAATAATATAATAATCTTGAAAGTCAGCAGAGTGGATTATCCACTTTTTTTTCTGGACTTGAACTTGTGACCTTAACAGTAGCACTGCAAAAAAGCAAATGTGCTAAGCACTTTGCCAGAGTAACCTTCCATGTAGACTTTTCATCTTAAATACACACAACTGAAAACAACTACAATTTTTGGAAAATTATGTACAAACCCAATAGTTCTTTTGATTACATATAAATACAAATTAGCTATCTTTCCTAAAAAGTGGTTATAATAAGTAAATAAATACAAAATAAATCTGACCATTATACTTCATGTGCTGGGGTTGAACCCATATAAAATGTACAACTAAATACATTTTAAAATCTTTAAGGAATAATTCTCTGATTAAAATATTTGTTTTCCCAACTTTTTTTGTAGATATAAATATATTTTCAAAATAACTGTGTTTTTCTTTTTTTTCTCCATTCCATTCCATAAATAAAGTCTTCATTGGGAAATATTAAAGTGTCAACTTGGTTTTTTTTTTTTTTGCTTTTTTCTAATATATATATTTATATATTAGAAATATATATATATACACACACACATATATATATATATATTTCATTTTGCTGTGCTAACGACACCCACAACCCTCCACAACCATGTCCTGATAGTTCTTTAATACAACCTTTTCGTTTTCATCAAGGTACAGCATGGAGATAGCACTGAGTTCTGTTGGTACACAGCACGCCTTGGGGATCTTAGAATTAACCGAGTTGACCAACGTCTGAACAATGGCGTGGTTAGTGGAGTTCAGGTGATCTGCCAGGGGAAAGGGGCATTCCCCATGGCAATAAAAGGCGTGGTACCCCGGGGGAGCTACGATCCAGTCATTCCACCCCACGTCACTGAAGTCCACGTACAAAGGGTGTCTCTTACAGCTGGACTTAAGGCGTTTGCGCTGTTTGTGTTTTGCTTGACGCTTTTCTCTTTTGTGGAGGGGGTGTCCTTTCCCATCGTGGCCAAACGTTACTAGCAGTGGCCTGATTTGTGACCAGCTGTGCTCGTCTTGGTGCAAAGACCTGCTAATCCTGACGTGTCTCTTGGAGACACCTTGATTCTCCTCCAAGTGGGTCACTTCCACCACAAATCCGTGGTTGGCAAGCCCCTGTGCCGTCCACCTCATCACAGCAGGGGTGACATCAAAGCTCTCCCACCTGCTTGCGTTCTGATTCACCAACCTGGTGTCCAAAAGTCTGGTCACGGGGAACTTCAAGTTGGCTGCTGCAGGTTTTATAATTTCATAAATATTAATTCGGTGATGGAAATTGCTATCGTTTTCCAAAGGTTCCTGCATCTGTTCCCGAAAAACCTGAAGTTCTGCTGAGGTGATAAACTCGTCAGTGGGGATAGAAGTTAAATTAAAGAAGAATCTCCGGGTTGTTTTCCCACTCATTTCTGGCAGTTCTTCCAAAGATTCTAATTTGACAAAAAAAAAAAGAAAGAAAGAAAATTAAAAAAAAGTCATTCAGTAAAGTAATAATGACAATCTGAAGACATAGGAGAATTTGTAAACCTCATTTCAGTATCTGATTTAACCTATGTAAAAGTTTGCAACCAGAAAACAAAAACTTCTGCTCTGGATACAAAGGAAGCCTCCCTTTTCTGTACATTTATGTCAACATGCACACCATGAAGCAAAACTTCACAATTCATTGTTAGAGCTTTTCTTTTTTTCATCGTTACATTCTTAATCCAATACATGAATACTGCTTCCAGGTGGCTATAATAATGGGGGAAACAGTGAAGCATTTCTTTGGAATTCACAGACTTTAGGACAAAAAAAAAAAAAAAAAGAAAGAAAAAAAAAGAAGCACTATAGTTAGTAAAGGTCTAATGAGTGAGGATTTGAGGAAATTATTGCATTTCTTAAAAAGAAAAAGGCTTTAATGTCAATCCCTTAAACAGTATTCTATAACATTACTCTGCAATTTAGATGATTTACAAATCTCGATATACAGATTTCAGTTTCCTAATTAAAGAGTCTGAAACTCAACATCAACGATGACATTTTGCAATGCACACCCTACTATTTTACTCCAAGTCCAGAGACAAAGGCATTTACAGGGATCGACTTCTTTGGAAGCGTAAGGGTGGTACTAAAGCATCGTAGTAATTAAGGCCAGACAATTTTAAGAGAAGGAACTTCTCAACTGTTGTCTGTTCTCTCACCTCTTTATGACCTCAAAAACCAAATCCCGTTTTAGGTACTATTGAAAGGAAAAAAAAAAAAAAAAAAAAGACTCTCTTCTGTTTTTAATTCCTTTGTCCTTATAAAAGATAAACCATATTAAATACATACACCTACCAAGACATAAAACCAAAAAAATTATGAAAGTTTATAAAAATACCATTATGAGATTCATGACCTAAGGGATAATCCCATCCTATTACAGAATAAACATTCTAGTCTAGTATCATCATTTCAGAATAGCCATTCAAGTGGACTATGCATAAAAGCTCTGATTTAAGACTCCTGAATTTAAATTTTAAGGAGTACTGTTTTCCAAGCAAACAATAAAATATAACAGCACCTTGAATGCTTTAGTCTGCAAATCATCAAAGGTACGTATTATCATTAAATTGGCTATAAATAGCAATAGAATTTGAGACACTTGGATTTATTTTCATTGAGTTTTACCAACATCCTGTTCCTTTCATTGTCAAAAAACTTAACCTGCTTCATTCTGGATCCAACCTATGTGCTTTATATTATCTGACAAAAAAAAAAAAAAAATATATATATATATATATATGCTCATGGAATTTACTTTTTTTTTTTTTGAGAGGATCGTATGGTTCTTGTTTCTTCTCTTGTTGATGTGGGAATTTACATTTGAATGTGAAAAGCATCCTTTGAAACCTTGACTCTCAAAGGTCATGAGCTTCTAGCATTGCCTCAACCTGGGAGCCTGCTATAAGTGCTGAATCTCAGGTCCCACCCCATGCCCACTGAATCAGAATCTGCATTTGAAGATTTAAGGTGTCTTAGATGTTTTGTGTGAAGACTGAAATTTAAGAAGCATCACATTGAAGCATTACTCCATAATTTGGTGTAAACCAAATATGAAATTTTGGTAAACTGTCACTCCGGAACTTGGCACTTCCACTTAGCTTGCCCTGATGAGTGGTGCTTTGAAGATGAAGTTTTCCACAAGTAGAACCTTTGAGTGAATGATCTGAAGTGATTCGCCTTTGCTAAGAGATCTACATTCTCTGAACAACCTACAGCTGCTTGATTTAGGGGAAATACAACCATAAAAGTAATGAAGACAGTTTCCATTTATGATAATGATAGCGTCAAACAGATTTTGTTAGCACGCAGAAGAACATTAGTGTTGGCCAAGGAATAAGAGCTGAGTCCATGGGGGCAGGGGCAGGGTGCAGCCAGGGACTCAGAACAGAAAGATCTAACAAAGGTCATCTATCTACTTGGGAAGTGGAGACTATCAGGCCAAGAAGTAAACCCTCCGTGGTCCCTTTATGCCTGCTAATCTACACCTGTTGGGAATATCTTTTGGGAACTACTCACACTCTAAACCTCATTCTAAGCTAATAGTACTTCAGGCACTATTTTTATATTTTATTTTTTGTTTAATTTAATTTCACTTAAATTCAATTAATAACATATACTATATTATCAGTTTTAGAGGTAGAGGTCAGTGATTCATCAGTTGCATAAAACACCCAGTGCTCATTCTATCTTGTGCCCTCCTTAATGCCCATCACCTAGTTACCCATCCCCACACCCCGCTTCCCCTTCCAGCAACCTTCAGTTTGTTTCCTATGCTTAAGAGTCTCTTATGGTTTGTCTCCCTCTCTGATTTGGTCTTATTTTATTTTAAAAAATAACCCTCCAACTAATCGGAGCAGGGCTTTCCTCAGTAGCTCCAACAAGTAGCAAGGATAGTATTTAGCTACTTCTCTTTTTTCCTCCCCCTAATTCAGGGGCCCTCTGTTTCCACTGAAGGCATTCTTTTCACAGAGAAGCCAACACATACCAAAGAAAGAAGGAGTGTCATAAAAATCAGTAGCATCCCCCAGATGTAATGACATAAAGCTAGATCTGGCTTGAACTACTGATTTCTTAGTATACCTAAGAACATGCTCTTTTCTTTTAAAGAGTGTTGAGGACAGGCAAATGATCCAGGGCATTTGTTGACTGCCTGTAGTAATAAGGTGCCCAGAGAAATCACAATTGCAACAAAAACTTCAGATCCTAAATCCATAAATGAAAAAGAAAGAAGTTATGAACACATACAGACACGAGCACACCCAGACACAAGGACACACACACACGCACACACAGCAAGAGGATGATAATGAACATTCAGCAAAACCAGCTTGAAAGACAGGTAAAATGGATAAAGATGGGTATAAAAGAGGCATGGAATAGAATAACCCTCCAGAAGATAAATGTAAGCCTGAAGTGAGTCATATAAAATTGCCGTTTGACTAGATTTGACATGTTAAAAAAACAACAATTTCATGCACTTCAAAATCTCACTGGAAGTTAAGTGGCAGGAAGGAGAATCACTTAGTAACTTTAGCAAAGGGAAGACACTCGCTATTAAACAATAAGTAACTTGAAGGCCTTTCTCTGACTTCCCAGCTGCACTAAGAACCTCTCTTTGTCCTTAATACAAATGATTCTGGTGATGCCCCTGTGGACTTACGTCAGAGAATAAGTCAGAACACTCCAAACCCAGGAAAAAATGGCTCAAGTTTGGGGCACCTACCACCACTTCCTTTGATCTGCAAGGAATGACTTTCTTCTTAAGGGTGGAAAAATCAAAACCTATTTGAAGTAAAATAAAGGGGGGGAAAAAAAGCTGCAAATCACCGCACCACACCTGGGGATTCTGAAAATATACAGCATTCGCCTAAGTTGGCAATGTATGCTTTTTCAGAGGTTTACATAGTTATTAGTTCTCTGTAAATAACCGTGTTGAATAAGCTGAACTTGTCAAGGGATTTGGGTATTCCAGCCTATTTTAGACCTGGGTTCCTGAACCTCTAAGTTCTTATCCAAATAGAGAGCGAGCTATGGCTGTAGAAATGTGGGGAAGTAAAGAAAAATAAGACATTAGTGACATCTGACCTCTTGTCCAAAGAGAAGTTCTGACTTAATCATCTACCCCCTATCAATTATTCATCTACATCAAAATAATACAGAATATGAGGCTGAATTCCCTCAGCCCTCCTGTGTTCACTCTGGCCTCTTCTTCCCCAGACAAGTGTGTGAATGGGACAGAAGAAGAGAAAGAAGGCACCATGGTAATGCCTCTGGTGTGCTGAAGGCTTCTTGGTGCCACGTCTGGCATGAAGATCTCTATATGAATCATCTCACAACGAATCGATTAGAGAGAGACTCTTATTATCTCCATTTTGGAAATGAAATAGTTAGGGCTCAGAGAGGTTATGTGGCTTTCCTAAGGTCACCGGGCTAGTAAATGAAGACCAGAGCTGTGAACTTTACTGAAGTTTCCAAGTTTCTGACCATTAGGCACCACTACCTATCTGAGGGGAGGAGTCAAAAACTCAAGCAAATGTCAAAACCACTAGGGGCACGTTTATGTTTACTATAATAACCACAGGGTGAGTTCTTTTCCAACCAAAGACATAGAAAGACTGTATCACCCAAGTATGGTGGGGAGATGTAACTAAACATTAGGAGAATACAGCGGTAGGGCCCACTGGGACATGCAGATCTTGTCTGGAACTACTGTTAGTCTGCAGCTACCTTTTTGTCCTCAAGGATGGTGAATTTTAGCAAAAAAATGTGAATTATTGTTATGTTTTTAGAATTCTGCAACCCTCTTTGAACCAAAAGTGTCCATTAAGACAATAACCACAGAGCACCTGGGTGGCTCAGTGGTCGAGTGCCTGCCTTCGGCTTAGGTCATGATTCCAGGGTCCTGGGATTGAGTCCCACTGGACCTCCCAACTCCATTTCAGGGAGCCTGCTTCTCCCTCTGCCTGTGTCTCTGCCTCTCTCTCTCTCTCTCTCTCTCTGTCTCTCATGAATAAATAAAGTCTTTTAAAAAATAAATAAATACATAAGACAACTACCACTACCGAGCAGATGCCGTAGCCAACCAGTAAAACTGGATGTCACTGCCCTGAAATGAATGGAAAGTGCCTGAGAATAAGAAACAATATTTTCTAGAATATAAAATAATGGCTAGAGAATTAATATTACCAGGGAGAAAAAATATAAAATTAAAAGGTTACAAGGAAACGGTTTTTTATTTTTTTAAATAAAAAACAACAAAAGGCAACTGAAGGAACAGTACTGTCATCCTCAAGAACCCTGATCTGGCTTCTGCCCACCCTTAACTCCAACACCTTTGGAACGATCATGTGCCCGTTTACTGTCCTTTTACTACTTAGTGAAATACACAAAGGGCAAGTCTCAAAGAAGACAAGATAGCTCAATGAGAAGGGATTAAGGAAGGAGACAGAGGAACGGCCAAAAGAGTAGAGAACAGATAATATTAGTCCAAGAACAATCGTTGAGCATCAGAGCCTCGACCCCCAAAGACTTCCAAAGAGAATGCCTGTTTTACTTGCTGGGACCCTTCTCAGTGACACTGAACGACCCGGGGATACTAGGGAAGCACATCAAGTAAATACTGCTTTGGGGGGGGTGCCTGTGTCCAAATCCTTTGCTTACACTGGGCATTTGTGATACAAGTTCTCTCTCCCAGGGCATCAGTTGCTTCTTGAACTCTCCCATTATACGGATATTTTCGTGGTAATTACATTTGTGGGAAAAGGGTTATTTTCTATTCAAAGGCTTTAGTCAGGGAGGCAAATAATTCCATTGTTCATTAAAACGAAGACTGTGTCCTTCAGAGTCTGGAGAGCAAACAGATGGTCCTTCTATATTCTACTCTGACAGGAGAACATAAAGGCTTTTTGCAGGGCCGGTGAAGTCAACCAATTTCAAGGTGTTTTTCAGTACAGCAAAGCACAGAACACTCCTTCCAGGAGGAGGAGTGATTTTTCCTTCCTCAGTGGCAGCTGCGAAAGGTCTATGTGCGGCCAAAGAACTTTTTAATGACTGGAGGAAGAAAACTGTTGGAGTACTTGGGTTCTCCTAAGGGACAAGTACTGTCCAGAAGACTAGACAAAGTTTAATAGGAGAAATGACAACCGATCATTCTGTTTCAGATCACCTACCATGCGGTCCCATTATCTTCACACAGTGGTTGATTATCTGATAACCATGGTATCTCTGGTCTTGTAATTTCACCAAATCACCCAGATTCCACCCACAAATGAAACCAACAACAGGTAATTCTTGGAATCAGGCCCTTAGTTCTCTACCAAACACATGCCCATTAAGGCTGCAGGAGCCAAGTTCTGGCTAGCTAGCTGCCTTAATCACATGATTTATTAAAAGATTTTTAGTGCCACGCATGGCACAAGGATCTTTATAAAAAGCAAATCCTGGGTTACACAAAAATGAAACGGTCTTCAAAATATGCATGATGTGGCCTAAGAATGATATGCTAGTCATAACAAGAACAGAAATGGATGTGATGAAATTTGAGGCAAAAATTACATGGCTTTTTCTATCATCTAACTGCACTGAGATCTGACGTTACTGTAAGTTGACTTTAAGCAGGTTGATAATTTCTCTACTGCTCTGCACATAACTTTCATACTTTTAAAGTTATAAATTCTGACTTATAAACTCAAGCACGCTATTTAGGTTAAAATAACACACTCAAATAATTTGTAGCCTGTTTAGTTTTGATCAAGCCACTCCTAGAGGAAAGAGAAATACACAGACTCCACTGACGGGATCCTCATGCAGCTGAATGTTTTAGGTGTCAGACGACTTAAGTGTTCCTCCTTTAAGTTATGAGAGACACACAGTACCTTCCTAGCCTTTAAAATAATTAAGAGTGGTTCCAGGCTAAATTTCCAGGAGAGGTGGCTGAAATAGCTGCTCTTGCTACTTTTCTATCCAGAAAAATAATTCTTATCAGCATCAGCTGGGAATGATGAGCTGCATCTACTACAATCATTCCAAGATTATGTTGACAGAGCATATAGGAGTGAAAACATTTCTACATATGACAACAGACAACTTCTGCTTCTCAGCGAACGAATCCTGAAGGAGTAGAAGGATGCCTTCTGTGCTTTCTCATGGGAGCTCTACTGCAAAAAAGCACCTCACTTGGAAATGTGCTGGAAAATGATGGATTACGATCAATGGGTTATCAATCCCGTGTCCCTTCACAGTGTACAACTGCTTTGATGAAGAAGTACCTTTGGTTACGCCACCTGCCTTTAGGACTTCTTCCCAACACTAAGTGCTGTTCTCACAAGTGTAGTCACCCTTCACACTGAGAGAAAATAGGTAGCTGTAACAGTTCTTATTTGTTTATGTTAGAGAATAGATTTCTGCCTGAAATTTACCACCTCGAAGCAAGGCAAGAAAATGGGAACTTTACTCCCGATTCCCCAATAATCTACAAGTGACTGCTCTGTGATACACAGCTTTGGAGATTTCTCTAGAACTTGATGAAACCCGTGCTCTATTTGGAATGCATTAAGCCAAAAGGGTATTTAAAAGTGTAGAAAAAGAACTAAAGTGGAACATAAAATTTTTGACTAATTGATCCAAGAACTTGGGTACAACAGATGTCAATAGCTTCTCTTGGACATTTCAAATCCACTAAATGCTGTTCTAATGAAACAAGCAGAAATAGCGTACCTTAGGAAAACCACATCCAGTATCATAAAAGAAAAAAAAAAATCCACATTTCAATGCACATGGAGAAAAAAAAAAAAAAGAACCATCAGGCAGCTGCTGCAAAAGCTTTTATCTGAAGGCTTGCCTTGTCTCTAAGAGGGAGTTCATCTCAGATTTAAGCACAAAACAAGAAAGTCATTGTGGAAACAATAAGATTGATTGTGGGATTGATCTCTCACGGGGATTAGATAGGGATTCGAAATCTTCCAAACCAGGCCCAGATCAACTGTAAATTAGAAAGACTTTGGGGCCCCTGGCTTTGATTCTTCAATAGTATCTCTGAAAAGTCTGTCCTTGGCTGTGTCTAGCCTGAAACCCCAGCTGAAGCAGGAGAAACAGATTTACAGGGCAAAAGGGCTTCCAAACAGACATAAAGAGATCCCAATCTGCCCCCCTCCTTTTCATTCTTCCCCTATGAAATTCTTGCACATTTAGCTGACTAGGGGCATGCCTTTTGCCCTCATCTTCCCCATCACTTGATTTCTCTCCAGTTCCTGGAGGAGGAGTCGCTCTCCTGGCTGCAGGCCAGGAAAAGGGTGCAGATTGACCAAAGGGGAATCCCTGGCTCCCTCGCCACACAGGCAGCGCGGTAAAGCCAGGTTCGGTTCGGAAAGGTTCTTACAAAGGCAAGAACTGCCTTCCCAGGGATGCCAACAGTCGGCCCACAGTGGGGAGCTTCTGGAGGGGACTCTCCGCGCGCATCTCGGCCCCCACGCTCTGCTCCACGCCTCACCTTCGTGGTGGAAGCTGCGCACGGTGTTGGCCAGGCTGGCTGCCCTCTCCAGCCGGTGGTCCGGGGCCGGTGCGCCCGGCTGGCCCGAGTGCCGGCGGTACAGGTCCAGCATGTAGGGGGGCACCACGGCGTCCCTGCTGGGGGTGGGTCTCCGCTTCAGGCCGAACATGCTGAGCAGCCGCAACTCGAACTCGCTCAGGACTTCGTCCGAGGGCTGGGACGGGGAGCGGCCAGGAGATGCCGCGAACTTCCTCCGGCCCAGCTCCGTAATGAGACCGGCCGCGCCGCCCAGGAGGACCTGGGGAAGCAGCAACGCTAGAAGACAGCGGGTCCCGGCCACCATGGTCGACCTGCGGACAGGGCCGACGTGAGTCACCGAGTTCCCCGCCCAATCCTCTCCCCGCCCTCGCGTCCCGGGGCTCCCGCTCCGGCCGCTGCCTCCCCCTCCAGGGTGCCCACCTGGTGTGCAATACTCGCGGGGATACTTCAAAGGTCTTAAGCTCGAACGTTTGGGAGAATGGAAAGCCCCTAGTTCCTGAGCCTGAAGGCTCCCCCCCCTTCCAACTCACTCTCATCCATCCGGCACGATTTGCGCGCGCGCGCACACACACACACACACACCCCACCAGCGTCAAGACTGTCACCTTTCTTCTGTGACACTCGCGCTGACAGCCAGTGCAGGGAACCTGGGGAAACCACCGCTTGGTCTGACACCTCCCGGATCGCTAAACAAACCCAAACACATTGCCCAGCGCTGGCTTGCATATAAACACGCACGGATGGTGCATGTGACTTCCTTACAGGCACCGTATAGAACTTCCTGATACACACATACACTCACACTCTCTCTCCCTCCCGCCCTCCCGCCCTCCCTCTGACTTCCAGACCCGGTAAACTCAGGGCCACAACTTCCGAAGCCACTTGCAACTTGTGGCCCACGCCTTTAACCTCAGAGGTGTCAGGACAGGCCACCCCAGCCCCGAACCCCCCGCCCCGTGCAGTCCAGACACACATACATATTCCTCCAGTTACATAAATAATACCTATTCGGTCACGTGTCACCAGAAGGTGGCATTTAAGTACTGCCCCCCTCGCATTCCTGGCAACAAACAGGGAGAACCCCAACTTCTAGTATTTTCCTAAATGGGACTTGGCTCTGAGTAGAGAGCAGGTCTCCCTGAGAAACTTGAAGAAGGGAGAGAAGATGGCCATGGCAGGGCGCAAAGGTTGGCGACTAACGGGTGAAATCCAGAGGCCACCCTCTAGATTGGGCTTCTTCGAGGTTTTTTTTTTTTTTTTTTTTTTAATCATCTAAGTGTTAACAGCCCTAATAAAATACTGAGAAGAGAGAAGGGAGGAGGGGCGGAAGAGCGCGAGCCGGGAGGGCCAGGCTCGCCGGGGCGGTCGGGTGGGGGCATCGCCGCAGGGGCTCGGCAGCACGTGGACCCGGAGGGGGTCTGTTTACGTCCGCCCGGCCCGGCCCGGCCCCAGGAGCCGCTCGCCCTCGGCGGCCGCCCGCGCCCCGCCCCTACCCCCTACCCCGTACCCCCACCCCAGCCCGGGGCCCTCGTCCCCTACCTTTAGGAGACCGCCGACCGTCTAAGAAGCACGCGGGGGCACGTCCATTGAAAGAGCCTCCACATGGAAAAAGCTCTGGTCCAAGGACCTGGCGCAGGGACCCGGTTCCCTCGGGCCACCGCCGCCGCCGCCGCCGCCTCCTCCCGCCGCCGGGCACCGCGGCCCCGGGTCTGGCCCCGCGGAGCAGTGGGGCGGCGCGGGCGCGGGGTCCGGGCGCGGGGTCCGGGCGCGGGGTCCGGGCGGCGAGGCCGGCTCCGCAGGGGCCAAGGCACCGGCGCGAAGCGGGAGCGCAAGCTATTCTCCCTGCAAGTTCAACAAGTCTCCAGCCAAGTGCTGACACACAACAACAGCGAGCAGGGGGAGGAGGACGGGGCAGGCGAGGGAAGGGACAGGGCAGAAGCCGGTGCGTCGTCGTCCTCAGGCACCGGCGCCCGCGGGACGCGGGGCCCGGCGCGGGGGCCGAGGGTCGGGCGCTCCCTCCGCGCTAGCGCCGCCGCGGCCCGTGGCTCGGGGCGGCCATCCTGGGCGACGCCGGGTGCGGGGAAGGGCGCAGCGGCGGTCTCGGGGCCGGGCGGGGGGCGCCCCCGCATCACTCGGCCTCGCTCCGGCGCAGCCCCGCCGGCGCCCGCCGGCCGATCGCCCCGCGGCTCCGGCGCCCCGGCGTCCTCGGGCGCATTCTCCGGCGAGGCGAGGCGAGGCGAGGCGAGGCGAGGCGGCGAGGCGGGTCCCGGGCGGCCGAGGCGCGCGGCCGCGCTCTCCCCTCGCGGCAGCCCCCGGGCCAGACTGCGCTGCGCTCCGGGGCCGGCCCGGGGTCCGCTCACGCGTCGGCCGGCGCGTCGCGGGCCCCCACGCTCGGGCGGCGCGGGCTCGGCATCGCGGCGCTCGGGCTGGGCTCGCGGCTGCGCGGCGCCGTGCGCGCGGCTCCCCGGCTCCGGCGCGGCCCGGGCGGCCGAGGCCACGGCGCAGGGGCGCGCTCGGCCGGGCGCTCCAGCCCGCGCGGGGTGAGCGGCGCGCGGCGGCGGCGGCGGCGGCGGCGGCGGAGCAGCCCCCGTAGTCCGCGACGCGCTGGCCGCGAGGTCGGCGGGTCGCGGCGCAGCCTGCGGCGGCGGGCGTCCGGCGGCGGCTGCCAGTCCCCGGCGGGGTGTGGGAAGCGGAGCGGCGGGCGCAGCGCGAGCCGGGCGCAGGCGGCGGGGCGAGGACTCCGGCGGCGGCGCCGTGGCGCGGCGCTCGCGGCTTTTAAAGGGGACGCAGCCTGCCTGCAGCCTCCGTCTCCGCGGAGGCCGGACACCTCCCCCTCGGCGGCGCGGCTCGCCGGGGATCCCCGAGCGGGCGGGAGCCGGAGCGGGAGCGGGAGCGGGAGCGGGAGCGGCGCGCAGGGGTGTGGACGGCGCGCCGGGGCAGCCGCGGCGGGGTGGGGCCGAGGGCGGGGCCGCGGGGCCGCCGAGGGGGGCGCTCGCGCATCCAGCCCCTGCGCTCCGGGGGGAGAGCGCGGGGAGCGCGGGACCCGCGGCGGGGCGGCGGGGGCGAGGGTCCGGGCGAGCGCGGGGGCGAGCCTTTATCTCCTGCCCGGCCCGTTATTCAACTTTCAGTTTGAAGTTTTTCGGTAACAGATGATTAAGGAGAAAAAAAAGAAGAAGAAAAAAAAAAAAAAAAAAAAGAACTCAACCAAGTTACAAGGCGTCTTGGCATAGGGTTGCGTAGACACTTGTGTTTCTCCAGGGTGGGGGAATTAAAAGAAAACCAGAGATTGCAGAGTAGGTCACTTAAAATTTAATGTATCCAAATATATCTATATATATGTAATGCGTGAGTACGCATTTACTTTTACATATGTGTATACATTTATGTTTATGCAAATGCCCTTTTAGTCAGATAAATGTACATGTAATATACAAAAATATTCGTGTATGTCTCTATCAATGTATCCACATACGTAAATATATGCTAACGAAAGCTCATGTCTTTAAACGTATGTCTCTATATCTACACATGTGAAATGGATGTCATCCTGCTATGCATGATATTCCCAGTGTTGACTCTCGTGTGTGGCAGTGTAGAGAGAGGATGATACTATTTTTTACGGTGGCCATCAGGTAACGCTTCGTGATATTTATCTTGCCCACCTCAGAGGCAGGCGTGGAGCAGCTCAGAGGAAGGTAAAGTAATGCACAGTGTGAACCAAGCATACAAGACCTTAGAACCCTCTGACCCACCAGGCCCAGCAGCAGGTATATGACATACGGTCAAGTCACTTGTCTTCCTCGGCTGAATATTCCCCAAATCTGCGGTACCACGGCGTTTGGAGGTTAAGGCTTTCTCACCTTTCTCCAGGGCCCTCCACGCATAACACAACCAGGTTGCCCAAATGATCCTAGAAGCCAAGAGCCAACAATTTTTGGAAGAGACCAGATCAGCAAAATCAAGTTTGCCTGCACTGAACCTCCAGCCTGCAAAGCAGGAAAAGTCTGCAGCCAGAGCTCATAACAGCGTATTATCCATGTGTATTATTTTTTCAGTTGAGAAGCTAAAATAATTCTAGGTTCTGCTCACGTAAATCGGATTAGCAACCCACAGAGGGGAATTAGGCACTTGCTGTTTCTGAAAGTATAAAGGTCAAATAAGGTATTTCAGAGGAAGCCTACCTACTAGGAAAGTAAATGGAGTGCGGGAGGGTAAAATATTCAGGAACATGCTTCCGTCCCACCCTCCCCCCCCCCCCCCCAAAAAATAAAGTGCTATAGAAGCAGAATGCCCCTCTGAATCACTGGCCACCAAACAAGTCGGCAATAGAACATATTCTACCCATAGACACTTCAGTTAAAAAGCGTTGCTGTGCTTCCAAAATGATTTCCTTTCTTATCAAGTTTAACTGAGAAGTTAGCAATTGTTTCTGTCATCAGAGAGATTTAGAAGACAAAACAACCTGAGACCTAAATCAGTATGTAGCTTTTAAAGAGGAGGAGAAAGATGATGGATGCTCCTCACGTAAAGATGAAAAATTAATCTCTGGTGATGATATCAAAGATGCCTTGCACCTTTAGGCCCTCATGACTTGCGAAAAGGGAACCTTTTCGGTGTATGAAATAATCTTCAAGTCAAGAATCTAAGAGAAAATGGGCACTTCACTACCTTCGATTCCATTTCAGTGTTGCCCATCACAGGATCTCTTTCACGTGTGATATAGGATTTCTGAGAGACTGCAGAATGCCTTTTCCTGAGCACAACTTCCTAAATTTTGGCCCTATTTGTCGAAGAGCCAGACTCTCTGGTTGTTTTTTAGAGATGGCTGCCCTCTTGTGGTGGAAATGAGTTCCAACTCTTGGTAGAAAAAGTCCGTAAATAAATAAGTAAATAATCAAGTAAATAAATAAATAATCTCCACAGGCTGAATTGGGGTATGAACTATAGGGCAATCATACCTGTTCACATTCCAAGCAACAGAAATAATTAAAAACAATAAGTATAAATGGAGATGACCTCTCTCTTTATCTGCTAATAGCCACCTTCCACCTGTAGCTCAGAATGCTGGGTTATTACTTTAGATGCCAGTGTCTGTGTGCCTAGAACATATCACCTACTGCTAACTGTGGCCGACCCTACCTTTTTCAAAGGTTCATTAAAAGTTTTCCAGCCCATAAAGTGAGATTCATTCTTCGTGGCCATATCAAATTTGATGTATCTGCCAGATGTGGGGAGTGGCCAGAGTGGGGGTGTGGAGTTATCTGGGGGAAGCGTTGATGGTAGTTGCAAGAGGGCACAGGCAAATTATGTAAACAAGAAAAAAAAAAAAAAAAAAGCAAAGCCTACCATGTAAGGACTCTGTATAAAAGAGGGTGTTGCTATTCCCTTCCAGTAATTTCTTGCCAGTTTTGAAAAAAGATACTGAAAATCCACATTTGATTATGTGTGGACATGACCTAGGATGAAATTAAGTGCTTAAAGAGTCATACTTTGGCAACTTTTCCTTTAGCAGTTCAGCCCAGATAATGTTTAATTTTATTGCATCCTGCAGCTATTAGCATTCACCATTGTTCTTGCTAGGTCAACCATTATGCAAATTAACATTAAAATAATGATCCTTACTATTGTAAAGGTCACAGCAGGCATTAAATGATCCATCTACCTTGTAATTGTCATTCCATGAAACCCGTGGCAACTCCCCTGAGAAACCTCTTGGCTTTTTAGCATACATATCACTTTGTTACTAGTGTGACACCCAACACCAACTGTACTTACTTCATCTGGATGAAGTTCTTTCATGGGAACCAGGAGCCACAGCAAAAGAGTAGCATCTAGTCTATCACTTTTACCTGTTGGGTGTGTGATTAGATGTGGTAGAAAGGATGTAAGGTGGAGTGATTTATTTGTAAAACTAGGCCTACTAGGCCAAATCGGGTTACTGCTTTCAGGCAAATACTGACTACATCTTAAACATTAAGGGAGAATGAGCTTTGTGAATTGACTAGGTAGTATTTTAGGATGCACACAGTAGGTATTCTATAAACAAGTTGATTATGTGTGTGCGTTCTCTCTCTCAATCTTTCTCTCTCTCTCTCACCTCCTCCTCCTAAAAATAAATTAATTAAAAAAAACAAAATGGTCATCTCTTGGGCTCATCTGTTGATCCGAATAAAAGAATATATATTCTTAGCCTGCCTCAGCCTGCATGATGAAGGTCAAATGCATAAAACACGTGTGGAATTGGAGAATTTAAAAATGTCATACAAACACAAGATCCTGATTGCTACTTTATGTATCTTGAAATGTGTTTTTCAGCTTTCTGCCTGAAATACTATGGCCTGTTTTTGAGAGTTAGGATTTTGCATGCATTTTTTCTTTTTTTTTCTCTAACAGCTTTTATCATATTGCCAAACAGTGGCTATTTCACCAGAAATTTGGGTTGATCTGAGACAACAACAAATTTTCATAGTCTCAGCTCTCTCATGAATAACATGTAGAGGCTTACAGCTGATCTCTTCACAAAGTTGTTGTAAAAAATAAATGAGAAGATAATGTGTCAAGAAAAAAGATACCTTGCAAAATTTGATTTACTATCCACATGCAAATTAAGGTCTTCTAAAATTAGTTTTACGTTATCTTCTATTGCACTTGGTAGATACCAAAAATGAATGTTAAATGAACACATGCATCTGAAAAATAAAGATAGCCTTCCAATAGGCTGCTTTAGATATCAATTAAATATTATTTCATTAGCATATATCAATATATTTGCTTATCTTGTCAATAATAGTAAAATATTTTGGTCTTGTGTTAGATTGTGAAGAGTCAATGGCTAAAATTTCTCTTTACATATCCAGTCTCCAAACATTTATCGAGTAGCTATTATACCCATGGCACTATTTACTTAAGTCCCAGGTACCTAAGTCCCAGGTAATACAAAAATACAGTCTCAGCCCATAATACATTTAGAATTCATCAGAAGAGATGGAACATAATAAATGTAAAGTATATGAATAAGAACCTTAGTGAAAAACAAGTGCTGTAGGTTTAGTAGAGAAAGAACAGTTTCACTTCTGAAATGTAGATTCATTACATTTATAGAAGGAAGGGCATTTGAGAGGAACATTTAGGGCAAGAATTGCGTAGGATTGGTAGGTGTCTTTATGAATGTCGGCATTAACAATAGTAGAGGTCCACCAATGCTGGTAGTTACTGCATTTCATGTATTAGCTGCTTTCTACCTAATTCTCACAAGAACCTTGTGCCATGGGCATTATTACTTCCACTTTGCAGCTGTAGAAAATATGCTTGGAGAGGTTAAGCCATTCTCCCAAGGTCACACAGTGAGTAAGTGGCACAGGCAGTCGTCTTTTCTATAGCTCTTGTGTTTGCTCATTTGAGTATTTCTCCCAGCTACCCTCATGCCACGTTCCACCTGCCCACCATGCTAATGGTCTCAATTCTACACAATACAAACAACCCAAACCCAAAACATCAGATGGAAAAATATAGGGAAATGTTTTGAGGAGTATGGGTGGGACATGTGTTCGGATAGGGATACGGCAAGACCACAGGTAAGTCTATTCTTCAGACAGGATCCCAGCAGGAAAGTGAGGGCACATTCTTTAACACAGAATTTTAGGAAGTTTAAGAAAAGGCACTGTACAAAGGTTTGGGCAGAGTTGAGGGGAAATGACAAGGGATTGTGAAGCACCCTGGCCCTACGTTAGGAAGCCAAATGGAGGCTTTACAACGCTTAGGCCTACAGGGGCTCAGGAGCAAACATTCCAAGGCCCCGAGAAAGCTGCAACCGCAGGAGGGAGCCCCTGGCAGAAGTAGGGCACCTCTGGTTCAAGGTCAGCTGGGAAGGAGCTGGCAGGGGAAAACAAATAACTCAAAGTTTCTTTGCTCCTCCTCTCTGAACATCTGTTGAAATCTCCCAGTGACCTAATTTAACCAGGACAAGTATCCATTGCTGTGTAGCAAACTACCATAAACTTAATGTCTTGATGCTCCTTTATTATCTCATAGTTTCCGTGGGTCACAAAGCCAGGCATGGCTTAGGTGGTTCTCTACTCAGGGTCTCATAAGGCTGCAATCTCATTTAAGGCTCAGGGTGTTCTTTCAAGTCTATGGGGCTATGGGCAGAATTCATTTCGTTGCAGCTATAAAACTTACTCATGACCATTTCTTGCATCAATGCCAACAGGAGAACATCTTTCTGATTAGTAGACCCTCTTCTAAAAGACTCACCTGATTATATGCCCATCCAGGATAGGCCCATCCCCTTTATACAGTAACTCAATTTCAATTGATTAGGGACCTTAATTACATCTACAAAAATCCCATCACCTGTTGCCATACAATGTAACCTAATAAGGTGAGTATTATCCCACCCTATCCCTCAAGGGGAGGGGCTGTGCAGGGGCTGGGAATCTGGGAATCTCTGTCTATGCAGCCCATAGAAATCAACCTCTCAGACACAAAGCAAGGAACAGAGTAGATCTGGGGCACAAAGGTAAGCAGACTTAAGGACCTCAAGACTCTTGACTGCTAGTCTAAGGTATTTGGACTCTATCCTGTATAACGGGATCACTGTGAAATAATTTTACCAGAGGAATGGCATGGCTGGAGATACATGTTAAGAAAACAAATCTCATGTTTGGTAGTGTATAGTGGTAAAAAGGAGGCAGAAAAGAGAGACTGAGTAATAGCTTTTGTAACTATATATATAAGGGTGAAGGAGTGGTATTGGAAGCCTAAAGTCCAGGTGAAAAAGAAACCAGTGTGAAAACTGTGAGATCAGATGGGTAGTGTGGCCTGGAGACCGGAAGTAGCACTGGGGACAGGAAGAATCGAAATCTGCAGTTTTTAGAGCTTGGGTGGCCAAAAAAGCACAGTGCAGTTCACAGTAAGGAGTGTGAACAGGAGCTGGATGGGAGATGTGGGGGTGATTCTTTTTGGGTGTCGTTAAATATCCTCATGGATGTATAGAGCAGATAATTAGATACCAGCCTGTAGTTCAGGGAAAGGATTAGGGGGTTGGCTTGCAGATTTCTGAACTAAATCTTAACCATTTAGAGAAGAAAAGATTGCCAAGGAAGGTGTAGAAGATGTTGCAGAAAAAGTCTTAGAGAAGTCAAAAGCAGACCATGGTTATTTGTCTTAGAATTCATAGGAGGGGAGTTTCCAGAAGAAGGTAGGTCCACATCTTCAGTGCTGGTGCATTAAGAACAACTCTTTGATGGTGTTACTGGATCACAGGTATAGAAGAGGATGGAGTGGCAGGAGACAGTATGGCATTAAGTAGGAGTGAGGTATGGAAGTTGAGTCTGTAAGTGAAAGAACATAAAGCAAAGGAATTACCAATATTTGAAATATATCTCCAAATAGTTCATGAAATGGTTGAAGTTACCTGGAGGCCTTTAACAAAATCAACAAAGGGGTGCTTGGGTGGCTCAATTGGTTGAGCATCTGCTTTCTGTTTGGGTCCTGATCTCAGGGTCCTGAGATCAGGCCCTGAGTCAGGCTCTCTGCTTCTCCCTGTCACTCTCCCTCTGTGCTCTCTCTCTCAAATAAATAAAATAAAATCTTTTGGGAAAAAATTCAAAATTCAATTATTAGGGGTTTACATATTGGTTTTGCTGGAGAATTTCTGGGTGGTTATTTATTTTTTACAAGAAGAAATCTCCCAGGGAAATAGTTCTAATTAATACCTAGGGATTTGTCATTTACTTAAAACTTCATTTGCATATTTCTGCACTTTTTACAATTTGTAGGACCACAGGAAGCTCAGTAAGGTGGCAGTTAACCTTCAAACTATCAGTCATGTTTATCTCCTCACAGTGCCCTCATGGGACCAGTTGCAAATTCTTTTCATCTTACTTACCTATTGATTCAGTAAGAACTTTTCAAAGGCAAAAGGGGTTTGGAGGTAGCAACTTTAGAATTATGATTTAAAAAGTACTCTGATTGAACAATAGCAATCCAAGAGAATCACTTTAACCAGTGATTCTTAATGGATATTCTCACTCCAGGCATATTTCACAAATTGTCTTACTGGGATACAAAAGGATTTGCTTTCTGCCCTAATTAGTGTGGAACTTACTTGTTGAGCAAATATTATGAGTATATGTGACTTGAGAGATTTAGAGAAATATCACTTTTCATACTTTCATATTTACTGCACAGTGACCACTCAATTGCAGCCAATAGAAGATGCAGCCCCCCAGCCCTGTCCACTCCAGTACACACCTGATTGCCAAAGAAGGGCTTTCCCCATTTGGTAGAGTTTGTTCTGCCAGCATGTGCTGCTGGCCAGATGTGCTAAGGAATTTCATACCTCCCGGAAGCAGCCCTCAAATCAATGACCAGTGGGAGTATATCAGTACCTTGCCTTCCTCTGGGAGGGATAACTCAGGTGCATGATCTAAATGGACTCCTCAAATTCCAGTCACCTGCAGTGATAAGGGCTTGATAATGCGTCCTTTACTGGCTGCCTTCTCTTCCCTGTCTCACTTTTCTATTCCTCTAATTGTGTTTCTCACCTCCCTGTAACCTATCTATACTCAGATCTTTGTCTTAGAATCAGCTTCTGGTGGAACTCAACATAAACACAGGATGATATTCAGTAGAATATCTACTGACCTGAGATAGCACCTATCTGTAGTGACTCAAATTTAATGGTACTCTGCCAAGAATGAAATAACATTGTTGACTTTGGAGACCTGTTTTGCATTTTCTTTGTTCATTTATTCATTCAATGATTTTTACTTCTCCAGGCACTGCTAAGTTTCGGGGGCTACAAAGATGAGCACAGCGATTTACACAAAACCATCAAATAGAAATTTATACAAGATACAAAAATTGAACCAACAGTTACTACCTTCCCCTGGAGATCAGAGAAGGTTTCCTGGGAGGACATAATTCTTGAATCAAATCATGAAAACTGAGCAGGTGTTGGGCAGATAGGCGAGGGGGAAGGGAATTCTAAGCAGGAAGAACAGCAGGGGTAAAAGCAGGAAAGCATGAAACATCAAGATGCATTAAAGAAGTGGTCAACAATTTAGCGTGACTGGATAGAAGAGGAGAAAGGGTGCCAGCATTTTGCTGGGCAAAGGAATTTGGACTTTTCCCTATAGGATCTACTTTGAGAAAAATGTCTTTGGTAGAAATGAGCATGATCATTGTTTGGAGTAGTGCCAGACTGGAGGCAGAAGGACAAATTAAAAGCTTCTTGTAATTATTCAAGCAAGAGATGAGAAGTCCTTGAACTCAGCAGAAGCACGGGGCAAAGGAGAAGGCTATAAGAGATTGAAAAGATAAGATCTGATGGCACTTAACTGTCCACAGGGAATGAAAAAAGATTACATGACATAAACCACTATAGAAAGTGCAGTGGAAGAACATGGTCAATTTACAAGTATATAGACATAGAGAAAATTCTTGAGAAAACTTCTGTGGCTTCTAGAATCCAAAATTTCAATTCCCAGCTATCAATGATTATGTCTTTAAGATTATTTTCCCAAGTTCATTCATGCCAGTCAGTGTATATTGAGGAATAAGCTAAGTCTGCTCTCAATGGGGAAGACTCACTTTAAGCTATGAGGGTGCAGTTTTGTATTTGAACAATTAATTAATAAAAGACCAATTTGCATACATAAAGTAGCTAACAGATGGGCTATATCTGGTTTAATCCAGAGAAGAAAAAGCTATAAGACAATTAAGCTATCATTGATTCTACTAAATGCCTGGAAAATTAATGTTAACAATAGACTTCCTGCTTTTATAACAATTAATTTTTGCTAACTTGGTATTGATTCAGCAAATTATAATTCTAGCATCTTATTAGACAAGTAAACTATTATGTATACAGAAAAGATGGGCATTTAGGAGATTTAGTTATTTTAATATGCTGATGAATGGAACTAGCATATGTAGCAATTCAAAAGTGAAATCAAAATACAATTTTATGTTTTACTTGTATATAACACATAATTATAAGAAAATGTCACTGAACACAATTTAATCTATTTTTGAATATTTTACATTTGGTTAGGTTCCTATAATGGAAACCTCAGAACCATGTTTATGACCAGGTGTTATTCTTGTACCAACTATTTGAAAATATATAGAAATTATATCCTATTTGTCCTGACCATTTGAGACACTATAGAGTGTTAGTATCAAAGAATGGAGGGAGGCGGGGAGGGAGAAATGGAGAGAGGGAGGGTAAAAGATATTAGCTCTACTTGTTATTTGTTCATTTGTCATAAAAGTAGTATAAGGAGTAAAGTTCTTTGGTTATTTGAGAGCTATTTGTTATTTGAATTCAGAGTAAGTTTGAACTCAGTGAATTCTAGCTTCACGTGAGCTATAGAGTTAATATGATTATTCCAAAGTACCAAATCAGAATCTGACAGAATGATAATTATTTGGCTATGTTCAGTATAAGTGCCTCTGCTATAATTTACCTCCTTTGCAGATTTAAGTGATTTTCATTATGGAGTTACTGGGAGATATCTGAATTGCATTCCCACATATCTTCCTTCATTTTCAGCAATAAACAAATGGAGCACTCTTAGATAGGAAGTAACTTTTGGATTAACTCACTCTTGTTTCATGTATTACATCAGTAAATAAAAATTGAAACTGGATGTTTCTCCCATTTTGCTAATTTGGCTTTAATTAAGCCACAAAAAGAATCGAAAGGTAGGAGCTCTTCTCCAATGGTCTCTCTACCTCTTTTGGAAATAACATGCATTAGGTGGACTAACCTTAAAAATAAACGACGATTTCTTCTGTGAAATCCCACCCTAATGAACACTCAACTGTATACTAAGTTACAAGGAACATTTCTTGTGCTTCATGATGTTTTCTGATCTCTATGGTCTTTCCTCCAAGTCTACCCAATTTGAAAACCTCCAGGCATATGTGTTTTTAGAGTTTAAAGATCTCACTTTGGAGAAGGCAGGTTCAGGGAAGGAGAAGTAGGGAAAGAGGCCATTGTTTTGCTATACGGATCAGGCTGCCAGTCAGGAGAGAAAGAGCATGCAATGCAATTGCTAGCTTTGCTTAGCCCCCCAGAAACCCTGCTCACAGTAAACTGAAGGCACTGTTCCCCATTAATAAAATATCTGAATATTTTCAGGAATTGATTTTCATTCAGTGTAAGTTTATAAAGTATTTAAAATTGAAAAATGATACTACATCTTATTTTAAATCATGTTTTAGGGGATCCCTGGGTGGCGCAGCGGTTTGGCGCCTGCCTTTGGCCCAGGGCGCGATCCTGGAGACCCGGGATCGAATCCCACGTTGGGATCCTGGTGCATGGAGCCTGCTTCTCCCTCTGTCTATGTCTCTGTCTCTCTCTCTCTCTCTGTGACTATCATAAATAAATACAAATTTTTTTTAAAAATCATGTTTTAGGGACGACTGGGTGGCCCAATGGTTCAGCATCTGCCTTTGACTCAGGGCCTGATCTCAGAGTTCCTAGATCTAATCCCATATCTGGCTCCTTGCAGGGAGCCTGCTTCTTCCTCTGCCTGTGTCTTTGCCTCTCTGTGTGTCTCTCATGAATAAATAAATAAGATCTGTTTTTAAAAATCATGTTTTAAAGTATTTTTAATAAAGAAAAGAAAATTATAATGACTCATAATTCTGTTACCCAGATAACCTCTGTTAACTTCAAAAATAATAATCCACATACATATTAAAAAATTTAAACTGTATAAAAACACATAAAATGAAAATAAAGGTCTCCTTCCTTCTTTTCTACCCTAAATGAATTTTTCTAAAGGTAACTAGGGTTAACAGATACATATATAACCTTATGGAAATCAAGACATCACATGCATACTAGCATATGCACATATGCATGTGTATATATTTGTGTGCAGATATTTTGTACAAAGAACTAATAGCCATATCTTAGTTTTCTGCTTTTTAAATGTATATATATATATATATATATATATATACACACACACACATATATTATTGTTTTTAAAGGTAGCATTATTGCCATGATTTGTTTAATTTTCCCCTCCTGATAGATATTTAGGTATTTCCAATCTTTTTTTCTTTTATAAAGATATTTTGACAATAAATTTATACAAAAATGTTCAAGTGTATCCAGAGGGTAAATCTAATAATAGATTTTCTGGGTCAGAATATATGCATTCAAAACCTTTTTTTGAAAGACTGTAGCTGAATTGTACTTCAAAAAAGCGTTACTGATTTAACATCAGCAGAATCATCATCAACCTTGCATGTCATCAAACATTGATAAAATGGTAAAGTAAAAATGGTATCTCGTTTTAATTTTTATTTTGCTTCGTTATGATTGAGGTTGAAATCTTATCATATAATTACTAGCCATTATATTTCAATTTTTAATCAGATCCTTTACCCGTTTTTCTAGGTTGCTTGCTTTTTTCTTTGACTTAAGGCAGAAAAACAAAAATATCATAATACTACTATCATACCTAAGTTTTGTTCTTAATTTTATAGGTTTACAACATTGAAGAAGTGAGTCCTTTGTCAGCATTTGTTATGAATATTCCTACATCTGTTGATTGACTTATGACTTTATGATGCATTTTTTCCATGGTCATAAATACATCAATGTTTTCTTATTATATCTTAATGGAGTCATTATTTTTCTTTAAATCTTAGACATATCTGGAATTTATTGCAGCTTGCCAGTGTCCCATTACATTTATTAAATATCCCTCTATTCTTATTAGCTTCAAATGACATCTTTATCATGTGTCATGTATCATCTTTATCCCACTTATGTTTGGGACCCTTTCATTGACCTATTCACCTATTTATTTTTTTCTTAACTAATTGCATGGGCTAGTCTCTTCCTATTGGAATATTAAATACAAAGGAGCAGGGATCTTATATGCCTTGTTTGTAGTTAAATCCACACCATTTACAACAGTGCCCAACACATAGTAGGTCCTTAAAAATTAGTTGTATACATGATTAATAAAAAGATCTTCTTCATTCATCAAATTGAGATATGATCTATTGGCTCTCAATATATAAATGGAGAAATTAATACAGTAACACATATTCTTAGCTCTGTTCTTTATCTCTTGATTTCCTGTTGCTTTATTCTAAAATGTTCAATAATTAGAAAGGACTTTCTGAAAACCTGTTTCCCACATTGATTTAATTTTAGTTCTAGATGTAAAGAGATTTAGTGTATCCACCTGTAGCCTTATCAAGGCTTCTGTTAAGGCAGGTTTTATTAAGAAGAACTCATGGATTTCATGAGATTCAGTTCATTCCCATTTAATGAATTAACTAACACTTATATAGTGCATTTTATATACCAGGCACAGCAAGTGCTTTATAAATATTAAGTAATTTAATTATAAAAATGATTGTTCTGGAATTTTTGCATATAATTTAATTGGTATTAAATCTATATGCCCTCTTGGCTTGGTTTAGCATTTTTTCTGACAACCTCCTTTATCCTACTTCTATCCCAAATAACTTGAAGACATTGCTCCACTGCTTCTGGCAACAGATACTGTTATAGAAAAGTCTGAAGCCAGCTTGATTTTTATCCTAATGATCAACTTTCTTTTTCTACTTGTATTTCTGAAGAAAATCATCTTGATCCTTGAAGTTGAAATTTTAGTAGGCTGTATTTGTGTTTGTAATTACTTATTAGTTTATCCTAGAACACATTATATAACACATTTAATAGACTTCTTAATTTAAATAATTGTCATTCTTGTACTACTTTCTTGTATTATATATTTTAATTGCCTTCTCTCTTCCATTTGTTGAGATTACTTGTCAGGCTCTTTCTGAAAGCTTTTTTTTCACATTTATCTTGGGTTGCTTTCAAAACCTCTGCAATGGCCATCTCTCCAGGTTGGAGCTAGATGACCCAGAAATCAGGGGTGCGTCTGGGAAATGAGGGACACTAAAGTCTCCAGTGTATCTATGACTCAGACACAATTCAAAGATGTAGATCTGAGTAATGTGGCCTTTCCTTTCTTTGATTCCTAGAAGCTTATTTCTTTCTTTCCCATAAACAAACAAACAAACTTGTTTTTCTGTTTCACCCTGCCATTTTACTTTGGATTATGGATATGAAGTATTTATTTACTGGGCTCTATCTCACATGTTTTAGCTAGCTTGATATAAAAGCGGATGCCACCACACAAGAATAGCCTTATAATCCCACAAGTTTCATTGACAATAAATGGCTTCCCCAAGGACACTAGATGATTATGTTGAAGGTAGGACTTATCCTACTTTCTCAGCTGTGGTGGTGAGAGAAGAATACTGATAAAATGGTAAGAATATCAGAATCAAACAATAGCATAAATGATAGCCATATTTATTGAACACTCACAATGCAACAATTACCCTTCTAAAACCTGAGCATAAGGGTACCTGGGTGGCTCAGTTGGTTAGTCATCTGACTTCAGCTCAGGTCATGATCTCAGGTCCTGGGATGGAGCCCAACATCTATCTCCCCACTCAGTGGGGAGTCTACTTATTCTGCTGTCCCTCCTGCTGCTCATGCTCGCTCTCTCCTAAATAAACAAAATCTTTAAAAAATAAATAAACACTGAGCATAAATGAATTTATTTGATCTTCACAACACTATAAACTATGAGCTTCCATTATCCCCATTTTATATAGGATAAACATAAAACACAGGGTAGTAATTTGTCCAAAGCCACCAAGCTCCAAGTAGTAGAAACGATTCAAATCTTGGAGGTCCAATCTCTGAAGTGGTGGTCTTAACTCTGACCTTTTGCTGCTTAAACCACAGGTCAAGACACATTAAGGTTTCCATATTGTATATGTAGGCTTTCAAAGAAGTTTGGTTCCCCTAGGAAAGCTGAGATATCTTTTTAATTAAGTCAACCCTGTCAACTCCAACCATTCATGCAGATACTCCATGTTCAATACTCCTCACAACTGGGTTTATTCAAGTTCTTGCTAAATTGATCGAATGATCTGATTTCATACTGGCCCATCCTTAATCAATAAAAACACAATTTCATCAGTAGTCCTTTTAATGTTTTTGTTTGCACATTTAGAGGTTGTCACAGAACAGCGGTGGACTGTTAAGTTGCAGCACGCCATCTTTTGTCTACTTATGCCTTGGTGAGAGAGAAAAGGGCAAATTTGGCAGCCAGCCATATAATTTGAATTAACCTTGGCCATGAAGGCATGACAGATGAGCCAACCCGATCACTCCAATATTTGCTGTCTGCATGTGGAATGCTTGTCTTAGACCATGGCACAGAAGGAAATGTTCTTCTTTTGAAATTTTTTTCTGTATACCAATCAAATTGTTCCCTCGGGACACATCATAAAGAAATGTCATTGAATACTCTAATTGTGGCATTCACCAGAACTATTTTTTAAAAAGCAACATTGGTCACAAACTCAGATTTTAATCAAAACCAGAATTCTGGTGAGTTGAGTGGTTTTCCAATATTTTTCAGCTTAAATTTTTTGATAGTCACTGGCCCCATAAATTGAACCTGTATTCAAAAGATTTGAGCTAAATTAGTTCAGCATTTTACTGTTAAGTTAAAGTAGAAAACCTGCAATTTTCTCTGAGGAAAACACACACACACACACACACACACACACATCACCTTACCAAAATACTTTTTTCCCCTGTCCATTGAGTATTACTCAAAAGTATCTGAAAGTTTAAAATTCAAACTTGGCAGTTGTATAATCCTCCCAGGGGAGGAAATTCAGGAGAATTTAAAGAAAATTGGCTTAGCAATGTGTTTTGAATATAGGCAACAGAACATTTTCTATTTGGGTACAACTACATCAATGAAACTTGAGTCGGTGGAAGTCTTGTCCGATGCCATTTAGAAGGCTGTCAGAGCTAAGGGAGGCGTTAGAAGAATACCAGTTGGAACAGAGAACTGCCTTAAGGAAAGACTCTATTTCCTTCCATTTCCTGCTGTAGATAAATGAGGACCAAATATAGGAAACCATAAGGTCATTTCAGCAAATAAAAACCAACCCACCATTGTGGGTATCATATATTGTGGTTATTGCTGCTGGTATTTTGTTCACTTGTTGGCTTCAAAGCATGGCTGCAAATTGTTTGACACTTTGACATTGCTCTCACACTCCTGGATCTGAATGGGACTGCCACTGCTTTGACCAAGAGATTACAGAGGAAGTCACACAAGGTCTGAGGCCATCAAGAAAGGCCAGGTGGCTCCCACTTTATTCACTGAAACACTCACTCACGGAGTCCTGAGTTGTCAAGCAATAACTCTACCCTGAGGCTGCCACACTGAAGAAGATGGCATAGATTACTGGTTAAAAAAACACAGACTCTAGAGCCAAAATGCATGGGTTCAAATCCTGACCCTATGAACTACTAGTTGTATAGTAACTTTGGGACAGTTACTTAGTCTTTCTGCACCTCAGTTTCCTCATTTACAAAATACGGGAAAAAGTAGTCTGCTGCACACCACCTGAAATCTTACCTGTACTTTATGCAATTGTTTAAATGGTCAGATGTGTTAGTATCTTAGAAAAGGGCTGGCAAATAAGACACACTATGAAAATATTTCTTAAAAGAAACATGCATGTCCTTTTAGATGTGCCTCACAAGTCTATAAGCAGATTTCACTTAATACAGTTCAAAATCACCCTGCAATTTATATTTCAGAAAACAGATCCCCCTCAGGCAACTAAAGAGGTTTGTTAAAGCTCTGATGTACTAGAGCAATTCAGATCAAAAAATTGCTAATGTCTAAAAAGCAGAGATGCTCCTGAAAAACCTCTTTTGCTTCTATTTCCCTTCTTTCACTCTAGGCTGATGTTTGCTATGTTTACATCATTGAACCAGGCATTTTCCTACTCATGTTCTAGCACTGAGTAAGATATTTAAACTTATAAAATTTACAAGTCTAAAATAGTTACCAGCCTTGTACTCCCCCACTCCACAGCTTGCCTCACCCTGTGAGGGATTAGGTTATAAAAATGAATGAAATCATCATTCCTGTTTACTGGATAATCCCAAAGCTAAAATAAAAAAAGAAGCAGGGGAGACGGCAAAGAACATTTAAGGAAAAATGAAGATATATTGGTACAGAGAGACTTAACTACATATCTCACAGGGTAAATTACTGGCAAATGCATCATAGCCTGATTTCCCTTCACTCACTTTTTCAGATGAAAACAAATGAAAAAAGGAGCTAAGTGTTGCTTGTTAAAGTCCACTTAAAATATAGGTCAATTAGCTAATGCAAATATACAAATATACTTGCCTTCAGAGATGCCAAATGTGCTAGTCATTTGCCATTCTGCGATACTTCCCATGTCTCACTATGGAAACTACATTTCCCAGGCTCTCATGCACCCTGATTTCCAGGCGGATTCAGCCAAAGGGAGGCCTTGATGGGAGAGTAGGGCATGAAAGATGGGAAAAACCAGGATATTTCTCCTCTACTCTCTCTACTTCAGACTATATCATCTTCTCTATGATTTCAACATTCACTGGGAAGGCCTCAACGTGGTTGTAGTTTCCAGCAGATGCACCCATATTCTGGACTTGGTAACCACATTCCTTCTGCTAACCTTAGGGGTGGTACCTCTTTATTGCTGATACTAATCTCTGGATTGTCTCACCATCCCCTGTAAAGCTCCTTACCCACTCTTCATCTCTGTCATCAAGGCCCTCTATTAAATCCCTTCTGTTTGAAACACCTGGAGTGACCCCAGTTTTCCTGACTGGACCCTCATAGATACCCATATGCAATGTTTTTGTTTGTGATCTAAACTATACAGGAGTAGGGGTGTTTTACTGACCTACAGTTTTGTAGACAAGCTGCACTAGTTATCTCTGGAAGGATGCTGTGGCACTCATGCTAATTTTTCTTTTCCTGAGCTAACTGAGCTGTGCTTGTGATATATGTAGGAATAACCCTAATTGCTCATTTAGAGGACATGAAAGTTGAGTTACTCAAAATGAAGTATCTACTCAGATGCAATCAAATTCTCTTTAATTCACCTCCCTGTGGGCTCTTCACTACATATTCTGTTTTGTCATACCACATATGCAGTATGTCAAACTCATGCACAGTATGTGGTGCATAAAAACTCCTCATCACCCATTAGGAAAGCTACTCCCATGACAATGATTTAACAAATAATCTTTAAATATTGATGATTCTCTTCCTCAGGTAATATTTTTATTGATCTCAGGACCACCACAGCTAGTAGGAATCCTTTCCCATAAAGCATTTTATTTATTTGCTTGCATGGCATCAGGTTGGAGATCTGGATATAGGATTTGGGTGCTGGGCTCCATCAGGAAATGCCACTGCACCCCCAGGGATGTGAACCTTAGTAGAGAAGCTAGGATTTGCAGTCACAGCTGACTGTTTGCACGAAGGCTTTATTGCAGCTGCAGACTTAGCACATATGAAAAGGTTTTCTGTGCTCAGTTTCTGGATGAGGCAGATTGCATCACCAGGAATTCCTGTCCTCTAACACATAGTGACCAACACGCCTTAATAAGCATTTGCCTTTTTATTTTCAGTCAATAACGTCATGCTTTCTGTTCATTATGGAACCAGTTTTTTAAATCTCTTTTCTAAACTAGGGGGAAAGACGTAAAATAATAATTCCAATGCTGTGACTCTGGTATGTCCTGTGCACAAGTAGTCAGCCAACAAAACTCAGTGCAAACAATGGGCAATGTTCAGGTTTAAATAAGGCAGAGTTTCCAAGGTATGGCATCTGGCAAGGGGGGTTGTTGTCAAGGGAAGGAGCTTGTGTATCCTTCCATGAGGTAGATGCTCTTGTAGGGGGTAGGAAATTGGCCCCATGCTGCCAAGGACAGCATCCTCTTAGCAAAGGAGTCAAGGGTTCAAAGTTGATGCACTTTGTTTGGAAACACTGACAGCAGAACCCAAGGAAAGCAGATGCAGCAAACAGAACACAGACCATCTCAGAAAGTCAGAGGATGTGAAGCCAGCCAGAAAGCCAATGTCAGAACCATAAAAACCCTAAGCAGACAGTGTAGAGATAGAGGAGGAGACAGAGGCATCAGATTGGCTCACGGGCTGGCAGTGGGCTGGGCCAGGAGAGAGCTAAGCTCAGAGGAGGACTGCCTCTGGAGAGATTTCCTTCTTCTCTTGACCCTGGCCTAACTTCAGAGTTACCCCATTTCTGTAAGACACTCAGATACATAAGTTGTGAAATGCCCCACTTAGGAGCAGGAGCCACAGGACTCCTCCAAAATGTCTTAAAGTCCTGAAGGATGTCTTCTGGCATCACCAATTCTCTATGTTGATCCCTTGTTTGAGAAGCCTTTATCCACACAATGATAAATTATACTTTAGATGGGCTTTCTTAGGTCAGATCAATGAATTGTACAATCCTAACATCTTCCTTAGTATTTAGTACACCTTGTGTTGTTCTCATTGAGATTTAGGTTAATGCTGACAAATCAACTTACACTGCGAGTAAAGAGGCACATTGGAAATGTTTATAGATCATATGAGTCAGAAGTTTTCCATGGCAGTGTCTAGATGATTTTGAATCCAGGATATATTAGAGCTTGAAAATATAGTTATGGAGATATTTTCACACTCTAATAGTACAATGCATAAGAAGGGAGTCATCCAAACACAGACTAGATGTCAAAAAAAGTCATTCTTAGATAACCATGCTGAATGTGCAAATGTGTGTGTATAATAAGAGTGGAGTGTCTACATGGGGGTGATGGGGAAGAGGTGACTCTGTGGGCAGGGAGAAAGTAATCAAGAGCCAGGATTGCCTTGAAGGCAGTTGAGCACCATCTTACTGCCTTCTAGAACATGCTAATTTCTATACTTTTATTAAATACAGAAGGAAAGAAGGAAATTGGAGCAACTCTGCCCCTTCTTACTCCATGTAAAACTCTGCCCAGTAGCCTTCCATTCATGGACTCATCAAGTCCAGCAGCTGCTCTCTGGTGGCTCGTAGGTGATTTCTAACTTAAAAAACGTTAGATCTGGATATAAAATACTTTTTAACTTTTTCATATTTGTTACTAATATCTAAACTTTGAAAATTTCCCCATAAAAACTTGCTTGGAATTCTTGCTTTTTGAATGACAAAGATTTAACAACACCAAGTTTTCATTCCCACATAACATTAGTGTGCTGGGCCAAAGCAGTGAGGCATCCCTCTAGATGGGATACATGTTCCCCAGTTTGCCACAGACTCCATCACTCCCTTTTGTCTCCTTGGTCTCTCTTGCCATTTATCATCGCACTGACAGTACTGTTTTCCTTAACAGGGAATAAGATAAAAGTGAAATACATCTTGTGCAAACATCTCTATCAAATATAGGAAACAGAGATAGGCATAGAGCATCTATGCATGCCAAGAAGCGGGTTTTTTTTACACCAGTTTTACTTTGCTCATGTATGTTACCTGTGTGGCTGCTGTAGGCACTTGAGTTAGAGAGCCTGAATTAGTCTCAATTATAATAGAAGGCTACAAGTTGACAGTGAGTGTGACAGTAGTCAATCTGTGGTGCAAACAGGATCAGTTAGGAGAGCATCATTACTTCTGTCATTCTTGTGCAGAGAACCATGTGGAAATAAACAAAAATGAGCTTAGAAGGTGGTTCAAAAACCTATCTGCTCAGACCATTGGGACTCATCTGAACAATCAAACTTCCCCTTGAATTTTCATTAAGAAATTATTTCTGGAAATAGCTTTTAAAGCTAACTGTTACTACCCTTAAGGAACTGTGTGAATGACTGCAGGATTTTGTGTAAATAGTGAGCTGAAGGAAGAGTCAATTACTTCCTCAAATCTGACAGCTTTAGAGAGATCTAGATGAGAAGTTCCTGTCAGTCAAGACTTCTCAGCACATGGGGGTATGTGTTGCCTCAGTTAACGAAGTTTTTAAGTGGCTCTCCCAGAGCTATAAAGTGTCTCTTTTTAAAAAACAGATGGAAACATTGTACTGGGGAACTATGAGGACTTTAATACATTTCAGGTCCTGCAGATATTTTTTTAATAGACTACAGAGGTAGTTCAAAGGGGAGGGAAATGCTATTAGAATAGAACAATTAAAGATCCCTAAAATATGAAACACACACATGCATAGACTACAGCAGTGACATCCACCAAGAGACACATTTTCAAAGGGAAAGAAGATGAAGGCAAGCACTGGATAAGACCAATGATTGGGACACTATTAGTTAATGAGGTAACATGGGACTTTTCTCCCTGGAGGGTTTGGGGGACTCTACATCACAAGATAATAGGCATTCTGCTAATCCCAGGTTTAAATAGTTTTTCAATGCATCGCATGAAATTTAAAGCATAATTAAGCCCCTAAATCAAACATACTTCTTCACACTGAGCACTTTCCCCCAGTCTCGACAGCTATATTTCTGTACAATTTCTTAGTCTGGATCTTCTCTAGCAAAAAGAAGTTAGAGGTGGATCCAACAAATTGAATATAAGAGTGAAAATTCAAACGCTGGTTGGTCAATCGCCATCTGTTTCCACATCCACCTTACCCTACCCTCCAGTCTACATTCTTCTTTGCTTTATGCCACACGAGGGGATATCTATGGATAGAATCATCCCACTCCTTGTGTCCTCTGGCTTTTGGCTTCTCTGGGGGGGTACTGGCAGGAGATTGGAGGGCAGGAGAATGATGAAGTCACAGTATTTATTACCCTGCTCTCTTCCTGATGGGCCTCATGTTTGGGAGTATGTTCCTGTACTGGTGCTACAGCTCCTATGTAACTGCCCCTCTTGGCATTGCTCCCTTCCCTTGTGCCTTCAGAATTGGGGTGGGAACAATCTCTTCTTGTTGGTGAATCCTGGGCCACTCATTATCCCTTATTAGTTACCTTAACTATCTATCTTCACTCTTCTGTACGTGGTGGACATTAAACTCTCTGTAATCCAACTCTTTGAATGGGCCACCTGCTCCTGTCAGGATCCTGACAGGTATAATTTCATTTGCTGGAAGCCCTACATAACTCTCTAAATGCTTGTGGCATTATGATCAATAATAATGATCATTCTGATAATAAAGTTAGTTGAGAGCTTTCTGTAGGTCAGGCAGTGTATTTTATATTCATTGTCTCATTTAAGCTTCATGTTCACCCTAGAAGTAAGACATTGTTTTTATCATCCCTATTTTGCATATAAGAACATTTAAAAGCTTAGAATGATTAACTAATTTGTTCATGGTTTCATAGCAACTAAGGATTAATCTGAGACTCAAATTTAGGTCTCTCTAAAGCTGTCAGAGAAAGACAGAGTGGACAAAAGAGCTGTTCCTAAGTCTCTAAGGGGCTGTTGTGGAAGAGGATTTGGACTTTTACTATGTAAGGACAAAGGGCAGAAAGATTGGTGTGCTGATAAATGTTTAAGAATGGACTCTTAGTGTGGGAGATAGGAGGATAATGCTTGATTTGTACCTCCTGGCAACCTCTATGGTGTAAGAACACCTACCATGGCTGATTTCAAGGTGCCAACTTGAGGTCACTAAGTGTGGAGTTGGGAACAGATGTACACAGTCAGCTCTTGAGCTGGCATGAGTAAGTATGGACCTGCTCCAGTGTACCACTGGGTGGAAGTCTCAAAGAAGTGACTTTCCTCTAAATAAGGGGAAGAGCCATCTAACATGGCCACCAGTTGCTCTGGGAAGTCATGAGGTAACTGCTATTCTCAATGAGCTGTTGTGGACCTTGTAGAGGGAATTCCTACACTTGATAGGACCTGGGTTGACCTCATAGGTCATGCTTAACTTGAATATTGAAAGATTTGTGTCAAAGTTACATGTATTCCAAGTGGGAGAAGAGAGAAGAAAGAGAGAAAAAAAAGAGTTCAGGCTTTGGAGCTGGACAAACCCCAGATTCTGATCCCAACTTCAAAGGGCTATGTGACCTTGAACAAGATATTAAACTACTTGGAGTGCGTGTTTTCTCATCTCTGTAAAATGGAGAAAATAATATTACTTCCTCCTGGTACATGATTAAATGACGGGGCTCTGGAACAAGTCATGAAATGCATTTTTCCCTATTTTTCCTTTTAAGATTCCCATTCTCTCCTAGAGGCAGAGATAAAGAGCAAGCATGTATATGAGAATCACTTTATGCACAAATTTAGTTATAGGATTAACATCCAAGATCCCTACTTCATAATTTGACCTGTGATATTAAAAATCCTATATAATATATTGAGCTCTCTTATAATATGGTTCTACTGAAGTGGGCTGGAAATTAAAAAGGAAAGAGAAAGGGAGGTCTATGAGAACCTTGACCACTAAATCTAACTAAAGGCCATGGAACCTTTCTGAGATACTCCTATCAGAAGTCTAGCCAGCTGGAAAGTGTTTTGTAACCCTGCCTCCAGTGTAGCACTATCAGAGGAAACAAATGAATGACCTGCCAAATTAGTTTTGGCCACACCAACCCACCCTGGCACAGAGCAGTAGTGTTCAAGAAGAAAAACAGAGGCCACCATTCCAAGCCCTGAGTCACTATACAGGGCAAAGTCAGTATGTGACTCCAGAAATTGCCTGCCCCTGGAAAAGTGCTGCTGAAAATCTCCAGGTTTTTTCAGCAAAAAACTCTAGGACAAATCTTTTCCCTTATTCAATATTCTAAGAGCCCTTCTAGAAGCAGAGATGTCTGAACTTTAAACCACATACTTACAAGCAGAAATGGATGCTGCCTGCATCATCTGCACTTAAAGCGTCTCCCTTTAGATATAGTGGGCTGAGCAGTTAGAGAGATGGACATTACATAGGGAGTTGTTAACTTGCCTTGGCTCAAAGAAGATTTTGCTGCCAAGGACCAAGTTATACCTTAGAAAAGATATTGTCCTTAATTTTTTTCAAAAAAGTTATTTCTTTGAAAAAGTTGTTAAATGTATTTCAAAAGTCACCATCTAATTCATAATAATGCTTTATTTCAGAGAGGCTGGGGGGGGTGGACTGGCCAATTGTAGACCAAACCAAAGGTCTACAAAACTGTTTGAGTTCCCTCCTCTTATAAGACTGTGAGACTGGGGAGAGGGCAGCAGTCAGTTAAGTATCTGACTCTTGATTTTAGCTTGGGTCATGATCTCAGGGTTGTGAGATTGAGCCCCACGTTGGCTCCACCTCAACTTGGAGTTTGCTTGAGATTCTCT
Organism: Canis lupus baileyi; assembly: GCF_048164855.1. Lineage (NCBI taxonomy): Eukaryota > Metazoa > Chordata > Mammalia > Carnivora > Canidae > Canis > Canis lupus. The sequence continues at coordinate 17,383,547 of NC_132863.1, forward strand.
CTCCCTCTGCCCCTCCTGATCATGCTCCCTCTCTCTCAAATAAATAAGTAAATCTTTTTAAAAAAAATTTTAAAAAGACTGAGAGATTGAGATCTCTCCAAAGAAATGGATATGTCCAGCACCTACAACATGCTGGATACTTTGCTAAATTTTGTTGTTGAAATATCACTGCAACTCCATTCTTCTCCCTCTGTACACGTGGGAACTGAGGCTTCAAATTTAAGTTATTTTACTACATTACTCATCTTCCTGCCCTAATTAACTTCTTGAGTCTTGAATGGTTTAAATCAATATCAGTCATCTAGGCTAAAGCTCCTGGGCATTGTAATGATTGAGCAAAAAGTGGAAAGTCCAGTCCAATTGGGGCATAGCCCACATCCCTCTGAACTCAGCCTGGTGGGTTTGTGTGAGTACACATGACCTACTGAGCTGGAGTCTATCCTTCATGGACCCAGCCTTCAGTTGGGAAGACAGCATAACACAGGAGAAATACCTGGAGCATACTATTACTCAGGGGCTGAGTGTAAATGGGGTGGCTCCATACAGAAGTTCCACGAAAGCTCAACAAAGGTAAAAGTCCACATGGGTGAGTGGAGGAAGTGATGTGGAGATATGAGTATTGACAAAATAGTCTTTGCAGAGGGAAGACGATGGTCCAGTTGGTTCTTGTGAGCTTAAGAGATGATAGGAAGTTAACTAAAGCACAGAAATGAAAGTTAATGAGTGTAGGACACACAGAGTAAGGTGACAATGTGATTATCACCACATACCCTCCAGAAGAACTAAAATAAACACTGGAAATACCAAATACTGACAAGGGCAAGGAGCAACTAGAACCTTCACATACTGCCAGGGGAAGTATCAATTGGTTACAGACACTTTGGAAAACTGTTTGGCAGTTCTACTAAAACTAATCACGTGCACAGTCTATACACAGCAATTCCTCTCCTAGGAATAAACCCAGAAAAGATGTGGACATATGTTCATCAAAAGATATGCACCAGAATCCTCATAATAGTACTATTCATAATAGTCCAACAGGAATTTGGGCTGTGCCCCTCAACAATAGAATGGATTTATAATTTTTGCTGTACTCATACAATAGAAAATAGCAAAAAATTAAACAATCTACAACTACAAACAAAAACAAGGATGAATCTCTCAAATATAATATTGAATGAAAAAAGCCAGATGTAAAAGAACACATTCCATATGATTCCATTTATAGAAATTTCAAAAAAAGATTAAACTGTCTCTGACATTAGAATTTAGGTTATGATTTGGGAGGTAGTGAATAGGTGGGTGTGTAGGGGGGCTTCTAAGGTGCTATTGTTTCATATTGTAATCTGGATGCTTATTACACAGGTGTGTTAAGTTTGTGAAAATTCAGCAAACTGTACACTTATGGTAAGTGCACTTCTTCCTATGTAGACGATCTGTCAGTAAAAGTTTAAAAATTATTTATGTGTAGGTGACAATCCAGATTAGGATGGATATCTCTTTAATCCCCAGCAGTATCTAGTTGCTCTTGTTAAATGGGAAGGGATGGTGGCCTTGCAGAAAGATGTTCTCTGTCTTTTCAATCCTCACAACCATGATGATGTTCATAGCGGATTATTGAAAATTAGCAACGCCTCCAGATAAAGTGAATATGTATATACAAGAAGAAAAGTCACTTCCTCTTCAACTCCTCCTGCCTTCTTTCTCCCACATTTCCCCTAATCAGCCTCCTGCTATGTATTAGTTAACCTCCTAAATCAATACATCTTGATCTGAACCTAATAGGAAGGAATGTTTGCTTTTGTATCTGGGTTCAAAGTACAGACTACAGTAGTTGGCTTTTAAGTTTATGTTATAGGCTTAATTTTCTTGCTCAAAATGAAATGAGGAATACATTAAGACTGTGAAAGGGGGAAAAACATGATTGATGAACTGGCTTATATGACTACAGTTCTTCTAGAAACGAAAATATTTGGTACATTCCCTTATTATTGAGATCAAGCAATATGCCTGGATCTAAATGACACAAAAATGGTTTGAATTAGAGTCAAATAATTGCCATTCTGAAAGAACATAAACTTTTTTTGAGGGGGGGGAGTGGTGAATGGGGATAAAAAATAACTAGTAAACTCTGAGGCAAAGCTCACATCTGAGATTTAAGCTTCAAAGGTCTTATAAAGGAGACTCCCCCCTACCCCACCCCAAGAGAAAGATTGAGAGAGAGAGAGCAAGAGAGAGCCAGAGAGTGAGACAGCGAGAGAGCGAGCTGCACGCAGCGAGAGGAGTGGTTTTCCCAAGCTGATTTTCCTTACAGGGTGACCCAGCCTGGGTCGGAATGTTACCATGTGATCAGCCCAGACCGTGGCAGCAACACAGTCTGAGCACAGAAGTTAGAACTTTCTGCAGCATCATTAAAATAATTGGGAGAGAAAAAAAATGTTAAGCTCCACAAGCTTGAATCACAAGCCTCTTGGAAAGGTTAATAAGCTTGCTGCTCTGCACTCCCCTCCCTTCCTTCCATGCCTTTCCACCCCCACCCTTCCCACTTACAGTGACAGACTGGTTATCAGTTGGGGAAGGAAGATTCAGAATTAAAACCTTTGTTTTGAACAGCTGAATGGATACCACTCCTCTACTGACACTGCTGGGTTCTTGCTTATGACTGTGCCATGGAAATCCAAAAGGGAGTCTCTGGGACCTACCAAGCTAGCAGACTCTTGGGCCCCAAAGGAAGTCAGTCCCACAGCACTAATGTGTGTCTGACAAAGGAAAGAAGGGAACTGGCTGAGTGGAGTGGAGGCAATACATAGGCTGAAGTCAGATTCTGTCAATGAAAGGCAGGCAAGATCCGGCAAGGGGAGACAGGAACCTTCTTTAACCAGAGAAGCAGAAGCAATTGTAGTGCAGCTCACAGACAAAGTGTTGGAGCATGGACTGAATTCAACTGTGGTGCGTGGTGTGCCAGCTGGATGCGGGCAGCAATTGAATAACTGGATGTGAGTCAGGAAAAAGAGAGAGAGAAGAGGGAGAGAAAGACAAAGAGAGACAGAAGGAGAAAGAGAGAAAGAGAACTGCAAGAGATTGGACTTGCTTCTTCCTCACTCCTGTCTGGCCTTAGAATACCCCGCAGTCAGAGGCAGACTTCCTCTAGTGGAATCTTCTGGCTCAGGCTCCCATCAGCTCCTTTCCCCACCAAGATTCCAAGCTTGAGACTATGATCAAGGTGAAAGTATGGTTGGTAATGAGTGAATAGCTCCCTGCTCTTCTTCCTCCTCCTCCTCCTCCTCCTCCTCCTCCTCCTCTTCCTCAGTAAGCATAATTGGTGCCAGTGCTGGTTACTAATGGAGGCCAAGAGGGCAATGTGGGTTCCCAAGAGAGACAATGGATTTTCAAGTTTAGTTAAAACTGGTTGATTTGGGTGAGCAGAGCCCCTAAAGGAAAGAGAGAAGCTTAGCCCTTAAGAAAGATATTTCAGAAACCATGTCCAGGGGAGCAAGGGCCCACAAAGGAAATCCTGACTTTCCTGTGTTGAATGAAAGCTCTCTTTCATGCGTGTGAGTTGAAATGTGGACAACTGTTTGGATTTGGAGCTCATCCTTCACAAAAGCCACGTTCCCTGACAGTTACACTTGACTTCTTACTGAACTCAACCTTCTCAGCTGAATGTAGTAGCAGCAAAGCCATGTCACAGGGGCACACTGGGCCTCTCCAGCTGAAACCTTTGCTCAGTTGATTAGCCTTTTATGCTTTGCTTCATTCCACACCCTAATCCCAGTGAGGACCATGCCATCAGCCCCTTTAAGGAACACTTGTTCTCTTCCAATCAGGCAGAATGGACCGTCTTTGTTAACCGATATAAACACAACCCTAAAATGTTAACCCCTAAATGTTTCTCACTCACAGGGAACCATCTACAAGATGAGTCAGTGACCCAGGCTCTTTCCATTTTGTAGTTCTGTCCTTTTGGGGGGTCTTACAGTCTTCACTCTTAGGAACTAAATGGGAAAAGAGACAGTAGAAAAAACACCAGCATCTTAACCTCTTTGTTTGGAAGTGATACTCACAATCTGCTCGTATTCCACTGGGAAAAATTAGTGACATGGCTCTACCTATTCTCAAGGAGGACTTGGAAATGTGGCACCTCTCTAGGAAAAGAATTTCCAGCCTAACAGCATCTCTGCTCTAAAAGCATGACTCATTGGAGGACAACTAGCCATGCCTCCCAAAGGAAGTTATGTTATGTATGACTCTCCATCAGCCATGGTTGATTGAACCAAGGCTATGTATTTGCCCTGATCGCAGACTGGCACTGGACCAGATGTGGCCCATTGCAAAACGATATACTCCAACTGGCACAATAACTTTTAGTTGAGTCAAGTAGATGTCAGGAATTTGAACTGCTCAATACAGAAAACAGATAGGCAAGTGAGGTCCCATTCATGGCAGGGCAAGGGAGAGATACCCACAAAATTCTGCTGAAGAGCACTTTTCCAGTTCTAGCATTTGTAAGACCTGCCTTTTGTTGAAGTCACATAGTCAGAAAAGAATGGAGCCAAGATTCAAACTCAGATCTCCCTGGCTCTAAAGCCTGATATCTATACACACATTTTTTTAAACCTCATTATACTACTTCCCCATTCAATGTTTTAGGCATAATAGTATTTTTGGTAAATTGGTTCATTGTTCTCAATTCCCATGCCCTTCCTGTTTTAGAATTATATATTCATATACTTTGCCATGTAACATTGCATTTCATCTCCCTGGAGGTGGAATCAATTTCTGTATCCATTGTTGGTAAAGTTGGCCATATGACTAACTTTAATCAATGAAATGTGAGTGGAAATGACTGTGTGCCAGTTCCCAGAAAAGGCTGTTTCATTTACCCCCTTCTACTCCTATGATCACAGTAAAAAAAAGTACTACCCAGGTAGCAACTGCCTCATCAGCCTGAGCCCCAAAAGGTGACACATGGAGTAGATTTGAACCCAACCCAGGGCCCAAGCCAAGCTTAGTCAACCCCCAGCCTGAAGCAGAATAGTTTCAATTGACCTATAGACCCATGAATAAGAAACATAAATGGTGTTGTAAGCCCCTGAGATTTATAGTGGTTTGTTATATAGCTTTATTATGTCAAGAGCTGACTAATAATACAGTACTGAAAAGCAAATATTTTGCTATTTAGCACAATTGCTTATATCTGCACTTTTGAGCACATACTACGAACATTTAATATAGCGTTATTATTATTTTTGAGCCCATGAGTAAATAATCCCTGATTTAGCCTAAATGGTAAGCTACATCATCTTTAGCTAACAAAACTCAGGAAATCATATCATTGATGAGGAAAAAAAAGTTACCATTTAACACTAAAAAACTGTAATTCATTTTCTTCCGATCAATAACCACATTCAATAAAGTTTAAAGATATTTTTTTTTTTAGGAAGAGAGAGAGAGAGAGAGGTAGAGTACCAGTGGGAAGGGGCAGAGGGGAGAGGGAGAGAGAGAATCCAAGCAGGCTCCATGCCCAATGCAGAGCCCAATATAGGGCTCAGTCTCACACCCCTGAGATCATGATCTGAACTGAAATCAAGAGTCAGATGCTTAATGGACTGAGGCACCCAGGAGCCCCCAAATTCAAAGATTTAAGACTTGTCCAAGGACTTTTCCCACAGGTCACATACTCATGGATTATACATTGCAAAATAGGGCCACTATTTCTCTTTTGATTCACTTGTCAGATGTGGTTTCTCAGTCCTGGCTAAGATAAAAAAATCTCTGCCCAATTCTCTATCTGGTTTTTGGGTAAACAAGGGAAACAAATCAAAGTTTAAAAAGAAAGACACCATTATTTCCCATTTAAATGTCTATCTTTCTCTTGACATCAGCCACACAACTTCTGTTTGAGATACACAAGAGACATGGAGCCAGAAACAATGCTAAAGGAGAGTAGGGGCTATGTTGAATATATTTACATTAAAGTGGCTTGCAATTCCTGAAGCAAATTTAAATATGTTTCCACTGTTTATGCCTTAAGCTAGAAGAGTCTTCAAGAGTCCTTTATTTCTGTGTCTGGGTAAAAATATGATTACACAGACAAGGAATCTTTGAGTTAGAAGTGCCCTTAGATATATTTTGATCCAGCTACAGACTCAAAATACAGTGCCCAGGTCTCTATTCAATTTAATCAATTTCTGTAGAACTCCACTTGTATTAGTTGCTTGAATGAACATATTGCCAAGACCAGAAGTGGCAAATTCATAATGTCTGTGTTGAAGCTCCACTGACCATTCCCTCCCCCACTAACCAAAGGATGCAAGACCATGGCAGACATTACTAGTCAACTCCTGGCCCTCTTTCTTGCCAAGCCTAGAAGTGGCCTCAGGTTCCTTCTTCGTACAGCATTGCCAGCAGTCACTGCTAATGGACGAAGTTGCCACCTGACATAATAAGTAGTTAGCTTGTTTGACCTTACTTTTCTGATTATTTATTCCATGATATTCTTTCTGTCAATTTCTGGCTTGTAAAACCAGTTTAAAAATCAATGCAATCATAAAAGGAAAAATTGGAAAACAGATAATGATATGAGTATACATTCCATTTTTTTTTTTTACACACGAGACTAGAGATGGTAATATAACATGATAAACAAAGGCTCAGGGAGAATCAAAATTACTGATTAAAGCAGACCAAGAAAACTAATAGGGCACAGATCTCCTTGGTGTGTTAGAAAAATTCCCTAAGGAACAGACAGGTCCATTCACTGCAGCTTCACAGAAAGCAGTGGAAGGGCCTTAACTGTGGCAGAAACGGCTTCCCTGATTTAGTTACACACTGGGGGACTCTGGTCCAAACACAAGTGGCTGCACTTTGGGCATAAAAATAAATTTTATGTTGTGACTGTGTGAAATTACTCATAGTAGACTCTATAGTTTCAGATGAATTTGGGAAAATGTGTTAAAAAGAAAATACATATTAGCATAAATGACTCATCTCTGTTTTCAGTTGAAATACGCAAATCAGAATTCATCAGTTCAGGGCTCTCTATGCTTTCTGTCCCTTCTCCCCCCACCATCAGGCACCCCCTCCCATGTTCCCTTTTCTCCTATTCTGAATGCATCAGTGTCCTGGAAATTCTGGCAGCCCTCCTAGGCCAGCTGCTGCCTCTGACCTGGACATTCCCAGCCTTCTACAAGGTCACGGGACACGCTGTATTCTGGGATTCTTCTAATGGAGGATGGGAAGGGCTTGAAATTTCATGTCCCCACTGCCCCTGTGACCCTAAGATTCCCTGGCTGGTGGGCCCAGTTTACAAACACAGGTGCTTTGACTGCCAGTTCTGTGATAGAAGCTGTATGGATCTGAATTAATATAATCCCTAATTATAAATCAGTACTCCATTCAGCTCCTTAACCAACAAAATAGTTCATGAAATAAATGTTAACACTCCTATTTTCTAAAGGAGAAAAATGTTGACAGGAATCTTTGAGAGGAGTGCTTGAATTTAGATATAATATATTTAAGGCATTTATTCTCATATTCCAGGAACAGAAATTGTTACCTCAAATGAAGGATGTGCGCATATGTCTCACAACTTCTTAAAGCTCCCTTTTCAGCCTTCTAATAGCCTTGACCACTTAGTTCCAAGAGTATTATTTTAGAATGTATTGGCATGCCTCTGTCAACTACATCTATTGGGCTTCTAAGGATAGAACTCATTCCTTGCCCACAAATTCACTGGGTACCCCCAGCAGTGTGGTCATGGGCACACAATGATTTTCCATTCATTCTTTTCTGGCTACACCAATAATTGGGGCCTGATTACAATTCTATTTGGTATAGGGCATTTCAACAGAGAGAGGTGGCATGTTGCAAGGTGAGAAACCAGCAGAGAACTCAGGCCCTCTGCCCTATCTCCTTCCCTTTCCTCTTTCTGTGGTGAAAAGTAGGTAAGGGTTGGAAAGCATGCTTAGGTCAATAAGAACAAATCAAGTAAAGACAAAAACAAATATACATAAATAGGGGGGAAATGGAGATGTAGAGTTGTCAGAAAGGAGGAACTCTCAACTTCTGGCATAGGTTCAAACCTGGAAACCCAGTGAGGTTTGCCCATCACTAGTGATCACATAATAATATGTTCCCAGGGGAGGGGCTGAGAGAGGCTATTAAAATACCACAGCTCTGGTGCTCTATGGAAGAGGAGCTTTCTGAAACGTGGGCCCTGTCAGGTTTCCCTTGAGAGTCAAAGGAAAAAATTACTGCAGTTTGGCTCCTGCAAGGTAAAGTGTTGGGAAAACTAGCTGGGGAAGTTTCACTCTCCAGCCCAGGGCTGGACATGCCTGCATTCTCCTTGTATATTTTAAACGTGGTGATGGGCCAGCTTGTTAAGTGTGCTGGCTGGATTGCTGGGTGACTGGCAGACAGCCCTAAGTGAGCGGAAACTAAACCATTTGTGGGGTATGAGGTGGCCAAGTAGCCAGAACAGGCTTTTGTGATGTCTTCCATCAAAACAGTTATTTCAAAAGATGTTGGCGACTCTACATTTCCTTCTAGAGAGATATGACTCTCCAGTGGAGTACATGTGGGTCTTTGGCCTTTTTGACTAATGATTGTGGCCAAAGAAAAGCCCTAATTTGACCATATCCTATGGGTTATACATGGTAGGGCTCAGTAAAAGTTTTCTTTTAAATCAATTTTATGGAAGTATAATTTAATCTATTAAATTACCTATCTTTAGTGTACAGTTCAAAGAGTCTCGATAAACGTATACATCCATGTAACCACTACTGAAATCAAGACAGGGCATTTCCATCACCCTAAAACATTCTTTCATGCCCCTTTCCAGCCAATGCTGTCTTCCAGCCCCAGGAAACCACTGATCTGTTTTCTGTCACTATAAATTAGTTTTGTCACTTCTAGAATGCCATATGAGTAGAATCATACACTATGTATTCTTTTGTATTTGACTTCTTTTGCTTTCGATAATATTTTTGAGTTTCAGTGATATTATGGGTATTAGGATACGATTTATTTTTGTTGCTAGGTAATATTTCAGTATATGAGTATGCCATGGTGTATTTACCCATTTACCTGCTGTTGGACACTTGCATTTTTTTTAATGGCAGTAAGACACAGTGAAGGAGACAGAGAAGACAGGGAAGGTAAGGTTAACCAGTTATAGAAATATGAGCAACAGACTTTAAATTGGCACTTCATAAAGAAGGATATCCAAATATCCAGCATCTGCAAATTAAAGCCAAAACGGGTTACCATCAGACCCTTGCTAGAATGGCTGAAATGAAAAATACTCATAATACCTAGTGTTGGCAAGGATGGAGAGAAAGCCAAACTCTAATGCTGTGCTTAGAGTAGTATAATTGAAACCATCATTTTTAAACTGGGAGTATGAACTGAAAGATAATACACCCAAATCTGTGACCTAGCAATTCTATTTACAGGTTTATGCACAATGGAAACATGTATGTATGCATACCAAGGGACATGTACTAAAATGTTCACAGCAGCACTATTCATAATAACCCCAAACAGAAAATTATCTAAGTATCCATCAATAGTAGAGTGGATAAATGCAATGTGGTAAATTTACATCATAGACTACTGTACAGCAACGGGAGTGAACATTATACATATAATATGGATATTTCATAAATATATTAGGCCAAAGAATCTAGATCAAAAGAGTATATTCCATATGATCCATTTATATGTACATTTCTAAAACTCATGTATAGTGTTAGAAGTTAGGATTGCAGTTGCCCTTGGTAAGCATAGTAACAGGAAGAAAATACATAGATCAGGAGCTTTCATAAGGCTGGTAATGTTCTGTTTATTGATCTGGTTACTCAGGTGTGTTAGCTTGTAAAAACTAACCAAAATCTGCACTTAATAATTTGTGCATTTTTTCTCTATGTTATTCAATAATAAAGAGTATCAGGGATCCCTGGATGGCTCAGCGGTTAAGCATCTGCCTTTGGCCCAGGGTGTAGCCCTGGAGTCCCAGGATCAAGTCCCACATCAGGCTCCCTGCATGGAGCCTGCTTCTCTCTCTCTGCCTCTCTCTCCCACACCCCCTCTGTCTCTCATGAATAAATAAATAAAATCTTTAAAAAAAAAGAGTATCAAAAAGTAGGAAAGCTTTTATATTCTCAATCCTCCACCCTCACTTACAAACACACACACATACACACAAATATGCACACACATATCACAGGAACTGAGAAATTGTTGGCCAGGCATGCTGCCAACTGCAGTTCATAAAATGGGGTCATGGGGCAAGAACAGGTGACTAGCAGTCTAAGTCACTGTCAAGGAGGCCAAAATAATTGTGACACTAGAGTGAGGTGTGCTAGATAAGACATCAAGACCTACTTACAAGTGAAGATACCTATGATAACTAAATAATTATGTATCATAAAACTTGGTGTGAAGCTTTGGAAATGTCCACAAAGTTTCCTTTTAGCAGCATGAAAAAGGAGACATGGCCAACTGAACCCATCAGCTCATGATCTTCATTAATCCCTCATGCCATTTGGTCTTTGGCCTTGGCTTTTCAAAAAGTTAATTAAGGGGGTTGGGGGAGGGTTCGGGAGAACTAACAAAGTTTGCAGTCATGTTTGTAAGCCAAATGGAACAATATGAAGGATGATGTAAAGTACTCATTCCTTAAAATACCTCTCCAAATATTGCCTAGAATAGCATTATTGTCAATTAATTCATTTTGGTTAAGACTTTTCATCTATAAAAAGATGGTTCACTTTTGAAAATAATCACTAGGCAAAACTTGCCCACAATCTCCTTCCTTATTCTAAAGGCACCCCATTTCACCTGGTCTCCAGGCCAGATGGCAGTTGTTACCACAACCATGTTTCTAGATGCATTCAACTCTCATACCTCTGCTGGCCTAGGTGCACATAAAACAGACACATGACTTTTTCCTGTATTTTTCCCCTCAATATATGCAAGACATATCAACATATTTCATAAGGAGCTATAAAATTAAAGAAATTACAAAAATATTTAACAATGAGTATAAAAAATATTAGTCTCCAATTCTTAAACACCTGTAGGACTTCTTGATTTCTCTCTTTGTTTTGCTTCTACTCCTGTAAACAGCTATAGATCAGTGAAAAGATTCCTTGAGTTAGCATCAAAAGACTTGGATTTGAAAGCTTGGTCTTAAGTTAGGGTGGTATAAGCTTTGAGAAGATCCTTAGTCCCTGCCAGCCTTAGTGCCCTCATGTGTCACTGATGAATGATGGAAATGAGATTAGCTGTGTGCAGTTGTTTTCTGAGCTAAAAAATGTACTGCATCAGGGCTCATGAAATGTGGCCTCTGGACCAGCAATATCACCATTACCTGCCATTTGTTAGAAATACAATTTCTCGGCCTCATCCCAGACCTACTGAATTGGAAACTCAGGTGGTAGGGCCCAAGAATCTGTTTTAACAAGTCCTCCAGGTGATTCTGATATTCTATCAAATTTTAGAGCCATATATTTGTCAGACACAGGCCTGCTTTTCTTTAAAGAAAAAAAAAGTTTTATTTATTTATTTGAGAGAGAAAGCAAGCACAGGAGCAGGGAGAGGGGCAGTAGAAGAGGGAGAAGCAGACGCTCCTGCTCAGTGGGGAGCCCAATGCAGGACTTGATCCCAGAACTCTGGGATCATGACCTCAGGTGAAGGCAGACACTTAACTGCCTGAGCCACCCAGGCGCCCTGCATGCCTGCTTTTAATTAGAAAATTACTCTCCTCTCTCAAGGTCTTGTCTCAGACCCTAACTAGACTACTTTGCCTTTTGAGAAAGCTTGGAAAGAAAGCTTCTTTCTCTCCTGGATCCTCCCCAATTCCTCTGTTGGGGGTTGGGAACAACTTAGCTGATGGCGAGACAGGGCAATCAGTATTCCATGTGGACTGGGCTCTTGGCTCTGTTTCTTTGAGTTCCCTACTCACAGCTACCCACTGAATTTGTTTTGCTTCTTTATAGCAAGCACAGCTGGTGCAGGTCAGGTGAGGATGGCCCTTTAGAGACAGGTCTAAAAATTTGGGGGTTCCTCCCTGGGATATGAGCCAGACAGGCAGCAACCACCATGCATCAGCCCAGATGGTATGTGCTCCATGAACCCAGGCCTTCCTGTAGGAAAGTTCTAGATGAGGAGGTGTGATAGTGACTGGACAGCTCCTCTCTGATGTTAGGCCCAAGACATGTCTTTCTCAGACTCAAAATACCAGAAATCCTCTATTTGGAGGTCAAAACTTCTGAAAATGGATTGAATTCTCATCAATGGACTCTGTTCTCAGTTGATTTGAGGCAAGAGAAAAAGAGAGGTATGACTAATTGGCTCCCTACACCTCAAACTTCATCTACTACAGCAGACCAGCTCTAGGGACTGACTTGGATATTCACTCTGATGGTGGGCACCATCTTTCTGAGAACCTATGCAAGGCTCTGCTCCACATTTGAGGTCCAGTCTTCAATTTTCTCTTTGTTCCATTTTCTAGTCTATTGAACAAATAGTACTTTTTTTGGTTTCTTCACATTGTGGAAAGATGAACACATAACAAGTTCACTGAATGTTCCTTATGTCTCTACAAGCTCTCTCCCAGCCGCAGTTCTCAACTATGCTCACATTTTTGAGTCTTGTTTCTGTTCCTGTCCCTACTCTAGCAGAAGTTTTCTGCCATCAAAATACAGTATCTATGGCTATATAATAAATCACCCCAAAGCTTAATGGCTTAAAACAACAGTAATGTTTTGTTTTGTTTTGTTGTTTTGTTTTGTTTTGTTTTGCTTACATATTTGTAATTAGATAAGGCTTGATGGGGTCAGGCCATCTCTTCTCCATGTGGTTTCATCTGAGTGGCTTGACTAAGGCTGGAAGATGTACTTTCAAGATGATACACTCATATAGTTAGCATGTTGGCACTGGCTGTCAACAGGGAGATCAGCTGGAGATATGGGCCATGGACCTTTGTTCCTTTCTGCATGAACCTTTCCATGAGCTACTTGGATTTCAACACAGCATGTAACCTAGGTTCTGAGAGTGAGCATCCTAAGAGAACTGGCATTTTTCAGTGCACAGCATTTTTCAGACCTGTTTGGAGATCATATAGCATCATTTCCACCATACTCTATGGGTCATGGCACTCACAAAAGCTGCCCAGATACAAGGGTACATAGACTCTACCTCTTGATGGAGGGTGGCATGGTTCTAGAAATGCTTTTGGGATGAGAGACATTGTTGGTGTCAGCTTTAGAGAATACAATTTGCCACTGAATTCTCTCAACACATCTTTAATATAATTTCATTAAAATGCAAATATTTGTGGAAAGGTAATATGATAAATTACTATTAGTCATTAATGTCCTATTGAAGATGTGGTTATTAGGAACTTAGCTAAGAGAAAAAAAAGATCTATACTTATTAGAAGATAATGACAAGAGCTTCCAGTTGTATTTACTGTATGTCAAGCACTGTGCTATGCAATTTAAATGTATTATCTATACCATGCTTATAACAAAGCTTTGAGGTAGTTATCAGAATCCCAAGCTCAGAGAAGGTTGGAGAACTTGTCTGAAGCCACACAGTTTGGAAGTGGTAGAGCTGGGATTCTAGATCAAACAGCCTGGTCTCAACTCCTCAGTCTGATTTTGAGCCCTCCTTACTTAACAAATAGAATGTTAAAAAAAATCTTTCATTTTGACATAAGTTTACAGAAAAGTTTCAAAAATAGTACAAAAGTTCCTGTATATCCTTCACCCACCTACCCCTGATGTCAACTCCTTATGACATTGGTACAATGTCATAAAAACAATGATCAAAACAGGGGAATGTATATTGGTACAATATTAATTACAGATATTTTAAAACTTCACTCATTTCCCCAGTAAGGTCCCCTTTATGTTCCAGGATCTTATCTAGGATCCTATGTAGCTATATAGCTATTGTCTCCTTATTCTTCCCCAATCTATGACAGTTCTTTGGTTTCCCTTGTCTTTCATGATATTTTCACTTTTGAAGAGTTATTTTATAGAGTGTCTTTCCATTTGAGTTTTTCTGGTTTTCTTTTCTCATGATTAGATAGAAGTTAAGAATTTTTGTCAAAAATATCCCCAAAATAATGTTGGGTCCTCCTCACTGCATCCAATGAGAGGTACATTATAATGATACCTTTTTACTAGTGTTAACTTTGAACACTTTCAGCATTTTGAAAGAAAAAGGTTGGGGAAAAAACATGTGGATTTGACATGGCAGTAGGCAATTCAGTGCAGAAATGCTTTTATGAATAGAATTACTGAATAATTATAATGAGCTTTCAAGTGCCAAGCATGAAATTCATCACTTTATTAAAACTTACTAATTGGATATTCAGATGAATAGTCTGGGATGTGGATGACTTCACAGGGCACTGGTCTCCATGGCCTTGTAGGGAATCTGGTGACAGTGCCAATTTGTGGGTATCAACACCCGTTCTTTTGGGGCTCAGGGAAATCAGAGTGGAAAGAGGGTACATCTAAAAGGAATGTTGATCTTATAAGAGCAGATCATTGTTTCAGGCCACTAGTTGAACGCTAGCTATTGAAATTTCAGTCATTAGTGTGTGGAGCTTCCCTTCCATCGTTTCACTGAGAGAGACCAGGAGGCTAGGATTTGTGGCTTGGAGACTTGGCTTTGCATGCTAGCCTCCTCACTTACTACTATGAAAGGGATCTCTCCAACTTCATCTCCATTTGCAAAATGGTGATGCGTGCCTGTGAGTAGGAGGTTATGATCACAGTGCTGCAAAGACAGTATTGAATTTCTCTATTCTGCTAATACTCGATACATGGAAGCTGGTTTTTACAGAGCAGTAACATGGTATTTAAAAAAAAAACAGAATTTTATAGATGGACACTCTTATCTTTCAGTTTCAGCTATGCAAATTTCTAGCTGGGTGACTCTGAGTAAGTTATAAAACTCACATCAATTTCTGAAAAAAGTTGAGAAGCAACTCTAGTTTGTAGGGTATGGTAATAATAATAATACATAGAATATTCCTGGCATATAATTGATGTCCAAACCCAGTAACCTTTATTTTTATTATTGTTGATGACATCTATAGCTAGTTAGTTTTAATCTTGGCTTTTTTTCTAGGCAAAATCCTTCCTTTAGGGTGCCCTTGTGACCATGAATCTAACTATGTGGGTTCTTGGCTCTTGAACTGGGTTTCTGGGTAAAACCGAAAAATCCAAGGGAAATCCTTGGATCTCCACGGTATCAGTATATAGAGACAATGTAATTTCCTTTTAAATGGCAGAACCCTTGGCAACAGGGCAAGGAAGGGAACTTTCTTATGACTCAGCTGTGATTTGCCTCCAAACTCTTAAAATGTTTGCAAACTTCTGTATTCTCTATGGATACACAGGTCTTGGTATGTTTCTAAAGGAAGTATCAATGCAGAATGTAGGCTGTTTGAAAATGGCTACTTGCCGAAATGATTAAGGTTTTATGACAACAGTTGAACTGGAATGGATTTTCCTTCTAGTCATATAATTGTTGGTGGCATTTCAAAGTGGAAGGAAAGTCTTGGCTTAAAATAAAACAAAGCTGCTGATGAGAACATCTTTAGCAGACTGAAGTCTGGGTTGAGGATTATTTCATGAGAGTGAAAGGATACAAGCTGTACACACTGATGTGTCTTTACACAAATGTATATGAAAATGAACATGATGTTCATAATTTTTTAAGTGTAGTGTAAGTATAAATCACTAGGAAAGAGGAGACTTGCATCCCAGACCCCTGTTTGCCGTTTACTTGTTATATGATTCTAGAAAGGTAACAGTAACTGTCATGGAGTTGCTTGTCTTGCCTAGAAATCTGTGAGAATAATATCTATGTGCTCAAATGTTATGGATATATCATGTAACCTCCAGGTAACCAGCCAACAGATGCACATAATTGGTTCTTAAAAAGTACTTGATGAGGTTAGTAGAATTCAAACTTGGTTCATGCCTAGTCTGGTTGGCCTTGGGCACATATCTGGGCCTTCCCTATGAGATAAAGGCATTGAGCATTGATGGCTACAAGGGTCACTCTGCTTCCAGACATCACAGTATCTTTATCTTTGAGTTTGTGTCCACGTATACACTTGTGTGAGCATTCCACGATAGCTGCCAAGTACACGTTCTGCAGTACTAATCACCTGTCCCAAAGACATAACTGTCAGTTAGATTAAAATCCTAATGTCCTTCACTTTGTAACTTCCAAAAGCCTAGCAATTCCCAGGAAAATGCAGATAATGGAATATAAAGTTTCTACTGCTGCTGCATTTAACACAACAGGCACACATATTTTATTTAATCAAATAAGAACCGGTATTGCCCCCCCCCCCCCCTTAAGCAGTTACAACTACTAAATATCTTAAGGGAATCTCCTTAGAACTTCAGGAAGTATTTACCTCAAACTGGAGCTCAGATCTTTAAAACAAATCAGCTTTGTAGTGTAAACAAGACAAGCAAGGACGATTACTGAAAGTAAGTTTCACAAAGATAAATGTTCTTTCATTCATGACAAGTTACAAGAAGGAAGATATTATTTTACCAAATAACACATTTTTCTTGCATCTTCATAGGTGGTGGAATTCTATCGGTCTCTCAAACTGATGAAGATTTGCAGCTTCAGGAAAAAAAGAATCCTACTCTAATTAAAATTACAACAGGGTTATCAGAAGATATTTCAAAAGCTACTTTGCTGCCTTTCAACGGGTATTTCAGTACATCAGTTTCCTTGTACTGTTCTAACAAGATACCACAAACTGGGTGACTTAAAACAACATAAATTTATTCTCGCATGGTTCCGGAGCTAGAAGTCTGAAATCAAGATGTTGGCAGGAACATGCTACCTCTGAAACCCATAGGGAGGAATCCTTCCTTTCTCTCCAGCTTCTGGTAGCTGCCAATAATCCTTGGCATTCTGCGGCTTGTGGCTACAGCACTCTAATCTCTACCTCTGTCATCACATGGCTTTCTCTTGGTATCTTCTCCCTTCTTTTAAGGATGTAAGTCACGTTGGATTAAGGGCCAATGTCACTCCAGTATGACCTCATCTGAACTACGTCTGCAAAGACCCTTTTGCCAAATAAGATCACATTCTAGGATATTGGGGATTAGGATTTCAATATAATATTCTAGAGCACTCAGTTCAAACCACAGCATTCAGATACCTGAAAACACCTATTCAATAGGGAATATAAAGCTGAGCACATTGGCAAGGAGTTGGAGAAGCAAAAAAGAATGAATAATAGATATATGCTAGACAACATATTTCATGTGATGATTATAAAACAATATAGTCTATTCTTTTAAAGGACAGTGAGGCCTATTGGCCTAACTTTTTATCCAATTTATGCACTTTTCCATAGCATATTTGCTTTGTAGACATCTGAATTCTGCTTGAAAACTCCTGTGGTATTGAGAGTTGTTTGTTTCATGGAGGCTACCACTCCACTGTTGGACTTCTAGGTTATAGAAGTCTCTTTTTTTAACTGAGAAAAATTCTGCCTCCTATGATCATCCAGCTACTTGTCAGGAATCTTGCTCTCTAGACTAGCTCAAGGACTGGAGGTGCCCCTACTCCCCTACCCATGACAATCTCTCTAATATTTGATGAGAGTAGGAGTGCTATGTTATGTGCCCTTAGTTTCGTATCTTCTGGTCCACACAAGTCAGCTGCTGTGGGACTTAGCATCTAAAACCATTCTAGGTAAGCTCCTATGAGTGCCACTTGAAACCTAGATTAGCCAAGTACAACCTGACAGAAATCTGTACAGAAATGGGCTGTGCATTCGTAGTGAATCCCTTCTTTCAAGCCTCCTCACATTCACATGTTCTTATTTATGTTATACTGGACAAAATGTCGGCCTCCTCTGACTGTCTTCTCCTTTGACTTGCGCTATAATCAATTATTCTGGTTCTCCTCTTTCTGTCTAACTGCCTTTAAGCTACTTCTTTTCTTCCTTCTTTGGCTTCTCTTTCTCCTTTAATTAGAAATTGAGTGCATGATCTTATCTACATACATAATCCCAACTATCCCCACTGTGCTAGAATGCATAATTTGTTTATAATATTCTCTCCCATGCCCTTGCCATGCTTCCTCACACTGTTGACTTTAGGCTTGGCCATAACTTGCTTTGGCCACTGGAATGTGAGTAGATATTATATATGTCAGATCTGAGCACAGTTTTTAATCTTTAAATGTGTTTGTGCAGTTGGCTCTGCGCCCACTCTTATTCTGAATTTTCATCATGAGAATGGTAGGCACCAGATCCACATGTGGCCTGGAACAGAACAGCAGTATCACAGAACTGTAGCTGACTTATAGGTGACATATTATATGAGAAATAATAGGCTTTTGTTGTTATAAACCACTGATATTTGGGGGATGTTTGTTATGCAGCATAATCTAGTGAAATATAACAAACACAGTCACTCTCAAATCCACCGTAGCTTCTTTCCAGTACCACACAGCTTATATTTCTTACTGTGTTTTGCTGGCATCTCAAACCTAGTTTGTTTAAAAATTAACTCATCAGGGTTTTGCTTTTTTTTTTTTTTTTCTTTTCCCTCAAAGAAGTTCCTCCTTCTGACTTCCCTATTTCTATAAATATGACCTTGATCCTTGTGGCAACTTGGACTTCAAACCTTGGAATCAGCTTCCAATCTTTCGCTTTCTCAGTACTTCCACATTTAGCTAACTGCCAAGCCTGTTGAATTCTTTCCTTTATTTTAATAACTGTTTATGAAAGCCTACTATAGATCTAGCATGGTTCTTGTTTCTATGGGATTTAAAGATAATTAAGGCACAGCCCCTGCCCTCAACAAGTCTTCAGTCTGGTCTGGAAATAGAATCATAAAGATGACTTCAGCACTTTACAATTCATGCCATGATAAAATTATCTTGTAGGTGGAGAAGAGAGGCATTTAGCCCAACCTGGGCATTCACAGAAGCCTGGGGGAAATGATGCCTAAGCTGGCATTTCAGGAATGAGTAAGCAGTATCAAGGAAAGGGGGATGGGCACAAGGCAAGCAGACAGACGATTCGAAGAACCAGGAAGACATGACTGAGTAGGGTGGATTGGGAGAGCTACATGTGGTTCAATATCTGGGTTTAAATTATAAGGTTAGGTGTGGTAAGAGGTGAGATGAGAGCATTAGGCAAGGTCTAGGCTATGGAAAAGTTTGTACACCATGTCACACAACCTAGAGTTGATCCTACAGAGCTTGTGTAGAGAAGCATATGGTTAGATCTTACCTCCCTAGCATAGAGGGTGGATTATTTTTTACGTCAATTAAAACAGATGACATTGTATAGAGCCTATTACATGCCAGATGCCACTCTAAGTGCTCATTTAGTTCTTCTAAGCCTTAGTAGATATGAATTACTGCTATCTACCAGTTTATATATGAAGCAAGGAAGAAATGAAGAAACTTGTTCCTGGCCATACAGCTAACAAATATGAAAGCCCAGACAATTTGGCATCAAAGTTCAAATATTGAACCCCTATATTATTTCATATGGCTGGATGTGGAGAGACCAAATTGAAGGTGACTAAAAGATGTTAGATGAGCAGGTAGGGATAATGTGGTTGTCACAAGGGTTAGATTTAGGAAATGTATATGTGTTTAGATAAGGAGGACTTAAGGTTGACTGGATGAAGGAAGACTCAGCAGAGGAAGGCTTCAGACTTAATCTGAAAGTTTCTGGTTTGGTTGGCACTGTAGGGGGTATCATAAGTGAGAGGTGAACTCTAAGGGAAGAGTATGTTTGTAAAGAAGACAATAAGCTGCATTTGGGGTATGATGAGTAGAGGAAGCCAGATGACAATAGGTTGAGAACTGACTTAGAGGCAAGGTGGAGATGGCAATCTCCCCTTATCATCATGTTACTTCAGGTACTCTTATCTTGTACCTGAAACGCATGGCAGTAGCTTAACAGACTCACCTAATCACTGCCCCTCCCTACCCCAACAAATGCTACACTCCATGTTGGAATAATGTGCATTCTGATTATATCTTTCTCGACTTCATACCTTTCCGAGGCTTTCCACTACTCACCCAATACCTTTCACCTCCACAATATGGCTTCAAAGTCCTCTCAAATGAAGCCTCTACATTTCTAGTCTTTTTTTCCCTCCACTGCTCCATGCAAGGCCCAGATTCTAATTTCACATTCCCATATGTTCCTTGTCTATGCTTTTGTGTCTTTGTACACATCATCTTCTGCTTCTGATGTCTAATTAATAATTGCCTTAAGACTCAGAAAAAAAACCACCCTTCTTCCATAAACTTTTTCTAATTACTTCAGCCAAAAGTGGCCTTTCCTGTCTTTCAACCTCTATTATTGTATAAAGTTGACACCTCACCTTGCACAGGTTCATGCACAATGGTTTTTTTACCTGAGGGATTCATTTCCTATTACAAGACTGAAACTTTGTGCCCATTTCATATTCTCTGTATATACAAATATGTACTAAATGAATACATTAATGAAGATCAAGGTAAAAAAAATGTCTTTGGGTGCACTAAACTTAAAAACAGCTTCCTTTGGGATTTACAGACAGATGGCCATCTTTTCTCTATTCAATCTTGTTGAAACATACATCAGTTGACCTTGCTTTATCTTTATCTCAAAATGATATAGGAGGGATGGGGAGAAGGGAATCATGTCCCTTGAGCATATTCTCCAAAAGTTCCATAAAAATTTTAAAGTATTATGTTAGAACCATGTCTGGTCAGCCTATGAAGAAAAGATGTGAGAAAAAAGCAATATGATAGCAAATGTAAGCAGATATAAGGAGTAAGTGAAGAGACATTAACTTCCACCTAAGTTCTCCAGTTCAGATGCTTATAACCACATCAGCCCAAACTTCCTTCCTTTCTACAAAATCAGAGAACACATTTTAGTAGTACCAGTCACTGGAAGCCAAGCTGCACATATCTTGAAATGTTGCGTGCAGTTATTGTGCATGGTAGTTCAGTTTTCCAATGTGTATGCATAGTCTCCCAGAACTAGATCACTAGAGATTTATCTCTGGGCTGTGGGTTCCCTGTAAGATCCAGAGAAGGAAGACTTGGAGGAGGTGTTTTATGGACACATGCTCTATGAATCATATGGGATTTTAGTCATCCCTAAAATCCCAGGCATGTTTCTCAGGATGAGGATCTTCTGAGAGAAGAAAATAAAATTCCTAGAGAGATAATCACATTTAAATTATATATTTTATTTTTTCTCATTGATTGATTCATGAGAGACACAGAGAGAAAGAGAGGCAGAGACACAGACAGAGAGAGAAGCAGACTCCATGCAGGGACCCTGATGTGGGACTCGATCCCAGGGCTCCAGGATCATGCCCTGGGCCAAAGGCAGGCGCTCAACCGCTGAGCCACCCAGGCATCCCTAAATTATACATTTTAAAGAAACTGTTAACCAAGGGAAGGATGAATGAAATGTGTTTTTTAAAAAGTAATGCATTATCTATTTTTATTCTGGGCTGTTCCTGGGGAAGGTGTGTATGTGTGATTCAGTTCCAGTTCTCTACATAGCCATGAATACCTTGTCTATAGCAATGGTAAAGAAATACCCTTTTCCACATCTGTATTTAAATGAGGCACTAGCTAAAATCTGATATCATTATCCTAAGCCTCAGCTCACACTTAATGAAAAAGCCAGTATGAATTATTCACTGAATGTCATACTTCAGGTTTTAAATTCAATATATTGTGATACATATGCTACATAATTTAAGAGATGGACAAATTACAATATGGCACCTGCCCATGCTTCTCCATTCGGTCATTTCTGCTGCCTGGGTTCAAGTCTCCCTCGCATCAATAATTTAGCAGAGTCCCTCCAATTCTCTTCCTAAAAACAAGCCAGTATCCAAAAACCTACAAGGGGAAGTGATCCATTTAACTTGGGACAAATCTCATATGCTGAATGATTTAACAGTCCAATTCCAGGCTTCAATAAGTCAGTGAAATGTTGTGAACAGAGGGATCAAATGTGAGAACAGTAAGTTTCCCCAACTAGCTTTACTCCTCTGTCTTCTGCTGTCTTTGGGTCACTGCTCTTGGTGTGTTAGATTTTTTTGATTGCACTTAACCCCCAGTCTGTTCCCCTTCTGTGGGCCAGAATCCATTCTTCCTGTCTTGCCTGCTACTTTGCTTTTTCTCTTTCCTCTGTTTTCTTTCCCATTAGTAATTATTTATTAGTCTCTGAGGTGCAGCCCAGGATTTTTCACGGTATTTTTCCCACTTCCTCCAGCCCATTTGGTCACTGCTGAATGTTCAGAGGGGAGAGTAGGCTTTGACATGTCCGTTATGTGGATCTGGAGCAGTACACTGGAAAAGCTATACAATTACCGGTTCCCTGGCATCGTTTCTTCTTGGCTCTTTGGCCAGGAGGGACTGACTGGCTGAGGAGGAAGTGTGGTTCGATGCTTAGCACACACAGTGGTGGAGAAGTCTGAGCCCTGGCTCTGTCTCCTGGCTCCCCCACCAATACCGGTCTAAAAGCAAAGTACCCCATAGGAAACTCTTTTTGCTGTTCTGTCTCCCTTCCTCTCTCTGAAGTCAAGGGAAGAGACCTACTGGTCACTGAGACTCTTTCGCCTCACATCAATGAATGTAAGACAGGAACTGATTCACTGAGCCTACAAGGAATTAAAACTGATATTTTAATGTGCTTCGACATTCTGAGTTGAGAGTACCATTTTATTATTCCTCGGAGAAGTTTAATTTCTCATGTGAGCAGACACAGAAAGCTAGGGTCATCAGAAACAATTTATTTTCACTCTTACCTTTCCCATCAGTAATCATCCTGCTTATGTTTAGAGGATTTTAATTGATACACAAATCACCTAGGGATCTTGTTAACATGCTGATCTTGATTCCACGGGTCTGGGCTAGAGCCTGAGATCCTGTGTTTCTAACAAGCTCCCAGGTAGTGCCAATACTGCTGGTCTTAGACCACACTTTGAGTAGCCAGGTGTTCAAAAACTCTCTAGTCCTCCAGTGCTTCCTTCCCTACCACATCTGGACTGTGTTCTCTGGCTAGTGCTTCTCTTCTCTCCATTCTCCATCAAAACTTAATGATCCTGTGTTCCATTGTCTTAGATCCCCTTTACTGTGTCAGTTGTGATGGGTAGGTAGCCTTTTCATGGTTCCAAAATTTCTTTTTTGCCCTTGCATCACAAAGCTCACCCCTCTTTGAAGTTCAAGCCCCATGCTTGTATCACTTCCTCCCTGCCTTTGTCATTGTCATCTGTGATCTGATTTATCCCATCTTTTGGTGGCTGGCCCTTGAAGAACCATAACCATCATCTCCAGTCTACCTCTTATGATCAGTCTACAATATCCATATAGCTAGCCCATCCAATACTTGTACTTCCAATTTCCTTATTTATTTTTATTTTTTAAAGATTTTATTTATTTATTTATTTGAAAGACAGTGACAGAGATACCGAGAGGGACAGCACAAGCAGGGAAGAGAGGGAGAAGCAGGCTCCCGCTGAGCAGGAAACCCTACAAGGGGCTCAATCTCAGGACCCTGGGATCATGACGTAAGCCGAAGGCAGATGCTCAACTAGCTGAACCACCGGGGCACCCCTCCTTATGTATTTTTTTAAAGTTAACTTTACCTCCACTCCATTGCTGCTATCCATTCTAAAAGCCACTCTCTAGACTTGGCCACTTTCCAGAATTACTATGTATCAGAGAATTTAAACCTTGATATCCCACTCTCTGACCTCCCATCCTTCCAGGTGTCTTTTGCTCTTCCTGTAGTGACCTTGGATCTTTCAGTGCTTTCATCCTTGCTATCATGACTATTGCCTGACCTCTTGTCCTTGTCTATGTTATCTGGGTCTTCTATTTGATCATCCTCTGTATGATCATACTCTTCTAATAAGCACACTCTATTTCCTTGAGTTCTTTTATTTTTTTAAATCTTTATTTATTTTTAAAGATTTATTTATTAATGACAGAGAGAGAGAGAGAGAGAGGCAGAGACACAGGCAAAGGGAGAAGGAGTCTCCATGCAGGGAGCCTGGCATAGGACTCCATCCTGGGTCTCTAGGATCACACCCCGGGTCGAAGGCAGACGCCAAACCACTGAGCCACTGGGGCTGCCGAGTTCTTTTATTTTTTTTAATGCTCCATTTAGAGCAATTCCATCATTTGCTCTTATTTTTCCTAAACATGAGAAACTGACCATGACTAGAGAAAATAACCCTGTATGCCAACTGGTGCCACACAAACACATTGTCTTAGCCTCCACTGGGCCCTTGCACAACTCGATGATTCATACATTCACATTGGTTAGTTTCTTGAGCCACTCTTTCAGTCTTTCTCCCCTTCCTCAAATCTCCAATCAGCCCAAGCCCATGTTTCTAATCTCAATGAGCAGCCTTGCTTCTGTTACATTAGAGAAGCTCTTCTAGGTAAACTGCTATCTTCCACTATCTATAAACTTATCTTCACCCACACCCATCTTTACTTCCTTCTTCGTTCACATTCTCAGATGATGAGGTGTCTCTCCTTCTGCTTAGGACAGACCAGAATCACCTCTGTATTGACCACTCCTGATGTCTCATCCTATTTTTTCAGACTTGCATTGCTTATTCCCACCAGTATCTTCATCTTCAAACTCTGCCTCCATTCTGCTTCCTTTCCCATCTCTGCAACTTGTTATATGAAATTCTCTTATGTAATTCTACAGCTTCATCTCCCACAATTCCCTGCCCCACACATTCTAATGATTTCTCTCTTTGACACACTATGTTGTTTCATGCCTTGATAATTTTGCTGAAACTGTCCCATTAACTGGAATATTATTTCGCTATTTTGCAATCTAGGAAACTTCTACTCATAAGACTCAAATTGGGTACTGCCTCCAAGCAGGCTATCATGACTTTCCAATCTGAGTAGTCACCTGGTTTCCAGGTTGCCATTCATACCTTAAAGTTATCATAGCAACCTTATTTTACTTCCTATATTTTATCATAATTATTTATGCGGCTGTCACCCTTGCAGACTAGGTGATCTTGAGGGCAAGAACTCTTATTTTATTCATTTTTGTATCCTAAATGACTAAAGCAGTTCCTGGAATAATGTGGCTGATCAATATGGTTATATGAGTGATTAATGAATAGGAATTTCTCATAAAGTAAGTATATTAATTAGTATACAATGTTACCTTAGTTCTAAATGGCTTCATTTCATAGATCTTTTTTGGACATATATGCATTTTATGGCAGGAACTTTTAAAACTCACACTAAGAATAATAAAAATAATAATAAGAAGAAGACAATTTTTGACACAACACCAACTGTGTGTTTTGTTTTAGGAACTATGTTAAATGATTCATATTCATTATGTCATTAAATCCTTATGACTGCACTCTGAAGGTAGTACTATTAGCATAATTCTAGAGGTGAGGAGCAGAGAATCAGAGAGGTTAAGTAACATACCCAATGTCACATAACCAGGAGGTTGCAGAGCTAGTTTATGAAACTTGGCCGGGCTGGCACAAAGACTCATGCCCTAAACACATATTACCTCCCTTCTAGCCCCTGGCTGCCCTTTCTTTGTCCCCGGTCTCTCTTCTTCCCTTGTCGCATGCATGCATTGCTTTTCCTTGGCCTGATTTGCCTCTGCTATTTGAGCACCCTCCACCCTCCACCCAACTCCTAGCACCAAGACTGTGATATCTGGGACGTTCTGTTCTACAGCCATCCATCTGATCCACATATGTAATAATTGCTTCAAAGAAGCCCAAGGGTTGAGAAAATTCATTTCTTTTTTTTAATTTTGTTTATTTATTCATGAGAGACGCACAGAGAGAGGCAGAGAGAGAGGTAGGCTCCATGCAAGGAGCCTGATGTGGGACTCGATCCCCGGACTCCAGGATCACACCCTGGGTCAAAGGCAGGAGCTTAACTTCTAAGCCACCCAGGTATCCCCATTTCTTAATAATCATTGAGCAATAAATGCTATTTAACACTATTTACCTCAGATTATTAGGAGTGAGGCATTCTGTGCGTTGTTTTCACTATAATGCAGTTTGGGATAGTTGGAACTTTGAACTTAAACTGGTCATTGCTCTTCTTCTTTTGTCATTAGCAACATTCTAGTGCAGAATAAATTCTGCATATCCACTTTTTTAAAAAAGATTTTATTTATTTATTCATGAGAGACAGAGAGAGAGAGAGAGAGAGAGAGAGAGAGAGAGACGCAGAGCCAGAAGCAGGCTCCATGCAGGGAGCCTGACATGGGACTAGATTCTGGGTCTCCAGGATCACACCCCGGGCTGAAAGCAGGCACTAAACTGCTGAGCCACCCAGGCTGCCCCTGCATATCCACTTTTAACAGAGAATGAATGAAAACCCAAGGCTAGGGCTGATTAGAATCCCACGGGGTCAGAAGCCCCACATATATAACCCTGTTGGAAAGTCCTCCATGCATGTATAAGGCAAGGGGAATGAAAGTCTTCTTTACTGGTGACAAGCGGACGGCTTACTTTATCCATATATCGACAGATATTGTCTTACATATAGCCTGCCTCTAGATTCTGAAACTAGGAGGATTTAACCTCAATTGGGTTGAAAGAACTTAATCAAGGAATTACCTCATCATTCTTCTCCCTGTTAAATTGAGTGGCATTTGCTTAATGCACAGAATTACAATACAATTCTTACTAGAGTTCATATGACTTGATGCCAAATATTTAACATTTCCTTTTTTAGGACCACCACACTCTCCAAACTCTGTCCTTTCTTGGTCTGCAAAGTTGAGGCATTATTGTGCCTGTTGCAATGTTAACAACATAATGCTTCAGATGATAATACTTAAATCTGAACTTTACTTCCCACTCAACCCACATATGAAGCCCATACTCCTCATAAGTATATTATACATTAAAATTGGAAAAAAATCTGTGTACTTAA
This sequence comes from Canis lupus baileyi, assembly GCF_048164855.1. Lineage (NCBI taxonomy): Eukaryota > Metazoa > Chordata > Mammalia > Carnivora > Canidae > Canis > Canis lupus. The sequence goes on from NC_132863.1 coordinate 17,410,547, forward strand.
TAAATAAGTAAAAGCATGCATGTCCAAATGTGATTTAATAGTGACAAAACATTAGCAGATGAAGTATAGATTATTTTGGAAATGTCTGAATATCTACTGGAGATCTAGGTTAAATTACTCTTGAATGTATCTTCTGTATGTACTATCATAAATATTTACATTTCATTATTGATAGAATTTTTTCTTCAATCTCTGAGATTGAATCATTTCATGGAATTGTATGTGAACTCTGACAGGGCTATTTTTAAAAATATTTTATGTATTTATTTGAGAAAGAGTGAGCACAAGAGAGAGCAAAGAGCACAAGTGGGGGCACAAGTGGGCAGGGAGAGGGGCAGGGGGAGAGGGTAAAGCAGACTCTCCACTGAGCAGGGAGTCTGACATCAGGGCTTGGATCCCAGGACCCCGAGATCATGACCTAAGCCAAAGGCGGGCACTTAACCGACTGAGCCACCTAGGCACCCCGCCAAAGGGCTATTTTATCATTTAGAAACATCCTCTGGTTTGTTAAATGCCAAGTACTTCTAGGATGCAGTTGAGATAATCTCAATTTATAATTCACTTTTAAACCTTTTGACTTTAACCTTCTCATTTCCTGAGATAAAGGTGTATAAAGCAACAACTCCTTTATTAGCTCATTTCAGATAGTTATCACCTGCTCAAGAATACATATAAAAATGCTCCTCAGACTATGCCAAGCAAAGAATTCATAAACTTCTGCAGGCAAAGGATAGGTCCAGCTAGCTGCTCTGGAAGTTACCTCTAGATCTGGGGCTCTAGGATTCAATGGAGGTGATGGTTGCAAGGAATGGGGACACAAGGGAAAAGCAACTGCTTAGATCACAGGATCCCTGGATGTTTGTCTCTGGGATAACACTCTGATAACACTCGATGTTTGAATTAAATCTAGAATACCTCTTTACCCCTATTGCTAAATCCTATCCTCAATGTAAACAGGGTCTATCTGCCAGTGTGCTTTTTTTATCTGAAGTAAAAATATTCCAATTGTGACGTCCCCATTGATTGTTGAGGAAAAGATTAAACATTAGTTTATCACAAATAAAGTCTTATTGCCCTGGAATGAAATGATGGAGCAAATGGAAGCATAAGGAACAAAATGCTTATTTCCTTCATAAATTCTTAGCCTTTCAGGTGAAGTGCAATAAGGATGATCAATGGAAAAGGAGGCTTCAGTTCAAGTTCTCTGGGGAGAGGTTAGAAAAGTAGCAAATTAACCTGTCTGATACCTTATCAGTCAGTTTTGAGTAATCAACTAAGTTAACATTCTTACCTTCTACAAATCATTAAATCATATACCACGGACCCGGAAATCTAGTTCCTCCAGCATAAGGTATGGCTGGAATGTGAGGAAATGTCAGATTAGGAGGATTTTTCCCAACAAAAGAGAGTTAGCGATTCCTTCAGAACTTTAACCCTTTTTAATCTAAGTAAAGTCTGTCCCAGTTAGATCAGGCAAGCAAATTGTTCTGCAGCTATGGCATTGTTTGCTGGGCTAAATTGGGACCTAACAGAATTGCACTAGGACTCTAAAGGAACAATGGTGCATGCAATTCCAACACCTTTATAACTCATGAGGACAAATACACATGACAGGACTTGAAAGTGCATTAAGCTTGAGTTTATTCTTCATGGTTTCAGGTGAAGAGCAGCAGGAGGGATTAGCTTGTAGATAATCTATTCCCCCCCACCACCCTCCTTTCTTCATCTCTCTTACAAAACTCCTGTATTTGAGGGATTGAACTGACGATACAAATTTTAACCCTTGCCTCAACTTCTCCATACTTCTGAGGAATTCAATACAAAACACAAAGATACCAAAACCTTTGAGATAATAGCACAAACACCAGCAACAGCAAATGAAGAACTACCATGCTGTGCCTAGGCAAATATGTCAAGAAGATTTCTCTATTTGGCTCAGCTTGTAGCTCATATAAAATAGACTCAAGACTCTCTTGCTGAATGTTTAATTATTTCCATATCCATTGAGTCCCTGGGAATAAATCTGCTTGTAAAAAAAAATCTATAGATATCAGAATTAAATATAAAACCATGCAGTTTTGTGCCCTCTTATGCTGAGAAGCAGAGCTGTAGAGTCTATACTCAGGCTTGGGTTCCTTCCCAGAAACCAGCAGAGATTGCTCTACTAGGAGATTTCTATCTCCCCAGCATGCTTTGACTAGGGGAGATCCGATTAAAATTAATACCAAGGGCAGATTTGAAAGAAAGACAAATAATAAAGTACAACCCAAGATGGAGATATTTTTGCAAATAGAAACTATGTTTTATTTAACTTGTCTCTTTTAAGGTGAGAACCAAATGTTGACACAAAACATCGCTTAGTGTCTGGTTGGCAGGGATGGTCTCCTCTTCTGCTTTCCACTAGGCAGTGGGCACACGAGCTGGTGGTAAGAGCAGGATCAGCTGGTTGAGGTAACCCCAGAACATACTGAGTATACAGAGCCACCCACACCAGTTCCAACCAAGACAGATAGCTTATTAGAAGTCTCAGGAGCAGCAGAGTGGAAGCGGAATGAATAAATTGGCCTCCTGGAGCACTATGCAGTCTGCATTGAGGGCTTCTGCCTTTATGCTCTTAACCTCACCACTCTTTTCCCCAGAGAGTTATGCTGTGGAAACTCTGGAGTTTCATTCTAAACTAGAAATATCACAACACTGGCAATTTTCTGCCTAAATCTCCTACTTCCAAACTTCACTTATCATATCTGTGAGGAGCCAATCTTGAATCTTGCCTGAGTTTCCCAGAACCATTTAGACACTATTGCAATTATCTATAGTTGTGTGTTACATATCACCTTGGTACATAGTGACTTAAAAGAACCATCTTTTTACTGCTCATCAGTCTTTGGGTCAGGAATTTGGGCGGGGCTGAGTGGTACCGCTTGTCTCTGTTTCACCTGGGGTTGGTGGGATTTATTCATGTGGCTTCATTCAACTGTCAGATGGTTTAGGCTGAGCTGGAGGATTCAAGGTGGCCTCTGTGCTGGCTGTCTGCTGAAACACACTGGTTCTCCTCTTCATGGCCTTTCCTCAAGAGACCACCAAATGGTCTCTCATCCTCCAGGGCCTTTCTCTCCAGCAAGATGGCCTAGGCTTGTTCATGTGGTGTTGCAGAGTTATAAGGATTAAAGCAGAAGTTATAAGGTCTTGGGACGTCTGGGTGGCTCAACGGTTGAGTGTCTGCCTTCGGCTCAGGGTGTGATCCCAGAGTCCAGGGTCAAGTCCCACTCAGGCTCCCTGCAAGGAGCCTGCTTTCTCTTCTGCCTCTGTCTCTGCTTCTCTCTGTGTGTGTCTCTCATGAATAAATAAATAAAATCTTTTAAAAAAAATAGTAAGTTATAGGTCTTAAGTCCTGAGTTTGGAAATTCTAGAACATCCCCTTCCTGAATATTCAAGTGGTCAAAGCAAATGCCTAGGTCAGCCCATATTCAGGAGGTAAAGAAATAGATTCTCCCTCTTGATGAGAGGAGCAGCGTACATGTACAGACTTTGGAGGTTATGGGATGTCATCTCTGTAAGCAATCTATCATAAACCATGTGGTTTAGACTGTTGGTAGGTAACCTCTGCTCTCTGTAGCCAAGCTGATATGTCAAGTAGCTCCTAAATTCTGGACAAATTCAATTTCACTCTTCACCAGACCAGGTACCTAATATGGCCTAGCTAGCCCTGGCCCACTCAAGACAGGAGCTGGGGCATGCCCCGTGTGTATATGGCACATTTACTGTTCATGTGGTAGAAGGGGAGCTAAAAGCTTCCGCCATTCAAAGACGTTAAAAAAAAACAAAATGTGTTATAGAATGATCCTCTTTCTCTCTCCCTACCTTCCAGCCCTGATCTTCTGTCTAGGTAACCCTGTAGACATTTGAATTACATGGGCCATGGGGTATTCTCTAAGCTTCATCTTTCAATTCAGAGTTTAATATCCCTTTTTCCTCCTCTGTGCCTGTCCTGTTCCAAGATCTACAGTTAGCCCGTACCTGTCCTTTCCCTGAAGTCTGTCTCTTGGTTAAAATACCTATGTGTTGCATTGCATGGGGCAGAGAAAGGGAAATAGAAACTGATTAGAATGTATGGGTTCAGCCCCACCTTGACACTGACCCTTTGTCCCACCCCTCCCTCTTCAACCGTAGGTCAAATTCCAAGAGATGATCTTTACTCTCTATTGAGAAAGGCTGTGATTGACACACCCCTAGGATGCTTTTTTGTACATTCGAGTGGATAAAAGGTTACATACTTTGTATGCAACTTCAGACTTTGGTTGAGCAGCTATGATTGGATAAGGATTGCAAGACAATAAAAAATCAGGATGTGGCATCAATGAAAATACAATTAAATATTGTCTAAGTATAATGTGCCTAATCTGCATGCAGAGACAAATCTATCCTGCTTGTAAACTTTACCCACGTTTTTGCTCAAATACATGATTCCTCTGTACTAGTTCACATGGCATAGCAATTCCTAAGGATCACAGACCACGTTAAAAATAATATAAAATGTGGATAAATTATCCTCCTAGAAAAAAAAATGCACAAGTGGAAAATATTTGCATTTATTTCAATACATTTGCCAATCCTCTAGTTTTATTATCCATGAGATTCTGGTAAATAAAATGTAATGGGATGTGGCCTTTTGGAAAAATCTCAAGGGAAATGAATATCAACTTAGAATAATTTTATTGGGAATTACGTGTTCAGGACACAGGTATCCTCCTTCAGCATTCCATTTTAATTAATGTCTCACGTGGATCTTATTACGTAGGTGACCTCCTGCCCTTTGGTCATCTCCACCTTTCTTTCGAAAGATCTGATGGAAGTATCCTGTAATAACCATGCAAGCTTTCAGGCCAGTGCCCCTTCCTTGAGGAGAAAAAAAAAAAAGCCCTCTTAATCTGTGCCTCACATGCATCATAGTTCTGAGTTTTGTAAGAGGAGGATCCTATCCTGAAGGGTTTGGTGACTATCCAATTTTCACATGAGCATAATAAACTGAAATTACCAGTTACTATACATCCTGTCTATTGTCCAAAGAGATACACAATCTTCTAGAGGAACAGAAACAAATCTGCAAAAGGTCATGTGTGGTTTGGGCATTTCTGAAGCCAGGTACTAAGTCTGTTTTGATGAGGGTAATATGTACTGATGCTTTGCTCTTAATAATTTATCATTTCTGAGGAAGTCTAAGTAGAGTCATTAAATGTCACCTGACAGTCGAATCTGAAAGCAATTGAGATTTCCCAAGCATAGCTTAGCACCTCTTCTTATGTATATAGTTCAAGTGCAATGTCCAGTTTAATACAAATCCAGTTGTTAAGGTGGTGTTCACTCCACACATTTTACAAATTTGTCCCATTTCTAAATTGTCACTGGCTTGATCCTGTCTATAAAGAAGAATATAAAATAATGTAATGACACCCTGGGCAGGTAGAGTGTCTTTTATCAGTGATCTCAAAACACTCATAAGCATTAATTACTTCTCCAAACAGGCTGGGAGGGAGATGTGGTTATAACCATTGTGCTGATGAGGAAGCAGATGCTGGGTCAGGGATCGGTGACTTATGATAAACCACCCAATCTTGAGCAGGTCTAGATTAGGAAGATGGAAAAATGGCCAACTCTAAGATAGAGCATAAGCTATTTGCCCAACTTTGCCCATCACTTGCCAGTCAAGCCTGCCCTGGCTCCATCCCTCATCACTACTCTGTTTCTTCCTGGTCTGGTCATCTCTAGTCCTCATCACTAGGTATTATGAGCACTCCACTGCAGCAGGAATTGTCCAAGCTGAGCTATAGAAGCTGGGATGCCTGCAAACCAAATAAAAAGGAATCAAGGAGAAACTGAGTATAACCCATTTCTCAGGCCTTCCAGAGGATTCAATATAAGGACAGTCTGAACTGTAAGCACCAGATAGGAATCAAACCCATGGGATCCCTGGAAGACTCTGTTTTGAATGAGTTGTTCTTCCTGTGGGCATTAATGATAAGATGTTATCTGACTCCACGATGTTCCAATACATTGGATAAAGTGAAGCTAATTTAAGGCTTTATTGTTGCACATTCCACACCACTACTGAATAAGGCACCGCGTCAAGAAAGTAACATCCATTCAGAGATTGTGCTTCCTACACTTTGCCATTTGTTTTCTCCTTTATCCTCATTAATTCTCCAGTTCCCCAAACTTTCTCAGTAAAACGTAGTCAAGCTTCAGTCCAGAATTAACATCAGAGCCAGAACAAAGCCACGACCAATGCTCACATGGACCGTCTTACCTAGGAAAATTCCAGACACTCCCTAACCTGTCAAAGCCCCTAAGTGGACAACATCCCCATTTCTGGTATTAATATAACAAACCCCAGATGAAACAAAAAATTCATGTCATCCTGGACATTTCTATTTCCTATAGCACTTCCTTGCCTTCTCCAAAATAGGCAACAGGTAAGAGATCAGGACCTAAACAGTGATAGCCACCATGGAAAGAAGTGTGCATTACAAAATAAAATCATGATAAGTTAGTTCCATGTCACGTCACTAGAAAGCTTACACACAACTGAGAGAAAAAAAACAATCTTTTTTTTTTCCATTGCCCACTCAAAACAAGCCATGACTTCATCAGGCCTGGATATCTGGTAAGTTCCACTAGAATATCATGCTCTGGAATTTAGGAATTAGAGGAAGGGGCCAGAGGAAATTTTAAAATAGCCCTAGAGGGTGGTCAGGCCTGGTTCACAGATCTACTGCACTGTGTAACCCACAGCCCTCTGGGAGCTGTAGCAGTGATGTGTTTTACTTTTCTATTTTGAGCCTGTGACTCACATTACAAATATTGACTTCTATTTCTCTATTAGCATCAGATTTTTTCTTGAATCCTCCAAATTGACTTTGACTATAACTTTGGTTAATATTAAACCTCCTGGGTCAACACATTTTTATAGCTGTGAGCTGCTCCAACCACTGGAGTGGGATTGGCATAGAAGTATTATAACCAGGAGCAAGACACAGAGAAGGCTCCTTCCAGAACCCCCCACCCCCCATCCCCCAACTACTCCAAACACTCCTGCCAGATTTATCTTCCCAAAGCACCAGTGGAATCATGATTCCCTGGTGTAAAGGGCTTCCACAATACCCCACTGCCAAGAGAGGAAGGTTTGAATTCCATACCTGAGCACCCTGTGAAACCCCAAAGATTTTGCCAAACACATCCTACCCCACCCAAACATACGTAATCTCTTCCTTGCTTTAAACCTCTAAGCACTTTGGGTCTTTCTTATGATACATAAGTAAACTTACACATGAGCAAATTCTCACTCAGCTTCTCTTGCCTCCTTCATCATCGGCTTGAACACACTCATCTTAGTACCCACTATACACCCAACTCCTGAGCCAGGCACATGGGAGATGATGAATAAACATTTGCTGAGCTGAACTGTATCTCAAGGTTTATCTATTTACTTTAGGCACATGATTAATCATCACATGAAGTATTTAAAATAGCCATACTGCAAGGTGGCTGGACCAAGATGTCTCAAGGAAAATGAAGTGGTTTTTGCTAAATACAAGAACATGTATCAGTATTATTCTTCATCTTATCCAGGATAGAAATTATAGCCAAAGGTGCAATAAACAAGAAAATATAGGTCAGAGAGGATAATAAAAATAGAAACTCACAGGGAACACAGCATCCTAACAGTTTCTATGATAAGGTCTTTGCACATTTCCTGGTAGATGATCATAAGGAGAAAATATTGGGGAAGCAGGAGGAAGAAGCAGAAAGTAGAAAGAACAAGAGAAAAATTAAAAAGAAGGGAAAGGAACCTAAAAACCAGGTACAAATGAAATCCCTTGACTATAGTGAATTTGACCTCTTTCCTTTATTAACCTAGAAATAACCAGATAAAGTCCAATCCCTTTGTTTGCAGAGGGGGAAATGGAGGGCCAAGGAGGCCAAATTATTTCACTTCCTTGGAATACAAGTACTTTAACTGAAAGCAGGCATCTTGGCCATGATGTTTGAACAACTTAATCAGGTTCATTAAAAAATTAATTGGGTGCCTCTGTTGCTGATGGAGTCTATCCAGCCCACAAGTGTTTACTATGTCCCTTCTTACAGGCACTGAAGATGCAGGAAGGAATATCTGGTTTTGTCAAAATATGTCCAGAGGTTTAGATATGCCCTTTCTATTTTACAAAGTTGAAGGAAAGACTGCAGGATTCCACAAATGAGTCTCTATGGAGCGTCCTCAGTAATGTTGGGCAAGCCTCCTACTTTTCCAAAGCTTTGAGAAATATCTTTAACTCATATGTTATTGCCTATGCCCCATTCCTTCATTTCCAATTTGCCCAAATGTGGCCACGGTTGAGGAAAAGGCAAGGAGGGGTTTTCAATCACTCCTTGGCAATAAGATCAAGAAGTGCGTGCAGGTGCAGGCAGGCTTCCATGCATATGGCTTCACCTCTCATCCACTCTCTGGTGTTCCCACAATAAAAATAACTGACCCCCAGGCGATCTGGGACTTCCATCAACTGCTTTTTATCAACTTAGGTTTTTTGAAACACTAATACCCATTTGGTTTTAGAAAAATAAAGGGAGCAGAAGGCTATTTGACAATCAGCCTTTCTAGAAAGTCTATGAGTGACTTGTGAGTTTTCTCATGGTTTGTAGTAATGCACAAGCAAGGGACGTATGTTTCCATTTTATCATATCCCTGTGGATGCTGAAAGTCCATATTTTCCTGTGGCTGAAACTTAATGGAAAAAAGAAAAACTAAAAAAAAAATCCCTCAAAAGGAAAGCACCAACACTTCTTTTATGACTCATTTTCAATGTCAATAGAAAGATTTGTTTCCTCAGAAGGTGCACTTTAAAAAAGAAAAAAACAACTGAAAATTCTAAAACAAAATTGACCCTTTAACAAGATGGACTTGAACTGAGTGGCTCCATGTATATGAGGATTATTTCCAGTAAATATAGTACAGTAGTGTAAATGTGTTTTCTTCCCCTTATGATTTTCTCAATAAGATTTTCTTTTCTCTAGTTTCCTTTATTGTAGAATATGATATATTATATACACAATATACAAAATGCATGTTATTGATGGTTTATGTCATTGGTAAGGCTTCTGGTCAATAGCAGGCTATTAGTAGGTAAGCTTCTGGGAAATTAAAAGTTATACTCGGATTATTGGCTGTGTGGGATCAGTGCCCCAACCTCTGTATAGTTCAAAGGTCAACCATAAAAACCTTGCCACATATCGTAAGGCCAAGAGAAAATGCCACTCACCAAAGTAAATCCATTTACTTGTACATTCTTACTCTTTCCTTCCTTATCTCAAAGCAAAATCCTGTACCATCTTCACCTAATACATGCATGTATGATAGATTTATGATAAAACTGAGAACTAAATATTCGCAGAAGTGTATCACAAATCTAGTCTGAAGCATGAATAAGCCTATCTACCAGGAATAAGCAAATCTTCCCATAAAGGGTTTGCCTTTCTCCAGACTTTCAATAATATACAGATCAACTCAGTCCCCGACTATGTTAATACATAGTCCGTGGGCCAATAACCAGTATGGTTTTGGTCAATTTTAAATAATACTGACACCAATAACAACACTAAATGTCAGGCACTGTATGAGTACCTTACAGCCGTTGTTTCATGAATTCCTCACATGGTTCATGCCCAGTGTTTTCATCATTTTACAGATAATGTTTCCTGTGTGTTGATTCAAAGTGGAGTGGGTGATAGGCCAAATTTAGAAACCAAAAATAAAAGTTTGAATCCTTAGAAAGGAAACTCCTACACTCAGCACCTTGGATTTGAATTTGGATTTGAATTTACTTTGCTTCCCATAGCGCAAGCAAAAAAAAAAAAACAAAAAACAAAACAAAACAAAACAAAAAACAGAAGATGGGAATCCAGAGAGTTGAGATGACCAGCTCTGAAGCCTCCTAAAAATCAGGCCAAATGATAGTACAGAAAGAAGGATGAGGAATTCCTCTGGGCCTCACTCCTCACTATTACATCCCAGTGTGAGGCATATGTCTGGCATTTAGGGTGTTCATAATTTATTGACTGGATAGAGGAAAGATTGCCTCTCTTCTGCATGTTCAAGTGATTTCTGAAAGATTCAAAACCTCTGCTCTTAACGGCAGATGCCTCTCTGGACAAAAGAGAGGGTGGTGCAAGGGAGAGGGAGAAAAAGAGAGAGAAGTGTGTGTGTGGGGGGTTGCATATAGGCTAAATTAGAGCACTATTATGAATATTTTGCTTAACTTTGGAGTATTAATGATTTGGGAGCATGCTAAAGCAGAGTTGGGTAATGGATGTGCCTTCTACTGGGTTCAGGCCATCTACTAATGCCTGTGGTTTCAAGGCCATCAAAAAGCCTTGACAACTTTTCATTTACAAGCACTAAATAAGTGCCATTAGCTTATGATCTATGTAGGATTAAATGCTCAGCTTCCCTTTCCTGATTTCTGTCTGCTCACGAGATCCACAGTTCAAAAATATACTCTCCCTTCTGCCAACAAGGCCATGGAGCCCCACCATGGCTACTGCCCTCTGAGTGCCCTTCCCGTTTTTGACCCTGCTTGCTATCAAAAGTTTCTTTCCTGTTGAGCCTTCTAACCCACCAGTTAGCACAAGAGAAAAGTCCAGCAAACAGCTGCGTCCCTTGTGCTTCCTGTGGGCCCCTACCCCTGACCTCAAGCTCCCATCTTGCACATTAGCCAGTCTCTCTGCCTCATTCAGCCCTCCTTGTACCCAGAACCCTATTCTCCAAGAGAAGATATACCCTTGGGCTTCCCACAGTCTTATGTAGTTGTCCATTAGACCACAATCATCCCTTAAATCAAGTCTTTTTCCACTTTTCATCACTCACACATCTCATCTAAAGAGAGTGTGACTATCCAGTGTGCAGTTTCTAGATCCTGCTTCCAGATATGGGATCCCAGATGGTAACTGATCAGATAGGAGCATATGTGCAAGGATATGATACTTGTCTTTAAGGCAACTTTAACTTCACGGAGGAGGGGAGGAAGCACTAGTTTCCAAAGGTTCTTCAAGACCTAACATAATAGTGGGAATTTGGACATAGAGAGAAGTCAAGGGCCAAAGGTCTTTTGAATGTCTCCCAATCACATCAACAGGTGAAGGGTTAGTGCTGTAAGCTCTGATTATATTTCTCACAGCCTCAGCCTTCCCTGCTGCCTCTCTGCACTTAGAAGCCTGGCCTCCCGGTGGCTCTCAGTGACGACTTGATAAACCATTGACCTCAATTATTAAGTGTGGAACAGAAACAATATTAAACCTGACTCTCCGTTCCCAGTTGAGCTATCATGTGTCTCCTAGTAACTTGGCAGGAACCTTTTTCTCACCCCATGTCCTTCCTATTACCCTGCAGTATGTCCTGAGCCTCCCAAGCAACCCCAGAAACTCAACTCCAGCTTCTCAAGGGTGAAATTGCTGGACACCTGTGCTGGTGGTTTTTGCAGGTCAGCACTTAATCATAAAGCTCCTTCCTTCCCCAGCGGTCTGATGATCACACAGGGTCAAGGGGGTTATTCCTTCTATCACTAATCACTGTTGATTCCTGAGAAGCGGAGTCATGTTCCCCTAAAAGGGAGCTGAGTCATTCTCAAGCAAGGAGTTACTTTTCTATTTTGCTTTGTATGTATGTATGTATGTATGTATGTGTGTGTGTGTGTGTGTGTATGTATGTATTTTGCTTTGTTTTGGAAAACTGAGTCTTAGAGTAGTCTAGATAGGGATTTAGAAGGCACATCGACCCTTTGGCCAGCAGAGCCTGTAACTTCTAGTATATCTGGTCTTGGCATCATTAGCCAAAAGAGTCCCAAGGAGAAACTTCATTGACTATGAAAATAGTCACAATAGCAGGGCATATATATTTAGCAAGCACCACGCAGTGTGTATGTCTTCGATATCACTTAATCTTCACAGCAATCCAATGAAGTAGATACTGTTTCATTCCATTCTAAGAGACAAAGAAATATAAGGAAAGAGGCAGTGGTGTGCTGGGAAACATTAACCACTGACTCTCCAGGCAGAAAGGGCCCCAGTGTGTCACTTTCACCACTAAATGTTGGCTAAACCTGCATTATGTCACAAAAGATTTTAAACTACCAATGTGATGTCAGTGAATGCAGGGTTGGAAAGAAGTCTGCACAACTGGGTTTCTCAAGTTGGCTCCTGCACACTTCTCTAGACAGAGAAGTTAAGTTACCCCCTCAAAGTCACAGGGCAAGTACATGGTAGAGCAGAATTTGGAAGAGGGCAGACTGGCTCTCAAATCATTACCCTTAACCACCACAAAGCATAGCCAGAATCAACCAGAAGGGCCCCCTCTGATTAGCAGGTTGCTTGGAATTTTTATCTTAATTAATTAGGTAATTTCACAGATAGTCACAATGGTATTTGTTGGCAAAGATGAAATAACATGTCTTGATCATTTTTGCCTTCCCTATACCTAAGAAAGTACCTGCATGCTTTGGGTATTCCCAGCTGTTAGTGAAATTTTCCTGACTAGAATAGAAGGAACATGGGTTAATCTTCTGTGAATTCCTCAGAACTGGGAGTCAGTATCCTGGAGATGAGGTAAGTGGGAGTAGGGACCAGGGAGAGAGTGAAAATTGGCAGAGTGGGGTGAGGTCTATGGAATAGGGGTCCCTTAGGACAGACATCCCCTGTCTGTCTTCTTCCCGAGGCTGGTCCTGGATCTTGTTCTCAGAACTCTTTTTTTTTTTTTTAAGATTTTATTTATTTATTCATGAGAGACCCAGGGAGAGAGGCAGAGACACAGGCACGGGAGAAGCAGGCTCCCTGCAGGGGGCCTGATGTGGGACTCGATCCTGGGACTCCAGAGTCACATCCTGGGCTGAAGGCAGGCGCTAAATTGCTGAGCCACCCGGGTGCCCCTCAGAACTCTTAAGTGGAATATTGTTGGAGACACCCCACTAACTGAAAACTTGTTTCCCTTCTTTGGTGCATCAGTGAGTCACTCTGGTTTGGCTTTCAGGTGAAAAGTGGAGGCAGGAGATGCAGGGCATCCTTTGCAGATCAGTGTGCACAGCTGTCTGGTATAACACCAAAATGCAGGATGTCTCACTGTTTTGCAACAAGATCAAGGTTTGGTGTGCAGTTTCATTGCCTTCAAAATGAAAACTGGAAGACTCTGCCATGAGACATCAATTTGAGTGACCTGAGAGATGGAGAAGGACAGTTGAGGTGCTACTGTTGTATGCTGATATGAAAACTAATTAAGGCATAAACTGGCTGGGTGAAAAATCTCTGGTTAAAACAAGCATGCATTTGGGCTATACACAGCATGCTTACATACATGACCTTATTTGACCCTCACCAAAACCTAAGTGGACAGTTTTTCTAAAATTTAGTATTGAAGTATAGTATCCATACAAAGTTATATTGATTTTAAATATACAACATAGTGATTTGACAGTCTGTATAGTACTCACTGCCCACCATGATAATTCTGTCACCATCTCTCACCATATAATGTTATTGCAGCACATTGAGTATATTGCTTATGCTTTGCTTTTCACCTCCATGTTTTACTTCTAACTGGAAACTTGTACCTCTTAACCTTCTTTACCTATTTCATCCTAAGTGACAGTTTTTAATCCCCATTTGTCAAAGGAAAAACTCTTCCCTAAGTATATCCTCTGGCCAGGAAGCTCCCAGCCTGCTCGGACAGTTTTCTTATAAAGATTTTAACGAAGGGAATGCATACAGATATATAGGAAGGATGAAGGAACAGAGCTGGGTGAGCCATCCATGGGGTAACAACAGTGGGGTGCCTTTGCCACTCTCACATCTACAGCAAAATGGAGGAGGAATTATGATTGCAATCCCATAAGAACCGCAGCCTTAGAAGGAAGGCCACCTGACTGGAGTCATAGCCATTCCTGAGGAGCATAGCCACCACAAAAACCAAAGAAAGAACACAGAGACTAAATACCCCAACCTTTCTCTGGCATCAGCTGGTAGCTAGGTGGTAGAGGGGGTGGTCCAGCTTCCTGGACACAGAGCCAGGCAAGCAAGGGCAGAGGATGCATCTGAGGAGATACATAGAGAAAAACCAACACATCAAGTGGCTCCCAAGCTCACAGGTTAAATTTCTGCTGACAGGGCCTGAGAGAACCCGGGCCTCCCAGCATAGAAGAGACCCATCTCTGTGGCCTTGAATGAGCCACATCAGTTGCCTGGGCCTTGTTTTCCTCACCCTAAAATGGGACAGTTGACACAATCCTAAGACAACTGTCACTCAAATACTTAAAATTCTTAGCCTTAGTATCATAGTGTGATGCTGCTCACACTGTGCCTTGCTGCATGAAACTGGACTTGATTTCTTTCCTGTCTTCTTCTCCCTCTTTGAATATGAAATGCTTGGGGCATATTAACATGAAACAACAAAAACAGCACCACAGTGTGAAAGCTCTAAGTCACCATTCGGAACATGGAGAGTTCCTAGTTGCTCAGAGTCCCAGCAGGAGCTATTGCATGGCTGCGGATTCCACCATGGGCAGCACAGCCTTGGCCCCAGTGTTCAATGCAGAGCTTAGGGGCTTCCAAAGGGTTGACAGGGGTGACAATTCACACAGTTCTAGTGGGCAGATGGTGGAAGGATCCAAATGTATAAATACAGACATCTGTGTATACACATGCACACATACACACACACCACCACCACACACTAAATCTGCACAACATTTCTGGACACATTCCTTTAGAGTGTTCAGTGTGTGCCATGTTGTGATTCATAAATACTACACAACATACAGGGGCAGCAAGGAAGCTTTTGAGATGTGCCAGAAGCTCTTTAAGTTGTCTTCATTTACCCACTAGGCAACCTATTCCCAGTGAACAAATTCAGGGAGGTGGAAAAATGTGAGTAAAACTTTTACATGCAGGGGAAGTTCAGTCTATTTATATTCTAAAATGGTATTATTCATTATTGAGAATTCATGTAAGTGATAAAAATGATGACCCCATATCTGGAATGTGGCCAGATACCCAGCCTTCTGGCATTAATCTTTAGCCATTCAGGACAATTGATATTTTTATGATCATTTTAGTTACCCTAAGAGTAACTTAGGGTAACTAAGTTACTCTAAGTAACATTTGACAGATGTCCAATGGACCAAAACATGTCTGCATGCAGATTACCTGCTTCTCTGAGTATTCTGGCTTGTTAAGCCCAACTAGAGCCCTTTGGCCGAGCAGAGGTCACCTGCAGGCAGTTTCCAAACACACAGATGGCCTCCTGTATGTGTCTCTCCCTGAGGTTGGTCTCTGGTATCAGGATTGTGCTTGACCCATGTGCCAAGGCATTAATGCCCCAGGAGCAACCCTTACCTTAAGAGGGATGGGAGTGGAAAAAGAAGTATCCTAGGTTCTTTGCCCCCAACTAGGAAAATTCTGAGGCATGCTCCACATGGTGTCTCAGAAGGTCCAAGGTGAAATTAACCCTCAGTTGCTCATAAGGATAACCACTCATCAGCTCACCCTTTTTTGGCTTTCCTTCCCTTTCTCACCTCACTTCCCCACTGTGCTTTCAGGAATTACTTCCCAATTAACTGCCGGCATCTAAATCCCTGCTCGAGGCCTGCTTTTGAAGAAGCCAAACTAATATCATGCCTTTGTACAAATTAGAAAAAGATATACCATTCTCCAGGCTGATCCACAGCATGTTGGGCAGAGCGTAGGCCAGGTTCCAAGGCCCCATACCCTTCCTGGTACCTGTTGTGCAGTGAACAACAACCACTGCATGCAAGTGCTCTGGTCCCACAGATCTCACGGGGTTACTGTAAGAATTCAATAAGATAATGCATGTGAACATGTTTGACACATAGTAGGTGTGTTACATGGAGTAGTTTCCTTCCTCTACTTTTGAAATTTTCATACTGGTTTTCTCAATATTCCTTTATTACTTTTTAGCTTTCTCTTCATCCCTGCCATTTATTTTATTTATTTATTTATTTATTTATTTATTTATTTATTTATTTATTCATTCATTCATTCACTCACTCATTCATTTATTTTTTCTCATCCCTGCCATTTAGATACCACAGCAAATGTCTCCCTACTTTTTGGGTGAGTTTGTTTTAAAAGATTACATGATTCAAATCAGGAAAGAAACAAGAGAGTCTTCAGGGCTTAGCTTTCTCTTTCGACATTCAAGCACTGTAGGGTGAGAAGTTCTAGCAGCTGGGTTGAAGGTGGTGTGGGAAGGGAGTTCAAACGTCTGCTAGAAATGGTGAAGAACAAGCTGCTGAGAGAGAATGTTGCCCTGAGCCCAAAGCAGTTCCTTCAAGTTTGCCCCAAGAGCCCAGCCTTCCCTGTAATGCAGGCAGGAGAGATCATCCTGGGACACGCAGCTTTGCCTACTCTGGGCTACAAGCTCGCCTACTTTACCTGAACTGATTCATTAATTCAGTGAAACAAATGGTTTGACTAATATTTTTTTTCCCTGAATCAACCACTTATTTGGGCATCTCACAAACACAGGCTTTCTGTGCAATAGGATCAGGTAATGTCAGCTCGGCCCTGACAGACACACACAGACTGGGCAAAAGCATGTTTGGGGAGTAATGAGAAGAAAGTAATTTAAAGTTTATTACAAAAAAAAAATAATAAAGTTTATTACTGTTTTTTTTTTTTGGGGGGGGGCAATTAAGCACTTATTATTTGAGCTTTGGAAGGGAATTCTTTACTTGCCCCAGAAGTAGACATCATCATCCTGAAATGTATGGCAATTTGCATTATTTGTTTAAAACTTGGAAAGACCTGAATGCCTAGTAATAGGATGATGAAGCCAAGGTTCACTGTTTATCTAATTGTTTCAAAAGTGTGTGGTCAAAAGGCATATCTGCTTGGGCTCTGTCTCCACCAGGATGGCCTACCATGGATTCTAAAATGCAAAAGGGCAGTTGCTGGCTAGGATTATCAGCTGGGTACCACCATCTGTGCGGAAGAGAACCTGAAAGTGTCCTCCCCTGTGGTGCAGCAGAGCCCCAAGGGCAGCATTGCTGAGCTCCAGCAGAGCTGGAGCTTGTGAGACTGACCAGCGCTCTTCTGAGGATGGATGATTGATGTGCTGGAGCTCAGAGGTCCAGGAGTGAATGAGTCAGCAGCGGGGAGCAGGAGCAAATGAAACAGGGGTTTTCTCTTGAATTCTTGCTTATTTTGGGACAGTATGATGCTCTTCTCAGAGGGAGCAAATAAAGTGTTAGTGGTGGGAGTTGGGCTTATGTAACTCATTTCTAAAACAAGTGGGCGACGTCACTGAAGGAATCAACACCTTCATTAAAGATGTTAAACAGAATTGATGTAAACACATCTGGCCTTCTTTCAATGTAGGCTGATACTATCCTTAGTTCTACCACTAATTAGCTATGTGAATTTACCCAAGCATTCTGGGCCTCAGTTTCCTCAAATATAAAATGTTGGGATTGTCCTTGGCAATGTCCCAGGTATTTTCTAGATCTGACATCCTTTGATTCTAAATGAAAAATAATTAAAGCAATCTTAGTAATAACTGTGATGACAATTGTATATGATATTCATAAAAGGCCTTCTGTGTGTCAGGCACTGTGCTAGAGGCTTTAAAAATATTATCAAAACAGGGGATCCCTGGGTGGCTCAGTGGTTTGGCGCCTGCCTTTCGCCCAGGGTGTGATCCTGGAGACCCGGGATTGAGTCCCACGTCAGGCTCCGGCATGGAGCCTGCTTCTCCCTCTGCCTGTGTCTCTGCCTCTCTCTATATATATGTCTATGATGAATAAATAAAATCTTTACAAAAATATTATCAAAACATAGAATCTCCTCATTACCTATAAACAACTTTAGGAGGCAGAGAACGACACTATCCTGATTTTGCATTTGGGGAGTCAGCCCAAGAGTGAAAGTCCCGCACAACTAGTATACAGTTGGTTTGGTCAAGGTCTCAGTAGGAAAGAGGGGACATGTTCAAAAGAGTCACTGAGAAAAATTTAATAAAGGTGCTTTTTATGGACATGTGGGCAGAGCTAAAGGAACAGCCAGGGTATGGCCAAGCATTGGAAGTGGCAACAGTGGAGAGTTAAGGGGGCAATGGCAGAAAAGGATGTCACTGGAGCCTGGTGAGGGCAGAAGCAGACAAGAGGGGCCACCTGGCAGGAGCTCTAGCCACCAAGGAGCACAGCCACCACCAGAACTAGAGAGAAGCTTGGAAGAAGGAAGAGGAATAAATATCCCAACCTCTCTGTCTCTTCTTGCCTTCCTACTTCCTGTGAGACCCTCTGGTAGCCTGAACCTAACAAAAGCCAGAAGGTCAAGGGGACTGGCGTACAGCCCCCAGGCATCAGTCTCCTGATGCAAGAGCAGGGTAGAAAAGAAGAGAGAATGGTCCTGGGGACCAAATGGCAAGAAATCAGCAGAGCAGAGCCAGGATGATATCATAGCACTCTCTGAGTCAGAGACCTTGCACCTTCTCACTAGGTCAAGCTGGGTAATAGATGCATGAGAAGCAATATTGTATCTTCTAGACTATATTAGGGCCATTGCAGATTGCAGAGCCCTTAATTCATGTCCAATGCCCAGTGGCCCTGATTGTCAATGTTAATGGCATTACAACTCACAGTAGCCTGACTGCATTTGAGGGTCCTCCCCCTGGAGGCATATCAGTGAGTTACCAAGGTTACAGGAATGAACATATCAGGGTGAAAGGACAGTAATAAGGATAAGTCTTTTCAAAAATAATGTAATAATCTCCAACTTTGAAATCTAAGTTCCCAGAAAGAAACAGGCTCATATATCCACAAACACATGGAAATGTACCTTCTGTGGTCAGCAATGCTATCTATGGAAACTTTCATGCCCCAACACACCGCCTGGCCCACCTCTCTTTCCTTCCCTTCTACCCACCACACAGTGGAGCCTGCAAGCTCACCATCAAAAGCCCGTTTCTATGTAGTTGTCTTTTGCACTGGCTCCTCCCTCTGCCTGCATGACTTCTCTCTTCACTTGATGAAACCAGATTTCTTCTCCAGGAAATGGATCAAAGTTCAGCCCTCCTCTGTGAAGCCTTCCTCACCTCTCTGTTCACTCTCTTATCTACATTTCTTTGCATTAACTTCTACTGCAACACTTATCACTGTGTTGTAAAGATTTGTTTGCTTCTGCACTGGACTGTGAACCGGTGAGGAAGTATGTTAATTAAAAACAACAACAACAAAAAAGCTAGCATTTATTTAGATCTTACTAGACATCAGACATGTGTATGAGTTGAGTTGAGCCCCACAACAATCTTACGAGATAGATGCGATTTTTATTCCCATTTTACAGATGAAGAAACAGAGGCCTAGGAAAAGTAACTTGCCTAAAAAGTCACATAAACTTAGAGATGTTTTTCGAAGTCACGTTAAGTCTTAATTTTTCTCTCAAAAAACTGAAATTGCAACCCACCTATAAAAACAAAGGAAGTGAAAGGAATTTTAATTCTATCAGCAATGTTTGTTTATGTTGACATATACATCATTTATCTTGAGAAAATATGATAAAATGTTAACATATGTTAATTTTGCAATCTTACTCTATGAGTCTCTGTTATACTATTCTCTTGTGTTTTTCTGAGTTAAAAAGAAGCTTCCAAAGTGAGGCAAGCTATTAAAACCCCCCTAAAATTAACACAAAGCAAATGAAAGTTCAGGAAACAAAAGTTACATGAATTTCAAAGAGAGTTGTCATAGAATGTGACAGGATATCTGTATCTGAAGCAGGTCTTGGATCAAATTCTGAGGGTACCAAAAATATGCTTCTAGCTCTTGAAAAAAAAAATCACCGATTAAATCAAAATTCCATTAAAAAAAATCCAAAGTTGTGCAATTGAAAATCATTAAACATGACACAATAGTATTGCTTCACAGCATAAAGGAATAGTAACAACCATCACGCCAAATCACAGATACAGTATGTTGCTGTTAGCTTTACCTAGACCTGAAATCTCTGGGAGGCTACGCTCCTTTGAATCAGATATCACTCCTGTTTGGTAAGTATGTGTGTGTGTGTGTGTGTGTGTGTGTGTGTGTATGCACACACTCAAGAGTGGGTACATGTCTGATTTAGTAAACAAATATGAGGTGAAAACCGAAGTCGAAATTCTAGATATCGAAAATAAGCAGAGATTTGACCTCGGACTAACAGGAGATTGCAGCATTCCTACCAAGCACGTATGGGACCAGAAGGCTGGCATGAAGGCCCCACAGCACTAGATGTATGTGAAGAATGGAAAGTCTCTCCCTCACCTGGATATTCCGTCAATTGTGGACTTCACACAGAATGAAAAGCAGATTAGCTTCTGGTTTTAGATCAGAGAAGGTATGTATGAGTTGATAAGGGTAAAACAGCCATGGAGAATACTTGTACGCATTCTGAAATTCATTGTATTATATGGATTAGTGGAACAGGGTGAAATTAGACCTGCCAGAAATGTGAGTAGAGGGAAATAAGGAGGTTAACAAGGTGGAATTTTAATAGACTCCTAACAATCTCTTTCTCAGGATTCTTTTCATTCTAGCTCCTCACTGGATCTCCCAACCCACCCCCAACCCTGTCATCCTAAGAGCCAAAGGTTATTGTGTATTTGTAAAAGGCTGCTCAGGCAGTTTTGCTCTCCCACCAATACCCCATTCCCAATGGGAATTGCCACTGAAACTCCTTCCTCACAAGGCCACCAGAGTTCCCTGTACATGTCACTCAATCAACATGAAAGTTTTTGCCAAATGTTCCCTGCCCACTTCTTTCAAAGCTTCCAAAGGGCCACTCTTCACAATTTTGTGAAATTGTGAAATTTGTCTGCATTTCAATTTTCATCTTCCCAAATCCACAACCATTCCATCTATAGCTAATAATGAGGTCCCTGGATGACCCTACAGGGAGATTCAGCCCTCTCAGAAACAATAAAAGCAACTATCTTTTGAAGAAATTTGAGGTTTAACATTTCAAATAAAGCATCGAATCCAGTTGTTAAAGGTCAACCCAAAATTCGGCTCATACTTGCATTATTCCTTAACACTGACTGATACCATATTATGTTTGGGAAGGGCTACACACTGTGGCCCCACCACTCTTTACCTTCCCCCAAAGGTCTTCCTCTTAACCTGAACATCTTTGGGTTTTTCCACCTACAATCCTTTTCATATTCTTCTTCCCCTGTTTGAATCATCCTTTTAGCCCAACAAGCAGGTACTCTGTGTCTATCTGGATTGTGCCTACTTTTTCTTGAAGACTCAGCTGAAACACTCCTGCTGCTATAAAGCCTCCACCCAGCCCCATCCCTTCCTATGAAATCACTGTCATGGCTAACACTTATGACCAATTACTACGTGTTAGGCCCTGTTCAAAGTGTTTTGCATAAATTTCTCATGAAACCTCAAACACATTTTTGGGTAGTACCATTATCTCCACTTGGCAGATGAAGAATCTGAGGCCAGAGAGGTTTAGTAGCTTTCCAAAACCACACAGCCAGCAAGTAACAGAACTAAAGATAAACAGAGACACAGTCTGTCTCTGCTACAGTCAAATGTCTCGGCAGCAGCCCTTCTCACTTTGTTGTGACATTTGGTCTCCCTGTCTTTCCATCTGCCTGTCTTATCTGTCTCCCTGGATTGTAAGCTCCTTGGGTGAATGACCCATTGATAATTCATTGTTAACACCACAGCCCAGGGATCCTGATAGGTATTTAGAGGAAAGAGGGAAAAGGAGTTCTTCCCATAACCCTGGAACCACTGTCAGACTCTGGGCTCACGTTTTCCAGGATTCTTCATATTTTCCATGGTAGCCTATAACCTAGTTTCCCACTCTTCCTCATTCGTGTTCCATTCCACTGCAAGGAAACATCCTGACCCCAAGCCTGAGAAGGCTGCGTGCGTTATGGTACATAAAAAAAGAAGCCTTACAAATAGCAAGTGTTTTGAAAACCCTTTACTATATTCCCATTTCCCCTACCTACCTCCGCCCAAAAAAAGCTGGAGTTATGAAACACATGCTAAATATTGAGCCATTAAACTTAGGAATATTGAGAGAACTGTTTTCTTAAAAGCTTATTTTTTTCAGCTCTCCTTGTTTTGCCCTGAGTGTTTTTAGCAGTTCAAACAGGTTGGGTTGCCCACAAGGAGCAGGGCACAGGTTTTTTCCACTCCGTAGGTTGAGGTATTCATTCCCACTTTAAACCTCTCTAAATTTATGTGCCAGTATTTTCCAAGTAGATGTATTTGTAGGTATGTTCGGGATAGAACTGGACATTCACAGTATTGACGGAGACTGGGAGATGACAGCTGGACAAATTCGAGGTTTCGAGCTTCATCCTCAGCCTGACCTTTGGCAGCAATGGAAATGTTTGCACTTTGCAAAGCTTGTTATTCTCTGTGTGTGAGTGTGAGTGTGTGTGTGTGTGTGTGTGTGTGTGTGAAAAAGAGAGAAAGAGAAGGAGGCTTGGCTTTTGAGAAAATATAATGTTATAATAATTGCCAGAATGGGTCAAGCACAGTTTTGGCTCTGAGAGAGAGATCATGACATATTATTATATTACTTAGATTTCTCCCTGGGTCTTGGGACACTTCCCCTCTGTTTGTAATTCCCTCCCCTATGTTACCACCACCATCATGACCTAACACGGATCTACCATTTCTTCTAATTATTTTTTTAGTGGGGACAGTGGACCAAGGAACACAGGAATAATGCATGTATGTACTACCACCATTTCCCAGGCCTTTTTGACTGGCCTTTGTCATAGAATGATGGCCTGAAAGAGTTAACTCACCTCCCCTGGATGACTCTGTCCCCAGGTTGTGAATAAGTCATTCTGGCTCATGGGAGGGCCAAGGCTATTATTAACACTCATTTCCAGGAGGAGATGGTGAGGCCTGGAGAGTTGAAGAATGCCCTAGAATATAGATCTTCTGGTGTCTAATTCCTACTGTGACAGTGACTCACTGGGTGATTCTGGTACATCATCTTGATGTTCCAGACTCAGTTTCCTAAAGTCTGAGATAGGATTGCCCTGTTGACTCAAGTCATTGCTTGGGGTAAAGGAGATTACATATAGGAAGAGCATCACAGAGGGATGTTGAAGCTACTAGTCTCATGGCATCATGGGCTTGGGCACCCTTTGTCTTCAGAATGATAAAGGCCATTGTTAGACCATTCCCTAGATGAAGACTTTCTCATAAAGAAAGGTCATGTGACTGCCCTTATGAGACACAGTGAGTCAGAGGAGTTTAAAGCATCCCCTGGACTCCTCACAATCTTTTTAAAGGTATCTACTGACTCACTGAATCCCTTCCTTCTAGAATAAGTTTACAATTTAAAAACACTGTTGAGCATATAACTTGGCCCTTCTCAAAGATGTGAATAGGTAAAATCATCTCCCAACTGGCCATCTTACCGTTAGGTGTCCCTTTCCTCACAATCAGAATTAAGAAACTGGTCCAGGAAGACTTACATCTCTCTACACTCCCCTCATTCGTGTTCACCATTTCTGTGCAGACCAGCCTGATATCACACAGCTAACAGCTGCATCTCTGTCATAGAACCACCTTTGGGCTGTGAGAACCCCCTTTGCCCTACACACTGCCAAGAGACACACCTACGAATTCATGTCCTACCAAGGGCCACGCTAACCAAGGACTGATGAATGTTGGGCTCTTTTGGGCAGGAAAATACTAAGCTATCTGTTTTGCACCATTTTTCAGAGTTTTTTCATGGACTTAAGTTTCACTCATCTTTGTGGAAAGTACCTTAATAATAACATCCTTAAATACCTGCCTGTTCCCTTCCCCATCTCAACCCCTCCTATCACCTAAGCTCAGTTCCTTCCTTATTCTGTCAGAATAAACTACTTGCTCTCAAATCCTTCCCTTAGGTTCAGTTCTGGGGGAATCCAAACTAATACAGTTATAACACTTGCTGTTTACACACATGCATGTATTTTTTTTTCCTAAGGAATCTATCGTCTTAACTCAGATTCTACAAGGAGACTGTGACTCCTCTCCAATGATTAACAACATATTAACAGATTGTTTTACTCCTTTGAAAATCTCCTTCTCCCTTCTTCCTTGCAGTTCACTCCTCCCACAAGCCTATAGCTACACTCCCTTGCAGTTATAACCAACCTATAGAAAGGAATCTGAAATTTATGCACTTTAATATTTAACTGCTAACAACTAAAGGCAGATAATTCCTTGGCGCATTTTTGTCTTGAAGTAGTATTGAAGCACAAAACAGAAGACATAGGTCCTGTATCTAGAGGGAATCCAAATCCTTCTAAATACCTTAGAGGGGAATTTTAATCAGTCATAAGGGAAAGGCATCAGGTCAGTTGTTGAGCATTCCACTAATAAAACACTGCTGAATGTTTTCGTCTCACAGATGAGGCTCTGACAATTGAATTTATATGTGAACACATAGCCTCATATGCACACCAAAGACAATTATAAACTTTAGAAGCATATGGGACAGACACAATTGCTTTCAGCTGTCTATAAAAGTAAAGGTGTGTACCTTTCTCGAAAAGGTTAGCAGCTAGGCGATGTCATTCAAATATTTTTACTTGCTGACTTATGACCTGTGATTCTTATAGTGGTTATTTGTCCTCAAGTTATTTCTAATGTGCTGACCACACACACACACATACACACACACACACGCATGCACACACACCCCCCTTTCAAATCAAATGCACAATGTTCTTTCATATCTAGTATCAACATCAAGGAATCACAACCACAACGGCTGACAGTCTGAGGCTTACTTTCTGCTTTCGAGGAGCTGCCAAAACGTACAAAATGAAACACTGATTCATAGCAGGGCTCTTTGTCAGTTTACCTGATCTGAAATTCAACACTATGGTAACTCCTAAAATTCTCACTTGCCTTAAGGAAAAGGAGGGGAAAGTCATTTTCCGCAGCAGAGGACTACCATCTGTTTGACAAAGCTCAAGTTTGATCTCCACATGTCTACCCTGGGCCAACACACACAGATCAATCCCACCTCTGTGACATGAGGAAGAAACAGAACCTTGCAACTTGGCAAAGAAAAGGTCTGAATGATGTGGCCATTGCAGGGTGAACTCTGTCAGACTGAACTACGAACTTGTGAATAAAATCCAATCACTGTAAATTAGTGGGAGCTGTGTGCATCTATCATTTCTACCACCTGCGAAGGGAAAAATGTCTATACCTAATCATACCTGCTTCCTTTAAGTACAACTGACAGTCAGGAATCCACTGACAAGCTAAATAGAAGTATGTTGTAAGCTGAATGGGTTAGAACCGCTCATCTGCTCCCTAAGGGCTATGTGGATGGTTAAAAGGATTACATCCATTCTCAGGGGTGCCGCGCTGGGCTTTACAAACATGGGGAATTCACTTGGATATAATTTTAGATTTAAAATAAAGCTTGGTAAAATTCCCCAAGCTAACTAACTAGGATTTTATGCCAACTCAGATGCAGTTCTTACAATTCTATTGAATTAAAAGCTGAAGTAAATTGTGGGACTTGGGATTTCATAAAAATGCAGAACTTTTAAAAAAGTTCATTTCATTTGATTGACATCTTCATTTATTCATAAAATTTCCCTTCTCTCTTTCCTTCCTTCATTCCTCTCTCCTCCCTTCCTCTTCTACTATCTCTACTTTTTATTGGAGCACAAAATGGACAAAGAAAAAGTAGGACAGCTTGACTAATTTTCACACATCAAACACAATTGTAAAACCAGATCCCAGGAGAAGAACAAAAAATTACCAGCACCCCAGGGGACTCCTTGTGTCGCCTTCCAGCCACCACTACTCCTACGAATGGTAAATACTCTCTAGACTTCTAACTCCATAGATTCATTTTGCCAGTTGTTAAGCTCTATATAAATGGAGTTATGCAGATGTCTTCTTGTGTCTGGCTTCTTGTTGCTGCTCAGTGTTTGCAATACCCGTCCGTGGCACTCAGCCATGATATCCAAGTTCTGGTTCCTTTATTCTCATTGCTGAGTAGTATTCCTTTGTACACATATAGCACGATTTATGCATTCTACTTTTAATGGGTATTTGAGTGATTTCCAGTGTTTGACTATTACAAATAATGCTATTTTAAATCTTCTTGAATAAGTCCTTTGATGATCATAAACACCTATTTCTTTAGTGTATATACTCAGGAGTGGAATTGCTGAGTCACATGGGTTGTTCAGTTGAGTAAATATGGCCAGTCCTCCAAAGAGCTTGTACACTGGTGTTTTTCACCTTTACACCTTAGCTGTTCTGGCGTGTGAATACTTTTATTTTTAGTAAGTTTTTGTTTGTCTGTTTTTGAGAATATAGCATGTTCCAAAGCATGTCCTAAGCACTGGGACAGGCACAAAAGGCCAGACCTTGATCTTAGAAATTCGTCCTATAAGAGAGACAGAGAAAGAAAGCAGCATATGCAATTCACAGTGGTTAGAGATATAATAAAGGTACTATCAAACGCAGTGGACTCATCAAAGGGGGCACAACCAGGTCCTCCAAGATGCTGACAAAGGATATATGAGCTGGTGCTAGAAGGATGAGCAGAACCCAGTGGAAAAGATGAATAAACAATAAAAGAAAGAATCAAGGTGTGTTTAGTGACCAGAAAAAGGTTGTGAGAACTGCTTATATTGAGGAATGATGGGGAAAGTGTGCAGGGCAGAAGGACCTGATAGCTACAGTAGGGGGCTGAGAATAATGGTCTTCATGAATTGCAGAGTTTTTTTTTTTTTAAAGAAATAACATAATCAGATTTTTAAAATAAAATACTGGCAACTATACTGAGTCCGCAAGGGCAGAAAATGTTGCTGGTGGCATTTATATCAAACTTGCTATATGGCTAACAGTGAGGTCTCTACTATTAGTGACTGGTTGGGTTCAAATTCTGCCCCCAGCATTTACTGACTGTGATGCTGGGCAATTCACCTTTGGTTTTATCGAGTATATAGCAGTGGTTCCAGCACCTCCTACCTTCTGGAGCAGTTATAAGGGAGATTACACAGGCAAAGGCCTCAGTTGTATCCTGACTAAACATACACACTCTAAAGGTGTTAATTACTGGGTTAAACAAGGAAATAAAAAAAGAAGCAGGCTGATGACTTCTGCCTTTCCTGTGGAACATCACAGGCATTTCACACACAATGTGGAAAAGTAATAAAGTTGACATATGTCAAAACATTCTACGATTCTCATTATGCATGCACATATTCAACAAATAGGTATCATTTTATGCACAACATGGAAAGATAATAAAGTTGATATATTTGAAGACATTCTGATTACACATTTGTGTATCCAATGAACAGGTCCTGAGAAGGCAAGCCCTCCTCTGGACACCTTACACACTGAAAGAAACAGAATTGGCTCTGCCTCCAGGAGTCATGATTACCCAGTGTGACTAGTGCTCTAACCTGAAAAAGAGTGTAGGGGAAGCACTACATCCTTTCTGAATGGCCAAGAGGGATGATGATGATGATGATGATAAGCAAATGGAGTTTTGAAGGGCAAGGTGGGCAAAGTACGCATGTGTGCGGGCATAGCAGGGGGTAAGGGATAACTCCACAAGCAAAGAAAACAGAATTGTTGGAAGTAGGGATAAAAAGAAGTTAGTTGAGGCCACTTGTTCTGGCTACATTGTGTGAATGATATGACAGTAATAATTCACTTGCTATTTCATTCAACAAATCTTTTTTGAGTGATGACTTTGTGCCAGGAAGTGTTTCAAGTACCAAAAGATACAGCCATTTATATCAGATATTCCTGCCATCTTGACCTTTATAGTCTTCCCATTGAGGGAGACAACAGATAAGTAAATAAATAAGAAAATGACAGTATAAACTCTGGAAAGGAAATAGAATAGGTGATGTGATCATGTGAATGGTTTAGATAGGAGGCATGGGGACAAAAATTGTCTCCAGAGATATCACCTTGGAGCCTGTGGGTTTAAAAGATCAGGGTGAAGAATACTCTCAAACAAAAGGAACTATAAGCCCACGGCCTTAAGGTGGCTATATGTGAGAGATGCAGGCATGGGCCAAATCAAATAGAATCGGGAAGGCTGGCATCAGGTGATTTTATTTCCCATCAGATGGGAAGCCATGGGATGGAAGAGACATAGGGGAGGTTAAAGCAGAAAAGTGGCAGGGCCAAAAAGCATCTCTGTATGGCAAATAAGATTGAAGCAGGGCAACAAAGGAAACAAGAAATCTGTCCACTAGCCTGAAAAGCCCTTCAACGTGACGACCATGGTCTCCATTTTACCTCAAAATCTAGACATGAGTTAAAATCTATGCAGCCTCTAATTCTCTTAGTCACAGGAGAGGGTGACCCATTTTTAACTTAAAAGATACAAGACCTTTCTGAAAACCCCCTAGGAATGTGTTAGTTTGCCAATCCCTGAACAAAGATATATCCAATCAAAAATCCCCCCTGCCACTTCCCTCTCTGCTTCTAGGGTGGGAGCTGATGGTTCTATTTTCTTTTTAAAATCAATCCAAAATAAATAAAAGAATGTAAAATGCTAATCAAAAGTAAACAAAGGGATAGAATAAAAAGAGCCAGGCACCACTACTGACTTCTATTGCCTTTGCTATTGGGCCAGCAAGGGAATTTTAGAAGAAATTCCCCCTTTAACCTCCAGGAAATGGTGACTCTTTTCAAGCAAAGCAGCCTCCCTTCCCTGTGGCTCTGGGTGGTCCACTAGGACTAGGGTGCTGATTTGTTTCCATCCTGCTAGAATAGTGTCAGAATGTATGACTCCCTTCCTACCTCCCTGATTTCTTAGTAGTAAAGAGACATTCACATGAACTCTTCATATTTCAGGCACTAGGAAATAGGTGTAAGGGCTATGGCTTAGAAAGAACGGTTAGTTTAGAAAACAGGTATCTCATCTTGGCTGTCACTTGCATTTACCCACAGGTGGTTCAAATGATTTATTTTAGCAGAATCTCCGTCAGTCTAAAAGAGAACATTTCAGAGGGATTACTAGAAAATGGGAGTCTTAGGAAGAATGATCTTATTTCTCTGGATTTTTTTTATTATGGACTTTTGGCCACAGAGGAAGTAAATAATTCCTAATCTGAATTTCTCTTTAGATTGGTGGTATCACTGAAGATGAAATGAGGACCAACTGGAGTTCTGATCTTAAAACACATACATGTCCTCTTGCTTAGGTTGTTTCTAATACTCAGTACAGTTGAAATCTAGCATACTGAATTAGTTGTCACTTACGGATATGCTATCTAGCAATACCAGGCTGCCTGTACTTTGTCCCCCAACTTAATTCGGAAACGCATCATCCACTTGCTACTCACTGAGTCTTGCAAACAAATTTAAGTATTAGACTGAACTAAAGACAATTTTACTGGGGTGGGGGGTACAACAAATTTCAGAGCCAAAGATAACTACACTTGTCGAATACCTTCAATGCTCTTGTCCCCATTGACATGGCTTAATAATGTTTTCATTCATTCCCCAAAACCACAGCTATGGAAGCATCTATTACAGTCTCTAAACACAACTCCCTTTGAACACAAATGTTGATGCAGTTAAGGTAAGGGTTGTTCTCTGTGATGTTCCTACCTAGAAAAATGATTCTTTTTACTGATCTACCAAAACCTCAGGTCAGAGTTTCCGCCCAAAGTAATTAATAGATTCTGTTCTGTCTCAACCATTTTATTATCTTTTTGTTTCATGGAAGTGAAGCATTTGGAACATGAGACATAATAGCACCTGATAATCTTATTTGCGGTGATTAAATTAGTTAATTCCTAGAGGAATAAATTCCATACTCATTGCTCAGAAGCAATCTTCCTTTGTTGATTTGAAATTTCAGTTGTGATTATACTACAATGTGAATTTAATTTTGTGCTAAGAACACGATTATCCAAATCATTCATAAAGTAATATCAAGCTGGAGTTAGATATTAGAGTAAAGCCTCTTTTTTTTCCCTGACTTCCAATTACCTTTAATTTATGCCTATCTTTGCCTATTTTTAGCAATTCTGCATCTGGACTCCAATATTCTTTAAGATTTGTTTAGTCTTATATTTAGAGATAATAGATCATCTGGCTAAATGTAACGGAATTAAATTGATAAAAGCCCAGAAATGTACTTCATCCAGAATCTACAATAAGGCTGATATGAGTACAGCTCAGAAACTTACTAATTCTACAGTACCTAATAATTGGTTACTAATATTTATTATTATTGTTAACAACCATTAGGTAAAATCTCTTCTCCCCATACTCTTCACCTCACAATTTCCCTCCCCCCACGCCTGCCCTCCCAAAAAAACCACCCCCAGGAAAAACCAAATACTTCTCTTTGTGAATTTTTCCCTATTGGCTTTGGGTATCGAATGGTGATAGATAACGATATAAGACTGGCGCAATCCTTACGGTTTTGTTTATCTGTTTTAGGTATGGAAGAAACACACATTCTTTATTTTTTTTCCTCTAAGAACATATGTTTGATATAGTCTATAAAACCTTAAAAATTGGGATGCCTGGGTGGCTCAGTGGCATCTGCCTTTGACTCAGGTGATGATCCCAGGGTCCTGGGATTGAGTTCCACATCAGGCTCCCCAGAGGGAGCCTGCTTCTCCCTCTGCCTATGTCTCTGCCTCACTCTGTTTCTCATGAATAAATAAATAAAATCTTTAAAAAAAAAAACTTAAAAATTGCTGGGTATTTTAAAAAAGTTTCTCCAATTGAAATGATTAATTTGATGTCCCATAATAAATACTAATGATAAGTTTGATGATACTATATGTACTTTTTAAAATGTTTTTATTTATATGCATTTCTTTATGCATTTATATGCTCTAACCATCCTTAGAATTGAATAAATGTCTTATTTGGAGGATTTCTAGCATGTGGGAAGCGTTTACAATTGAGATCCTGTAATGTACTGACTTTGCTCATGGTTTTAAATCAAGTTATTTATGCTCTTACATAGGAAGTCTCCACGTCAAGTGCTTTTAAGTATTGACTCAATCAATCTATTCTTTATTCCTGGAAAGTCTTGCCTTCATTCATGTAATCGTAAGCACTAACATCAGGAAGAAATAAGCTCAGTTTAACTTAATCCAAGCCTTCCATTTTATAATTGAGAAAACTGAGAAGTGGGGAAGATAAATGACTTCCTTATAGTCCTCATTAGTTATTCAGTCTACATCTCATAAATAAGGATTTAAGGTAATTTACAGATGTAACACAAGAAAATTGAAAATAAACACAATAGATCTAAACAATGGCTGAATTTGGTCACAGTTATGGTTCTGGGTATCCAAAGTGCCAAAGCAGAATACGATGTTCACAAAATCCAAGATGCCTCTGAGCTATCATCAGATCAATTTACATAGATGAAATGCGGAGTTCTAACAGAGGGCTAAGAATAATGCTTCAGTCCATTACATTCTTACTTAGAAAGCAAGTAATCGACTCCCAAACAGGTTTCTGTCCACCACACCTCCCAAATTAAAATTTAATTGTATATGAAAAAGCATACTTAAAATGAAACACTCCTCCCATTTCTTACAATTTCTCTCTTTTTTTTTAGAAACGATTGCTCTGTTACTCGTTTGTCCTTTATGACATTCTTGCCTGTCTGGTTAGCATGCACCAGAGTCTCAACCCTATGAGGGCAGGGAACAACTTTACATCTACTCATCTTCCATGGTCATGCCAGAGTTTCCCACAAAGAGCAACTATCAAAATGTTAAACATGAAGAAGAAGAAAATAGAGAATAGAAAATCTCATTGTAGGGGCACCTGGGTGGTTCAGTTGGTTGAGCATCGACTCTTGATTTCAGCTCAGGTCTGACCTACAGTCCTGGGAGGAATACAGTGTTGGGCTCCGCACTGAGCATGGAGTCCGCTTGAGAATTCTATCTCCTTCTCCCCCTGCCCCTCTCCCTGCTTTCATGCATGCTCATTCTCTTGCTGCCTCTAAAATAAGTAGTTAAAAATATCATATTTTCATCATCAGTTTGTGGACCACTTGGCTAAAAGGTAGTGGCTGTGGATTTGTGTTTAATATGTAATGTTTCATGCTATTAAAGGCTTTCAAATGTCAAAATACAAGGGGAAAACACTTATTTTCAATGATAACTTCTAAAGGAATTAATTTTTTTTATTTCAACATTTTTTGAGCACTTACTCTATGCTAGGTACTATTCTGAGTGCTATGCATGTACAGACTTATCCAATGGCTACTTGTAAGGCATTATCCAGTGCCCCCATTTGATCTGCTGCAAAACTGCCTGGTTTAACAAAGTTCCTTCTTTACCATCTTACACCTTTTCCTCTGATGCTTCAAACTATTCTTCACATTTTTCCTTTCCTAACTACTTTCTGAACCATTTCTGACATGACACTGCCCATTTTTAAATATTGCTTTTTATTTTAATTCCAGTATAGTTAACATAAAGTGTTAAATTAGTTTCAAATGTGTGATATAGTGATTCTATACTTCTATACATTTCTCAGTGCTCATCATATGTGTACTCTTTAATCCCCATCATCTGTTTCCCCCATCCCTCCTACCACCTTCCCTGTGATAACCATCAGTTTGTTCTCTAAAGCTAGGAGTCTGTTTCTTGGTTTGTCTTTCTCTCTCTCTTTTTTCCCTTGTTCATTTGTTTTGTGTCTTAAATTTTACATGAGTGAAATTATATGGTACTTGTTTTTCTCTGACTTATTTCACTTGGCATTATACTCTCTAGTTCCACCCATGTTTTTGAAATGGCAAGACATTATTGGCCAAATAATATTCCATTGTGTGTGTATATGTGTGTGTGTGTATCTCATGTGTGGAGATATAGATAGATAGATAGATAGATAGATAGATAGATAGATATCAATATATATATATATCATACCTTCTTTATCCATTCATCTATCAATGGACACTTAGGGTGCTTCCATAATTTAGTTATTGTAAATAATGCTGCAATAAATATAGGAGTCCATGTATCCCTTTGAATTAGTGTTTTTGTATATGCGATGTAAATAATAGCCAGCTTCCTAAGGCAAACAAATACCTCTTCAAAAATCATTGGGGTATAAATGTTTACTACCTACCAGGAAGGATCCCATAAACACGCAGTTTACTATCTTGGGAAAATTTTTAAAAAGTTTAATGAAATACTGTAATTAAAGTAGGCTTACACATCTACATATTATATATTGTATACATACATATTTTATATTGTATCAATTATCTATTGTCACAAAAATGCTACATAACAAGTCACACTCAAACTCATTAAAACATGTCTGCAGGCTGATATACACTTCATTTGGCTGGGTAGTTCTTCTAGTCTCCACTGGCTTATGTAGTATATCTCTGCACCACATGACTCATCCTCTTCCTGGGAACTGTGGGCTGTCCTGGCATGCTCTTCCCATGAAGATGGCAGAAGAGAAAGAGTAAAAGCATTTTTCAAGACTCTACTTATGTCATAACTGCCACCAAACCAGTGACCATGGTATATCTCAAGTGTGGAGAATTATATGCATCCCACAATAGGAGGATATTGCATAAGTGGTGAAAAGCTTGGATACAGAAAGAGGTAGAGAATTGAGACTAACAATGCAATTTATGAATGTTTATGTATACAGATATCACTTCATTTCCTTCCAAAGACAATATCTATATATTGTCTAAAGATGATTTGAAAACCCATTCTTTTTTCTCTATAATAAATGTGTTAGTTTCCAGGGTGATAATAATAATAGCCACTCTGTATTAGAAGTTTACCATGTATAGACATCATGCAAATAATTTTCCATTTGTCACCTAATTTAATTTTTATGCCTTGAAAATGTTAGTTCTTATAACAGTGAAATACAGGTGATAATTAATTGAATCTCAATTTAAAGATCAGAAGCTGAGGTTCAACCAGGTAAACTAGACAATGTGTGGTGAAGTCTAGATTCAAATTCAATTCTGTGTGATTTCAAAGCATATGCTGGTATTTTTATGTACATTACTGTTATTATAATTAAAGCCCTATGCTTGGCCCCAGCCACCTTTCCAAGACCATTCATCCTTCCAAGACTCCTTCTCTTCTGGCTCAGTAATTTCTAAACAGGTCCCATATTACATTGGATCCTTTGTCCAAAAGATACTTCAAATCTTATCTCTTTACTTCTGGTCTATCCTAGCTGTGATTTCTACCCATCCTTAAGGCATCTTATCGTATTATCATTTTATCAGCATTTGAATTTAATGAATTCTGTGAGCTTATAAGCTTATTTGAGAAAAGAAGACCAATCTTTATATTTTTTTCCAGGACTTACACTGCAATCTGTAATTTTTAAATAAACAGATTAATAGACATCAATTTCCTTCTTCAGAATCTGGGCTGAACACCAAATTCACCAAGTTCATGGAGAAGAGACATGTATTCATAAGGTAATTTCATCATTCACACAAGATCCTTTCAGAATGGGAAGACAACTGCCAGAAAATTCCTTTGAAGAAGAAGTTTCTTGCATAGAAAGGGTAGTTTATAACCAAGGAAGTGAGAAAAAGAGAAACAACTAGAAGCAAAAACAAGGGTGAATAAAAAGGAGGACAATGTCTCCAGAGGGAAAGAAAGTAAAGAAAGAAGGGGATGAAAATATAGGCAAACAAAGGAAGGGTAAGAGGAGGGGGGAAAACCCCAATCAAGTAGGGAATAGGAAAATAGATAACAGTCCCAACAATATGGGACTAGGATGTTGAAAATCAGTCATTTAGAGCTGATCCAGAGAGGGTAAAAATGAACAGACTTATTATTTCAGTGTTTGGGTAGGTTTTCTAATTAGTGCCACAAATTTTACAGGTATTATTAAAATCCTGATTGCAGTGAAGATTTGCCCAAATCTGACTTCTGGCTAAGCATAAATAGCTTTTGTTTAATATATTTCCTTCTTTAAACACGTTTTATTCTTAATCCAACTGAAAGAAGAAAGAATGCCACTTAACAATAATCTTCCTATTAAATAACATATGGCATCTCCTCTTTTCTAGGATTCTTTGCCAGTGTCAGGAAGGATTCATGAGTTTTGAAAGATCATCAAACACTCTAGCACTAGAGCTAATCTGAAGTGTCTAAAGGTAGGATGTGTCCAAGCAGTCCATGAGAGGCCTCATGTGAAATTTAATGTATCTTGAGGATGAAGTGTCTTCTCTGGTCCCTGGTTGGAATTCCACATTCTCCAAGAGCAATAGTCTCCTTCCTTCCTTGGCTGTATCAATCTTCATATGCTTGTGGTCAGGAACATTCCCCTTGGAATCTTCCAGGGTTTTCATAGTCTTTCTCAATGTGATCTAAGGTGATCACTGGGAGTTAAGATGCCCAGAAGGCCAAAAGGATTTGATTTATTTAATCAGTGTACCCAGGCCCAAAGGCATTCCTCTGGCTCTTGTTGAAATTTTAGCGGAGTCATCTACTTCCTTCCCTACTGTAACAAGGCGCCAATATGAAGATGGTATTCCAGGTGAGGCCTCACTAGGATCTCAAAAAGTGAAAATGTTCCTTTTGTAGTGTGTGAAATGGAGACTTTCCTCCTCCTGCTGAAAGCAAACCAAACTCCTTTCCACTCAAATATCATGTTCCAAATTCCTATGAAATTTGCCTTCTGTCATGTCCCTCTAGATCTTTTCTTGGACTCGTTAATTTCCAGGTTCTGAACTCCCATGGAATATCTGTGTTTCTCATTAATTTTCACAGATGTATTTCCCTTTTCTCTAAGTGGAATCTTGGCATTCTGAGGTCGGTCTAGATTTCTAACCTACAGTACTTATATACGTTTCTGTGGTCTTGGAGGACATTCTCCTTTGCCTCATTTCATCACTCTCAGGTAATGAACTTGGTCAAATGAGGCAGAGTGAAGTTGAGCTCAGTCAGCAGCATATGTAGGTTCCTTACTCACTGGCTTGGCTTCCTACCATTGATCACATCCTGAGTCATTTGTAGATGAACCAGCCTTTCCCCTGAAAGGTTACATCAGTGGTAATCCCTTGAAACACTCATGCTAATGGGCTCTGGTTTTGAATCCTGGCATACCAGAAACAACATATTACTGAACACACTCAGCTCAGCTATTTCATTCAGGTGCCATAGGGTACAATATTCTGCCAACCAGAGTTGAAAAGCAGACATTACATTCCTTTCACAGCTTCAGCCTGGAAGAGACAAATTTTTCCATCCCTTCATAAACCCACAAAATGTCCCACTCTGTGGATCTACTATAACCTCTCTTAGGACAAATTGGCTAAATGGAATTTCTGAAATGGTTCCACAAGTTGTTTAAGGATTGCATGCAAAAAGGCTTCCATAGGCAAACAAGATGGGGAAACATTTCCTACTAGGTCTCCCTCTTGGAGAATGTACATGCACATGTTAAGGTTTCTAAGAAGATGGGAAATAGAGAAAACTGCTTTGCTTTCTTTAAGCCAAGATTTTCTAAACTTCTTTAACAATTGACTCATTTTAATTCAATACCTATCACCAAGATTACAAATAAATGAGTCTCTAGGCTTTCCTGTCTGTCTGGTCACCAGTGAGGATTTTGTATTTTCCCAAATTCTTCCATTTCTCTACTCTCTGCAGTTGCCCAATGTGCTCTTTGGGGGTTTTAAAATGTAGGAACAAGAACAAAGGTACAAGAGTAGAAGGGTAAGAAGCACAAAGGATGGAGCTTTCTAGAAGATTATAGTTTCCAAAGATGACTGCTTTAATATATTCCATCCACACTCTCCTCTTATACTGTGATTTCCAATGAGAGATGATATTTATGTTCCCTTTCTCTGAATCTGGACAGGATCTATTACTGCTATGACTGATAGATATTGCTGAAGTGATGTGATAGGTTTTGGTTTTCTGAAACCAGATTATCAAATCAATATAGCTTCACCTGGTTCGCTCTCTCAGGATGCCTCGCAGCCTCCATGTGAAAAAGTCCAGGCCACATAGAAAGGCTACCTGCAGGTTTTCTGGCCAACAGCATTAGCTAAGAGCTCAGCTAAAAGCTACTACCAACTGCCAGACATGTAACAACAGAAAAGCCTTTGGATGATTCCAGGTCCCCTTTTTTCAGCTTCCCTGGTTCACAGCAAGTGCAGCAAAGTGGAGCTCCCAGGGAACCCTGCCCCAGTATTAGAATCATGAGCAAAATAAGTGTAGCATTGTTTTAAGCAACAACATTTTAGGGTAATTTGTTATGAAGCCATGGTGACTGGAACAAGCTGGGAATGCCTTGGAGTAGGGAAATGGGCCAACATGATTTAGCTTAGTTTTAGAGATGCATCATGACAGTGACAATAATCAATAACAAATGACTGCTAACAAGAGAGCAGTTTTTTTCTAGAGCTTGGGGTGCCCATACACATGACTTGCAGTGCTAAGTTCCTTTTCTATGATCAAGAAAAATTATCAAACACTTATCACATCTTGTCCTAGAATACTTTATTTAGTAGTTTCCCTAATTCTAGAGGGACCATGGGCTGAACCTCCAAGGTCTCACATGGCTGTCTCCCTGTCCTCTTCAGAATTAGATGAACTATCATCTCTTGAGAGAAGCCCTTCCTCCCTTCTACCCAAGGATTTTCTGTCTATACTTTTCATAGCATTCACCATTACATGAATTATTTCACTGATTTGATGACATATTTACTGGTTGTCTCTTACTGGAATGGAATTTTCTTTCTTGCTTTCTAGCTAAAGGAGGTATTTATTAAATGAGTGGGTAATAATCAAGGGTAATTGGAGTGCCTGCGTGGCTCAGTGATTGAGCATCTGCCTTCGAGTCAGGTCACGATCCCAGAATCCTGGGATCGAGTTCCGCATCAGGCTCCCCAAAGGAAATCTGCTTCTCTCTCTGCCTGTGTCTCTACCTCCCTCATTAATAAATAAATAAAATCTTTAAGAAATAAAAATTTAAAAATAATCAAAAGTAATTAAACATTCTCTGTGCTGGAAGCGAGAAAACTGGCTTCTGGCGCTGCCCGGTAGCTTGCTGGTATAGAACAAGGCCTCTATGCTCCATGCCTCATCCATAGGCCAGGTACTACACAGATGACCTTCAAAGCACCCCCTGCACCACTCTCATGGTTCAAGTTCTTGAAAATCTCACATGGCTTGAGGTTCAACTTTAACAAATCCTTATACTATATTAACATGGTTTTTCACCACAGAAATTGCATTCAATCATTGTAAGATCTAGGTTATAGTTTCATCTGATAACGCCATTTGTTTTTGGAACATTTAGTCTTTGCAGACACACCTTTGTTCTCAGTCTAGTCAGTCTGTTCCAGACATTGTCCAAACAGACAAACTGGGGTAAATATGACTAAACTCCATTCATGGAACTTTGTAACTCCTCTTCTCTCCCAAGAAAAGGCTTAGAAGTACAATGATAATGTAATTTATTGTCCAAACCAGGACACTTTTGAGAGTAAAATGGGATTCTGTTAATAATTACATCTAGGAAAATAGGCCCAAATCAGGATTGTCCCCAAACTGGATGTTTGTCATTCTTTATTTTCTAAAGCCCAGATATTTTTAAGGAAACAAAGAGATACATACCTATTAATTAAATTTTCAGGATTGATAAAATAAAGATCCACCAGTATTTTGGCTTCTAATATGCATTTTATGAGCAACATTTTTAGTGTCTTTGTTTTACCTGTTTTCTCTATTTTCACAATGCCTTAAAAAAAGATTTTACTTATTTATTTAAGAAAGAGAGACACAGAGTACACACACAGTTTGGGGGGGGGGGCAGTTTGGACAGAGAGAGAGAGAAAAACAGATCCCTGCTCAGCAAGGAGCCTGATGTGGGGTTGGTCCCAGGATCCTAAGATCATGGCCTGAGCAGCATACAGATGCTTAATAGACTGAGTCACCCAAGTACCCCTCACAATGCCTTTTTGATGAAAGTTAAAATGGTCAGTGACTGGGTGGGAAACAGGATTTCTCTGGAAGGCACTTAACAGAAGAGAAATTAATATGGGACTATGCACAAAGATATAGGGAAAGTTTGGGCTTTTTTTTTCCCACTTTCCTATATATATATATATATATATATATATATATATATATATATACTTTCCCACTTTCCACTATACTATATATATAGTGTATATATATACACACACACACACATATACACATGCACATATGTAGATATTGCTTTGCATATATTCACTTTTTTATTATATATGTGTAGATATACTCTTTTATCCAATTAATATACTTTTAACTAATACACTTCACTTTTTAGAGCAATTTTAGATTTAGAGAAAAACTGAAGTGAAAATAATAGAGAGTTCTTATCTACCTCCTCTGCCCTACACAATTTCCCCATTAACATCTTGCATTCGTATGGTCCATTTGTTACAGCTGATGAATCAATACTGATACATCATTATTAGTTAAAATCCAAAGTTAACATTAGGGTTCACCCTTTGTGTTTTACATTCTATGGGTTTTGACAAGTACATAATGACATGTATCTACCATTGCAGTATAATAAAGAATAGTTCACTGCTTTAAATTTCACCAGTGTTCCACCTATTATCCCTTCCTCTCTCCCTCCTACCTGTAGCAACCACTGATCTTTTTCTTGTCTGTTTAGCTTTG
The DNA here is from genome assembly GCF_048164855.1 of Canis lupus baileyi. Taxonomy (NCBI): domain Eukaryota; kingdom Metazoa; phylum Chordata; class Mammalia; order Carnivora; family Canidae; genus Canis; species Canis lupus. Next base: position 17,450,286 of record NC_132863.1, read on the forward strand.
TCTTTTCTGGAATGTCATGAAATTGGAATCACAATGTATGCAGCTGTTTTCAGATTTCCTTCTTTCATTTAGCTAATATGTATTCAAGTTCCCACATGTTTTTCTAGGACCTCATGGTTCATTTAAAAAAAAAATAACTGAATAATCTTCCATTTTTGAGAGTATCACAGTTTATCCATTCACCTATAAAGGACATCTTGAGCGCTTCCTACTTAGGACAATTATGAATAAAGCTGCTCTATGTGCAGGCTTTTGTGTGGACATGAGTTTTCAACTCATTTGAGTAAATATATAGGATCGCAATTGTTGAATCATACATCAATATTATACTTTGTAAGAAACTGCCTATCTTCTAAAATGGCTATACCATTTTTGTATCCCCACCAACAATGAATGAGGGTTCCCATTGCTCTATAATACATGGGTGGTTTTAATGGAAGTAACAAAAGGTGTTGAGGAACTCTGAGACTAGCAATAGCTGGAAGGTGTTACCACTACTAATCCTGAAAGGTAAAAGAGGGAAAGCAGAGTTGGCAGAGCCCAGGGAACTAAAACCATGAAGGAGTCATAATCACGGACTTCTGGAGCAATGGCCATGGGAGGTGATAAGGCCAGGTGGAAGCAAGGGAAGAAGTATCCTGATCTCTTTCTCCTTCTAACAGTTGTTCTCCTGCCAGAGCCTCATATCAGCTGAGCCAGGTAGGAGCTGGAGAACAAGAAGATGCCCATGAGTTGGTCAGTAAAGGTTAGCCTCCAGGGTTACAGAGCAGGGCAGACAAGGAGGGCTGATAGATCTCTAAGGGAGTGGGGTACACACAAAGATTGAGAAACTATGGTAAAGACAGTATGGTAAGCAGGGGCACCTGGGGGGCTCAGTGGTTGAGCATCTACCTTTGGCTCAGGTTATGATCCTGGGGTCCTGGGATCAAGTCCCACATTGGGCTCCCCGCAAGGAGCCTGCTTCTCCTTCTGCCTACGTGTCTGCCTCTCTCTCTGTGTCTCTCGTGAATAAATAAATAAATAAAATCTTAAATTAAAAAAAAGACAGTATAGTGAGCAATAATGTTATAAGCAATGTTTTTGAGAAGTTTTTAAATGGTACATCACTATTGTTCTGTAGAGAATGTTACTGAGTCATTTCTAAAATGTTCTGAAACATTGAATCTGCAGCTGAAGTCACCAGTGGAGTGGAGAGGCAGTATATCTCTCCAGGACTTCCTGTCCTGCCTACTGACCCTGGACGACGTCCCCCTAACCATTCCAGCCAGCTGGGTCTCCACACTAGATCTTTAGGGATGAGGGACTCCTGCCCTTGTCTCTCAGTTACAGTGCCTCGCAGTTACAGTGTAGTAATACTGCCTTTGCATGATCATTTCCAGGTGAGAGTCCATTAAAATCCAATGTCTATTTTCTGAACCTAAACAACAGTGTTATAGCTAACAGTACTGTTGGCTATTTCTTGTTAGCTTCTCTTGTCTTGAAATTGCCTTTTGCTCAATAAAGAACTTTCTTATATGAATGTTGGAAAAACATCATTCTTTGTCTTTGTCTTTTAATCTTTGATATGTAGAAGTCCTCCAGGGGATAGGCATAGGGAAGGAGAGTTGAGAAGGGGGGTACTTCTCACCCTAGTTTACAGCACTACAACCTCAGCACTATTAACATTTTGGGCAAGATAATCCTTTGTTGCCAAGAGTTGTCCTGTGCATTGTTAAGAGATTTAACAGCATTCCTGGCCTCTACTCACTAGATATCAGCAGCATCTTCCCTAGGTATGACAATCAAAAATATCTCCAGACATTGCCAATTACCCCCCAGGGCAAAATGTCCCCTAGTTGAAAACTGCTGACCTGGTCTAAGGATGGCACTAACTTCTGCCTGCCTTGTTGCCATGGTAACTTAAGGGCAACCTCCATTACTTGACACAGACATGGTTCTGTTCATTATAGCCAAAAGGTTTAACAAATTGGATTACAAAAATGCCACCTTCTGGAAAATTCTCCTGCGGGGAAGAGATGTGTTTTCTGACCCAAGCCCTCTTCCTTACTTCACTCCCCTTTTACTCGTACTCACATAAATCCTGGTTTGATCCTAGCCCTCCTTAGCAGATCTCAGCAACCCTTGTGGCCACAACCATCAGTAATACCTAACAACTGTTCTGGAATTTCCAATGGCAGTTGGGGGCGGGGGGGACCTGGAAGTACTGATTTGTGCCTTCATCCCATCACAAGCTATCAAATACTGATCCCCTCATAATTTACCATATTTACCCAATGGTCCTTGTCTAATCAGCATTCTCATTTATATTTAAAAATAGCAGCTTTTTTTTTTCTTTTCAGCCCTCATCTTCCTTCAAGTGTATGAGAGGAAAGAAATCCTCAAACTACCCAACCTCCTTTTACATTGGAGGCAGTTTTATTTATTTATTTATTTAATATTGTGCCTCATTCCAAAAAAGGTTTTGAGGGGAATGAAGACATTGAATGGTATGGGTCAGTGAGAGAGCAACTGGAAACGACATTCCCCAAATCAACACTATTTTCTGAAACAATGTCAAGCCCTTACAAGGATGGGAAAATAACGAAGTCACATACCGTGAAAGTCAAGGATTCTCTCTCAGGGAATAAGTGTCCTCGAGCTACTGTCCTCCCAGTACATTTGTGAGCTTAACAGTTAGGAATGTCAACAAGAAGGGTGATTGGGAGCAGAGGCCCGCTAGAGGCTTCATGGCTCACTCATTGATCAATGTGAGGAAAGGAGTCAAAGCTGAAAGCTGTTTGGAAAGAGTAAGCAGACTAACCACTTTGAATTAACATTCAAGGGAGATTTATCTGCCCTAGAATGGACAAATTACAACCAAGAATCCTGAGCAAGCAGGATTCTAAATACAAGACTCTACAGAAGATGAGGCTGAAAATCTGTTCACCGAATGGTAAGACCCTGCATTGTTTGTCTTTCAACATCTCTCACTAGACAACCTTCCAAACGTTCAGTTTAGCCAGGGAGATGCAACTGGTCATTTTATTTACAATAGTCTTCAAGACCAAATCTGGGCTTGAATTTTTCTAGGCTGACTCACAGCTGAAAAAAAAAAAAAAAAAAAGAAAAGAAAAGAAAAAAGAAACAGGAAGAAAGGAGTGAAGAACAGTATGTAATGGGTCCAGTTGGGGTTACTTAGCCTGTCATGTCTTTCAAAAGAGAAAGGAGAATTTTGGAAGCTAGCTTTTGGGTGAAAGTTCAATCCTCAGAGAACGTTTTGACTCATCAGACCATAGCAGACATCAGAAACCCTTGCCACAGGTTGCGCAGGATACTTTGAGTTATTAACATGCTTCAGAAAGGTCAAAAAGTGTAGACTTATAAAATCACAGGCACACACTCTTCAGTCACAGTGCAGACTCTGCAGTTACTTCAGCTGGGGCAGAGAGGCCTGTGAGCAACAGAGGTTTCAGTGACCCAAGCACCATGGCCAAAATCAGGGCTGGAAGCAGAGGCACGACCCTGACAGACAAAAGTGGTAGAGAATGAGCATATTAGTTTGGCTTGTCTAGAGCAGCACTGTGCAATAGAAGCACAAAGCAAGCCATATATGAAGTTTCAAATTTTCTAGTAACCACATTTTTAAAAAGTAAAATGAAACAGGGAAAGTGAATTTTAATATTTTACTTAACTTACTCTATTTAAAATATTATATCATTTCAACATGTAATCAAAATAGAAATACTTACTAGTTTACATTCTTTTATTCATACCTAGTCTTGGGAATAGGATGTACATATTTTATGCCCCATGCTGCTTACCACACATGTGGCTATTGGTACTGCGATCTAAAGAAACCACATATAAGTTCTAATCTCTCACTGTCCTAGGGTATCAATGCAGTAACTCCAGCAACATGACTTGGGAACAACGTACTATTGCATATAGCAACGGAAGGAGAACTGGATCCCATCTCTGTGGTCAGCTGGTTGTGTGACTTTGGATAAGTCACTGAATTCCACTTTCCTTATCTGTCAACTGAGGCAGCTATGCTAGCTGGATCTCCCAAGTACACTTAAGGTCTCAGATTTCCAAGGTCTCTGGGATTGTAAAAGATACTAGTGATGGATTTAAATATATGTTCTCTATTTTTTTTTTGTCCCCACTAGAGATAGAGCCTAATTCTCACCCCTTCAGTATGGGTTGGACTTAAGAGACATGCTTCTAGTCAACAGAATATGGCAGAAGCTATAGGATGTCACTTTCGATATTAGGTTATAAAAAGACTGATGCTTTTGTGTTGGATTCTGTCTCTCTCTCTTCTTATCACTTGCTCTGAGGCAAGAGAACTACCATGCCAGGAAGATATTCAGACAGCCTGTGGGTTGGCTCAAATTGCTAGGAACTGAGGCCTGCTAACATGCATGTGAGTGAGCTTAGAAACTGGTCATGTTCCAGCCAAGCCTTGAAGTGAGATTGTCCAATCAAAAGGACAGATTGACTATGACCTCATGACAGACCAAAAATCATAACCATGCAGTTAAGCTATTCCTAGATTTCCAACCTACAAAAACTTAAGATAAATTGTGTGTGTGTGTGTGTGTGTGTGTGTGTGTGTGTGTTTTAAGCTGCTAAATTTGGGGAAGTTTGTTGCACAGTCACAGCTAGCTAACACAATACTCCTGGAATATGAAAGATAAGCCAAATGAACTAAAAAACATATTGACTGCAAGCAGGACAGCAAAAAACCATCCTTTCCAATTTGCATGGGCACTTCCAGGAAGCATCAGTGGAAAGCAGAACCACCTATTGTAATAAGTAACAATAACTGAGCACTTCTGTGTATGAGGCACCATTCCAAGCACTTTGTATGTCTTAACTCATTTAATCCTCACAGTGACTTATGAGATGAGCAGTACTAATACTTCCATTTCACAGACAAGAAACAAGCACAGAACAGTTAAGTAATTTGTCCAGGATTATCCAGGTTGTTAAAGACAAAACCAGAGTTTGAACACTGACTGTTTCTACCTCTTTGCTATCATGTCTCATACATGAAATAGGTGCATTTCTCCTCAGAGGCCTGGTTGATAGAGAGATACACAGATACACAGTGAAAAGCCCTGAAATAATGACTTCCCCTGGGAACAGTGTGTAGATCCCAGAGCATAACACTTTTAGTTTGGTTACTTATGTGTAGGGATCCTGCCACAGCCACAATTATAACTTCTAGGGCACTCGGAGATGGCAATTGGCTAAGGCATTGGCCCAAATATTCTTTAAAAAGAAGACTTTCTAGTATTAGAAATGTCAACGTAGCAATTGGTTAAGGAAGATCAATGTTATCTGAATTTGGAGGAGTTATTTGGCAGATCAGATTTTCAGGTAGCAACAACGTGGAATGAAGATCTTTAAGGGCAGTGCATGCAAAGGACAGTGAGCAGAGCTGTTCTTTTAACTGGAAATGAAAAAAGGATGTTAAACCACAGCAGATGACCCCGAAGTTCAAGGTTATTGAGGATTTCCTGTCAGAGAAGGCTGTGAAATTTGAGCCTGTGGGGTTTCCTTCCCCAGAACTTCCCCTGTAAGATTTTTAGATTATAATACTAAACGGGGGAAGGGGCAAGTTCTATCAGAGAGGTTAGAAACATGACTTTGGGGGTAGAGCTGATTTGGAGCCCTTTAACTTTATTATATGTGAGCTCATAAACTCAGATGACTGCCAGGCCTACGTTCTAAATTCCTAAAGTGCAAAATGAGGATTTATAGTAATATCTGTGTGTTATGAATGCTATTAATGATTGATACGTCAAGTTGACCTAAGTCAATTTGATCTTTCACAAATACTACTCTTCCTTTTTTGGTAATGTAGGTAGCTTAATAATTAGAGGTACGTGAGCCCATCTCCCCCTAATCACTCCACCAGGTACTATGTAACAATAAAAGCGATTTTCAGAGAGAAATTTGCCCCAAGCATAAATATTTATTTGCAAGTGGGTGCCAAGTGCTAGAAATTCTTGACTTCTTTCTTTTTATTCTGCTAAATACTTATACAGAGCCTTGCCCAGAAAATTCTCTTGAAACAGATGAAAAAAAAATATGCCAGTAGCAGAACTGAGCCCAAAGTCAGGCAAGAGATCTTTCTAGAGACTGCTTGAGTCAGAACCATTTCATATTCCTAAGCTGAAGATGCTATGCAAAAGCTTAGACTCTTGGACTCATCCACCCAGTTCATGCAAGGTGGGGAGCCCAGTATAGTATCCCCACACAAGCCACAAATGGCTGGAGCACAGTGGAACCCCAATTCTACTAATGAAAAACTACCTCTGATACCCATTACACTAATTTACCAGGCTTCTGATATTTGCAAAAAAATAAAGGGAGTTCCAGGGCTTATAGGAGTTTTTGAAGTACAGGGTATGATAGTAGACTAGATTTCAAAATGATAGTGTTTGCTGATTTTCATTGAATAAATACTGCCATCATGCTGGTTTTAAGTCATTAACATGACATCCCTGAATGCAGAGCTAGAAAGAGATGGATATAACCAGCTGTCATGAGCTGATTCAAACCAGCTCCTGGACACCAGTAAGGGTGGTCTTATAATTTGAGTTTTCCAAATGCTGACTACCCTAAGCAACATTCAACATTAACAAATAGCTCTGTGTTCATTATCTAATGTTGAATAAAGAATTACCACAAAACTTAGCCGTTGAAGACAATACACATTTATTATCTGTTTCTGTGGCTCAGGAATATTGGTATGACTTAGCTGGTATTCCTTTGCTTTGGGGTCTCTTAGAAGGCTGTGATCAATGTACTGGCCTCATTCATGGTCTCACTGGAACTGGGGAGGGATCCATTCTAAGCTTAATCTAGAAGGTGTGGGCCTCAGTTCTTGCTGGGAGTTAGCTAGAGGCTGCCCACAATTCCTTGCCATGGGGATTTCTCCTGCTCCATCATCACATCCAACATGGAAGAAAAGGCAATGAGAGCAAGAGTGAGAGTAAAGATTGAAATCATACTGTTTTGTAATCTAATATCAGAAGTAATATCCCTTCACTTTTGCCATATTCCTTTTGTGGGAAACAAGTCACTGGATTTAGCCCACATTAAAAAGTAGGGCTTTACACAAGGTGTGAATACAAGTAGGTGGGAACTGCTGAGAGCTATTTTTAAAACAACTAAGTTCCTATAGTACAGATGAAAATTATCTCTCAAGTATATGTCAAATTGTCCATTACACAAATATTTCAAATTAGATTATAAGCAATATGAACAAAGGCAATGCAAATTAATTAATAAGCTCAATAAATGTTCTCTTTTCTCCTTCTTGTCTCTATGGAATGGGTACACTGAAAAGGCACAGTTATAGATTGCAACCCATAAGAGCTCCAATTTGGCCAATAAAATGCTGAAAACATGTGAAATTCCTTAAAACACTTTCCCTCTTTTTTGCACCATAGACTCACCATTCCCTATTGCTTATATACAGCAGATTCACACTGTTACATTGCCAGTCTGGTCCCTGCCAGTTTTACTTCAGGGACCCCTTGAAACTGATGACTGTAATTGGCAGATAAATTTCATCTGAACACTACTTTTAATCTCCTCCCTTCCACTAAGCTTATTTGTCATTCAACAAATACTTCTCCAGTGTTTCTCATGTTCAAGAAATAATACTAGGCAAGCCAATAAGACACATGGCTGAATAAAATATAGCCCCCTTGGCCTGGCCAAATGAGCTATGCCTCATTTGATTTTTCATTTCAAACTCTTGTTCCAAAGATAGGCAATCTAGTGGGAGAAGTAATAGCAAAGGTCTGGGAAAATTCAGAAAACAAAGTCTCACTCATTCTGTGACAAAGGAGTCCTCCTCTGGAAGCTCTATAGAGGGACCCAGGAAGATCCTCAATGCATAGCCTGGCATCTTCAATTAGAATGGTGGTTCTCAAAGCATGGTCCCAAACCACAAGCTTAACCATACTTGGGAAATTGTTAGAAATGTAAGTTCTTGGGATCCACCCCAGACCTTCTGAATCCATAATTCTGGGGGTGAGGCCCATAAACTTGTGTATTATCAAGCTTGAAAAGTGATTCTGATAGTTCCTCTAGTTTGGGAATCACTGCACTAGAGTATGCCAGAGCTGAAAGATATCTGCGGGATCATATGCTCAAATCCCTTGCTATAGAGATGAGGACACTGAGGTGCCAAAAAGTGACATGACTGGTTAATTTCACCTAGCTAATGAGCAGCTGCCTCCCCCAAGACAGACATTTTGAGTCCCAAGATTTCAAGTAGGCCAGGGGCTGGGCTCCCTGTCAGCCCTGGGCTCCCGCCTAAACCCATTCCTTGGCTCCGAGTGTACCAAGCACCTCTGTCCAGTCATGCACAGCACGTCCTGCCAGGTCTGCAGGTGTGGTCCATGTACTCAGAGGTGTGCCACTGGAAGAGTTAAACAATTACCAACCCATGCTGGCCTTCCTGCTCTTTAATGCCACATACCTGCCCCATTACCTGCAAAGGTGAGCTCAGACAGAGGCTGCAATCGCACACCTCCCTGGATGCCTGCCAATGCTGAGGGGTCTGGGATCGGCCTACTGGGCTGCCACTTTGTTTATATAATTAACGTTCTTACAATGAAATTGAACTTTCCCAACATGCCTAGAACACAGGGTCATGGTGAAGGGCACAGAACTCCTGGTATACTTGAGGCATAACCTCCTAAATCACCTTATGGAATGAGTAGACCTCACAAGGCACATTATGTGAGTTGGGGAACAGATTGTAAATAAGATGGCAAGAAGCAGTATTTAACAGTGCAGAAAAGTCCCTAGGAAGTGACAAGAGGGACAGATATTTTTACCTCCATCCTTCCATAAACATGGTAGCTAGGGAGAAAGAGATGGGAAGGAGGCCCCCTAGAATTTTTCCAAGGTCACTCTTTCTATGAATGGGCCTAGAGAACAATAATATAACTTTATAAAGCACATGTCCTTATCTGGGCTACTGAATACTTTTTAAGTTATTTTTTAATCCTCAAGGCAATTTCCAAACATATTTAGAAGGGACTGATTATGAAGGATAACGAGAGGTAAGTGACAGAGAGAAACAAGGAATGAGCTATTCTGGGTCTAGAGCTACATGTTATTTACAAGTAAATGAAGAATTTAAGTAACGGCACATAGAAATGACCTCTGAATTCACAAGTATCAATTAGAATGTGGAAGTCTGTTTTGGACAGTGCTTCTCAACAGGGAGCAAGAGGTAGCTCATGTTTCTGAACCTCAGAAGCATTTTAAAGATGCCATGTATTCCTCCTCTGGATATAGAAGAAACCTCCTGGAGCTGGATATGGGGGGGGGTCCATTTTCCAGGTTATTCTCATATACGGTACCACCTAGTTTTAACATACCCCCACCGATACCCCTCCAGCTCCAACAAGGAAGGGTACATGAAGTGTGAATATATAATTCATAGAAATTATAAAAATCCACAAAACTAGGTCATGTTTTTTGAAAGAGAAGAGCCAAATCTTAATCATCTCTGAGTTCTTATACACTAGAACAGACGTCTAAAATGAGTGGCCCCCTGCTATGTCTAGCCTACAGACTTACTTTATATGATGTCACATACTCAGTGCTTATTTTTCAAATAAAGTTTTGAAAAAAAATAAAGTTTTGAGATAGCTACTGCAGCAGAGTACATTTTTTTCAAAGATGATGGTAACACTATCTCCTGGCCCATATGCTCTTCTAGAATGTGACCTTGTCACTACTCCATCAGGAAGCAGAGCCTTGAATCTGGTGGGCTTATGACTACTTTGATCAAGATAGTATGGCTGAAGGATATTGCATGATTTCTAAGACTGGTCACAAAAGACCATGAAGCTTCCTTCTTGTTTGTGGGGACATTGGGACTTGAAACCCTGAGCTGCCATGAAAGAAGTCCCACTATCCTGAGGCTTTCATGATGTGGGGAAATCGGGCCACATGGGAAAGCCACATGTAGTTGCTCCAATTGGCAGTCCTAGTCATTGGGTCTTCCCAACCCAAGAACTATACATGTAAGTGATGGGCCTTTAGAAATTCCAGCCCCCAGCCTTCCAATCTTTCAGAGATAGAGGAGCCAAAATGAGACATCACCACTTTGCCTGCAAATGCTGGCCCAAAGAGTCCATGTGAATAACAAACTGGGTTTTTGTTTTGTTTTGTTTTGTTTTGTAAGTGGATGTTTTAAGTTAATTCCTTATGCAGAAATAGTAACCAGAACAGTTTCCAACATTTATTCACAGAGCTGTCCCATACCATTTCAGGGCTTCTTGAAAAATGAAGGATATGATAGATGGACTCCCTCCACCTCCAAAGCAAGAAGCTAGGTAGCAGACCCAGTGACTAGTAGATGGAATCACAGGCAATGGGACATGTGCTCTCCAGTTTTTGCACAACTGTCCTCCCTGACACCATGAACTAAGGTTTGATGACATGAATTGTTAAACACAGTCTCTTGTTTTTCTTATGCGGCAGAAATGTATGCTTCAAAGTAGGTAAATAGAAGACAGAGGGCCTGAATCTTTTATATCAGCACCTTCTTGCCTGGTTCCTGTAGGTGCTTTGAGTGCACAACCCCTGCCCTAGAATATAATAGGCACATAATAAATATTTGCTGAATTTCAAAATCAACCCATCCTTCTTCTTGTGATTTTTATATTTATTTCTGGATTCTGCTGATAAACATTTAGCCTCCCATAGATTTCATGGCACTTAAGATACCTTTTTCTCTCCCTCCCTGTCTCCCTTCCTTCTTTTCTTCCTTTTCTCCTTCCTTTCTTCCTCCACACTTCTGCAGCTGCATCCCTGTTTGTGTATCATAGCACTGTACATTGGCTGTCCATTCATCCCCCATTCAGAATATAGAATAACAAAAATGATAGTTTTCAAAACAGAAAAGGCTTTTTCCTTAGCAAAGTACCATTTTTGTTCATGGAGCACCTGCCTCAGAAAAATTTAGAGAGTTCCTTAAAATATAGAAAATATGGTCCCAACTTGCTCTCAGCAACCAGACTGAGCCCTGGGACAGCAATCTGGACTTCAGCAAGTATTTCACATGACTTTTGTGCAGAGTGCAGCTTTAGAAATACATTCAACCATTTTCAAGAGGCTAAAGTAGAAGGTAGTTTCTGTCATTAAAGCCTGGGATCACAGAGACAGATCTGGTGTGACCAGGGTGATGGATCCAGGGATACTACTTGAGAGTCAGAGAGCATGTGGAGGTTGTACTGGGGGTCCATGGTGAAAAGGAGGTGGGACAATGAGAAGTTAGGACCTCCAACTGCACAGAGACAAAGAGATCAGCTGAGGAAAGCAGACCTAGGCAGGGCTCTCCATTATTGGGTTTGTGAACCTGGACAGGGAGATTTCAACTTGTTTCTACTAATCTCTGAATGGAGTGAAGCACTTCCTTTAATTCTGTGTATAGGCAACAAACCAAAGTGGCGTTATCAGGACCCATGACATTATACTAATGACATGTTTATTAAAATCACATGTTTTTATATTGTAGAGATATCTAATAGTACCATTTTCACCCATCGCTGTTTCAAAATTATGATAGGTTTTAGGTCCCTTGCTAGATTTTGCAATTTAACAGACTATTACAGAAACACATCTATTACAATATTGCAAATTTTTAAAAAATTGTACATCATTAGTTTCCTTTGTAATCCAAATACTATATTCTATGCATTTAATACATTCCTCAGGAAAAAGTCCACAGGCTTTGCCAGACTGCCAAAGATCTGGATACCTGAAGCCCTGGATTAAAGAAACAGGCAAACTATGGAGAAGCCAGCCTGGTCCTTACAAGTCTGTCAGAAGGATCCAGGCTGCCACCTATGAGGCAGGAGGAAGCTAAGAAAGGTGACAGGGAAAGAAGGACCCTCCAGGTGCAATGAGCTTTTAACCCGTTCCTCCTTGGTGTCTACTGGTATAGACTGCAGCTTGTACCCTGTGGCCACCACTCTGCCAGACAGAAACCACAGGGCCAGGCCTAGACTGGGACGTGAGAGCTGAGGGTCCATCTTCTGGAGACTGGACCAAGTGTCCAGCCTCAGACCTGCACATCTCCAGGCCAGCAACCCACCTCTGGTCACTTGGCCAGCCGTCCTTCTTAGGCACCACATTTCCATAGGCTGGAATGAGATAGTCACACTTGCTGACAAGCAAAAGATGAATTCCTTCATAGAGGACCCGAGAAGGGCATGCAAAACTCATATTAAAAAGAGCAATCCTTCATTCCAAGCTGATGGGCCAGCACTGTGCAAAGCCATTTACTCATCTTCACAAAAAAACCTACAGAGATGGGATTTTTTTCCAATATCCATGTTAATATCTCTGCTTTCCAGATGAAGAAAAAGAGGTTTGGCAAGGTCAGTATCTGTTACTATTATGTATTATTAGTGTTATTAATAACTAATTGTGGATTATGAGTATTAATGTGGATTCTAATTTTACCTTCCATACTGTTTCATGTAGTATTTGAATCATAATCATTATTAATTACAAATAATATTCGAAATAGCCAATAGTAATAAGAATAGTAAGTATATTGCATCTTGCCATGTACCAGACCATAGAGGGCATACTCTACTCTCATTTCCTCATATAATCTTTGCACAACCTTCTATTATTATGGTTCTTTTGTAGATGAGGAAGTCAGGGACTGAAGAACGTGTCCTAGGTCCCACAGAGGAACTAGCTATTCCTTAGAAGATCTGAATCCAGGCTTCTGACAGAAGGTTCACATTCTTTTCCTTGTATCAGGGCTCCTGGTCCTCATTGTACCACTTATGTTAATGCCCCTCTAGACATACAGATGCTCCGCTAATTGGTATTATGGAAACTTCCAGGGAAAGGGAGTGGGAGGTCTCACCATCTCAGAAGAGCAGAGCCATTGGAGCAGTTTTTTGCAGACTTCCCCTTACTCTCCCCCCAGGTCTTCTGCAACTTGAGTCAGCAGCTAAGCAAAAGCCACAAAGAGAATCCCAGGAGGTGTGGTGTGACCAGGAATAAACACAGGAAGGGAACATTTGAACCAAAACGCACTGAAACTTGACAACCAGGACATGCCAGGACACGCCAGCTCATGGCTCATAAACGTTGTAACTCTCATTGTGAACATTCACAGTCACTTGGTTAAAACAATCTTGCTAATGACACCACCTGCTGACACTGTTGGGGGTTCTCTGGTATTTGGGGGTACCACACCATGTGAACTTTCCTGCAGGGAAAGGGCTGTGAAGCTACATTTTCTTGTCCTTCAGGGGAGGAGATGCAGGGTAGGGTTAAGAGGTGGAATTTCCCTGGCTCATTCCATGACGCCAAGACCAAGGTTAGAAATGAACTGAACCACCTTGTAAAAAGCATTATATATAAAGTCATCTGTTTACCTCAGCCGCTGCTGTCACAAGCCCCATGTTCCTATCAAGGGTTGAAAGCAAACACTGTAAGCAGCTAAAAGAACAACATCGTTTCTGATTCTCTCCTAAGACCTGATTCACTTACAAAATGGGCTTATGAACTTAAAATTATGGGAGAGGAGGAGGGAAGGGAAAGACAAGAACCCTTTTATTTAGCATCTTATTCACAATGAAAATTGGCACAGAAGCCAACCACATACATTAACATAGCTTGGGCAAGTTTAAAGCTTATGAATACATTTCTGTGGAAAAATGTGAATATGGAAAATCCCCTCTCTTATTTTGCCCTTTCCAAAAAAGCAATGAGCTCTGGGCTCAATGTGTATCCGTAACCTCACTTAGAAACTAGGAAATGCCAAGTGGGACTAAACTGGGGGGAGTCTGAGGTCTGAAGGGAGCCGAGGATCTACTACCTTGGAACCAGAGGAGAGGAAGGGAGGAGGCTTACGATTCACTCACCAGTAAGGTTTCCTCATAAATCACAGAGGGAAAGCCCAAGTAGAATAGATTGAGGTTCTCAGAGTCTCTCCAGTGATACGGGCATCTTTTGGAGAAGATTCATTATTATTAGAACAGGGAGTGAGATCTCTTGCCAATCTTGCTCAAAATACACCAATTAAAAAGGTGAGTTATAAAGAATTGTATACAACAATAACCAGGAGTCAGCTGGTCATCTGGTCATTGAGTTTTATTCATACAGGTTTTCCTCTAGGACCCTTAAATATTTAGAAACACAAAGTAATTCATCCTCCTGAAGACTGCTTTGCCATTTCCTTTTGTTTTAGTTATTTTGTAGGCACTAGGAGATGTTTTGCCTGACAGTTTCCCGGGAGAATAAGGGATGTTAACTATTCACTCACAGACAGGGGAAAACAGATGGAGATAAATAGGCTATGGAAATTGTCCACAATTGCAGTGTACCATCTATCAGCATATCTGTCTGCCATCCCTCCGTCTACCCATCCAATGAATATTTATTGGCAGCCCAAAGGGCATTCCCCTATGCAAATACAAAAGTCTATAGAAGCCCTGGGGAAATACAATTCCTGAAATTCATCTTCACTGCTTAGCCTAGAGAGCTAGAGCAGTGTTGGTCCTGGTGGAGGAGGCAGCGTGCAAAGGCCGTGAAGCAGGAAAGAGATGATTTACGAAACAAGTGGAATTCTGAATTAAATGCATTTGCAACCACTTTTCTAGAAATGATCAAATAAGAAAACCTAATAATTAGAAAACAACCATGGACACATTTCTAGGAAGCATTCAGCAAGTATTTATTGATTTCCTACTATGTGGCAAACTCTGGACTAGGCCCTGGGAACACAGGCAAGCTCATTGCTCCCAGCATTTCCCAGTCCAGCTGTGAAGGCAGATAGAAAACAATGTACCCACCGTGTGGCAAGTGCTGTAGGCTCTGTGAGAGCTGGGTACAGAGCACATGACTGGTCTATAGGCTCAGAGAAAAAGCAGTAGGTACTAAGGCCTTCCTCTGGGAATCGGGTTCTGAGGGTATATCCCAAGGCCAGTGTGGGTGGCGTGGCTGGTTATCTAAGGTCTGATAGGCTATGCTAAATGTAAAGTCATTTAGGGTTTAAAACAGGGAAGATACTATCAAACATGATATGTTTGCTTTCTAAAGTATGCTCTGGCTTCTGGGAATGGAATGGCCTGTAGTGGCAAATGGTAGAAGTAGGGAGACCACTTAGGCAGAAATTCAGCACATGAATTTCAGGTAGAGACAGAAAAAAATGAGAGGTGGGCTTAAAACTATACATAGGAAAAGGCACTGCAGGAGAGGAAATCAGAACCTCCAAGTGAAGGAATGAGAGAGGAAGGAAATGCCTCCACCCTGAGTGGTTAATGGAAATGTGGTGGGTATTGCAGGGGTCAAGGTGGGAATGGAGGAAGGCACTCTAAGCTCTGGAAGGCCCATGCCAGCAGACAGGTGGTTGTGGGTAGTCTGTTCTTGAGACCAGCTCCTCACCCAGCTTATTCTAGGGAGAGAAGAGTTGAATTGAACTAGCTTCCAGAATGTCATATACATCTCTACTCATTCTCCTCTTTTCCTATAGGCTGGATTTTTCCATTTTCTCTGTGCTGTGACATTTCTAGGCCTAAATCCAAAAATTGAAGAAGGAAATGACAAGTTTTTCATATTTGGTATTAGAGTTATTCAGATAACATTTAGAATAAAATTCAGCAATCATAGAAATGAATCAATTTTAAATAGGAAATTTCAAAAATAATATTAAAATATTAAAACTATTTTCAACCTAATTTTTGGAAATCGCAAAATAAGAGACTGGTGGCCTGAAATCAGAGGGCTGTTTCCTTTATGTGATGGCCACCCCTGCCCATTTTTGAGGTGCCACTCTCTGCCTGCAGGTCACTTATCACTGCATCTATAGCCATAGTCAGCCATTACCTTGGAATTTTTGTTAATAAGCTTTATAAATTACTAATCAGAGTCCTTTAAACGATTAGGAAGTTGGGCCTGGATATCATGTCATATGAGTTTGTCACAACTTACTCAACTTAGTGTATTGATTTGGCAAGTGATTTTTTTTTTTTTTAAGGAAAGCAAGTGTCATTTTGTCAACCTATTATTCAAAGGATACTTTGAACATCACTTCTACTACCAAAATGGACCAAGAACTTTAAAAGTAAATAATGATAATAATATGTTTATATATCTCATAAATACTTCCAAATATCCTAGGCTGCTTTTGTGTGTGGGGGGAGAGGGGGTGGTTATGGAATGAAGGTAGGTATGCAGAGAATAGAAGGTGGTTCTTGTTATTTTTCAAAACCAGTTCATCTTTTCTAATGAGTCATATCCCTGTGTCTAAGCCAAGTCCTTCCATGTCCCCACTGGCCTTGTCTTTGGGAATCCTGGGTGTGTGTGACTCATGGGTCATGATCCTGAAGACAAAGCTTTATATTTCTCCAAAAACAATTTAGGCCCCTCCGCCTGTGATGCAATGATACAACTGCATACAAATCAGTAGGAGTTTTTATGGGTTGACTAATATGTTAACACCCTGTGATCCAGAAATGGAATTGCCTAAACTTTTTTAGGCTGGGTCATATAAATTGTGTCTCAGGTAGTGTCCTAGAGTTTTCAGTGTCTTCCAAGATGATGTGGCAGATTAGGACATGATTAGGACAACAAATGGATGATTAGTATGCATGACTTTGTGCAACTCTTAATCATTTTTTGTTAAAAAGAGATCAATTCCTTTGCATTTATGTTGGCTCTTAACTCTATGCCATCACTCTTAGAACAGCAAGAACCGCCCCTAGTTTTACTGTTCTAAGGATAGGAGCTAGAAATCATAGTATTTGACCTTCATGACTTATTTGAATACCATTCAGCCTTATTTGAAGAACTGAGTGAATTCAATTCCTAATTATGCTTCTTTTCCCCAACACCTAAATTTAGCTTTGCAAAAGTTGTCCCCCAAAGAGTCTACAGGCTGCAAGCACCACTTTTTGCCATTTTAGCAACTTTCACCAGAAGCCAACTAATATCATTCAGAAGTCAGATAACATTATTTGTAAGAAAAATAGAAACAAACAAAATCTTTTTTAAAAATCAAGTTCTTTTCAATTCAATATATCTGATACTAAAAAATACGGTTTTGAAACCAACCTGGGATAGTAAATGTGTGTTTTACTTTAACCGATAGGTTGCTGCTTGGAGCACTGGATGGAAAAAGATACTGGTTCTGAGGAAAAATTACCCCATTGATTATAATATCTGCCATAGCCTCAGAATTGGAGGAATGGTGGTCTAATGCCATCTATTTGGTATCCACACTCTACTTCCTCAACCAGAATGTTAAAAATTATTTTACTGTTAAAAAGATGAAACACAATATTTAGATAACACATTATCTGATATATTCCCATTATTCTAAGTATTCTGTATCTTTTCTCACTCAAGAAGCCTTATTATCAAACATTAGAGAGGCTGACCAGTGAAGAACATCTTGATACCAGATAGGTAAGCTCTTTCTTTTTCCTCTCATGGCTTCAACATTCAGCATATTCCAATGACTTCCTAACGTTTATTCTTTAGACCAAGAATCTTCCCTGAGCTCTGGATTATATTTTCTATCATTTATTAGACCTCTTCATCTCAAATGTGGAAAACTCAAAAAATGACAACAATCTCTTAATCTAAAAAGATTCCTCTTTGCACATTTTGTATTCCATTAATGGCATCATTATGAATCTAGAGTAGACCCTTAAAGCCATTCGTCTTCTTTCACTAATCTATACAATCAGCCTCAAAATCTTTGCAATTATAAACCTATCTATGCCTTAAACTTAACATCTTTTCTTTAGGTATTGCTTTTTTTTAAAAAAGATTTTATTTATTTATTCATGAGAAACACACACACAGAGAGAGAGAGAGAGAGAGAGAGAGAGAGAGAGAGAGGGGTAGAGGGAGAAGGAGGCTCCATGCAGGGAGCCTGACATGGGACTTGATCCAGGGTCTCCAGAATCAGGCCCTGGGCTGAAGAGTGCGCTAAACTGCTGAGCCACCTGGGCTGCCCTAGGTATTGTTTTTTATAGCTGCATAACAGATTACAAAAAAAAATTAGCAGCTTAAAATAACACAATTTATTATCTTATGGTTTCCTTGGTAAGAAGTCTTGGTGGGCTGAGTCCTCTGATCAAAATCTCACTGGCTACTTTCTGATCTGAAGTCCCTGGAGAAATATCTGCTTCCAAGCTCTTTCAGGCTGTTGACAGAATCTAGTACCTTATGGTTGTAGAACTGAAATCCCATTTCCCCACTGGTAATTAAACTGGTGGGAGGTGGGAGGAGGGCGCTGCTTTCAGCTCTTGGAAGCCCATGTACCAAGCTTGATGGCCCTTCCGTATTTAAAGGTCCCTCATATTAAATTCTTCTCACAGTTTGAATCTCTCTCACCAGGGAGCTCCTAGTCCCTTTTTAGGACTCATCCCATTAGGTCAAGCTCACTCATGATAATCTCCTTTTCTTAAAGTCAACTAATTTGGGATCTTAACTATCTCTGCAAAACCCCTTTACAGTGGCACTGAGATAAATGCTTGACAGAATATTGGGAGAAGGCTGTGTATACCAAGGCATGTGTTGGAAAGATTATGAGACCAGTCCTGCCTTCTCCGTTTTCCATGGTCCACTACTTTAGCTGAGGCTCTAAGATCATTAGGTCATATAGGTCATTACAATAACCATCTGACTCTGTCTTGAAGTAGTTTCTCCCAAAACCAGAACTTGAGATAATTACTCAAGTCTGGGCAGTCTATTTGCAAGGTTAACACAGGAAACACTCGTGGGAAAGTAAAACAGTGAAACAGAAAAGGAAGAAAACCAATATAAAGTATTATAGTAACTAGGGCTCATTCCTGCTGAGGAGGGGGAGGAAGTTGGGGTATTTATTTTCCAATTCTCACCATTATTGCTTGAGAGCCATTCCTACATGCTCATAAAGGCTCTCTGAAATTTTTGCTTCTTGTCTAACTAAATAAAGCATAGATATGATCCCATCCCTTCACTTTTTAAAACACCTATCTGTTCATACAGTCAACAACTATATTTATTGAGCATCTATGACATGCAATACACCATAATAGTCACGGTGGACTCAGCACCACATATGAAGCATATAACTTGAGTGACCCAAAAAATAAACTACAAATTCTTTAGGATATCCCATAGATCCTTCAGAATCTTACATGAACCTATTTTGGCAGCATCTTCTCTCATTTTCTTCATTAAAATCACCCTCCATTCAGGTCACCCAAAGTTCTTTCTCAGTGTGTTATTAGAAAATATTGTGTTCTTTCATACTTCCTTCAATTTTGCTCAATGTATAGTGTTTTTCCATAAAAACTCCTATAAAATACTTGATTAGAATCTCCTATAAAATACTTCATTAAAAATCTCTTTCATCTGAGGGCCATCCTGACACTCCTGCCTCAGTAGCATTTATCACTGTTATTGCTTACATCTTAGGGACTACTGCAAAGGACAAATGCATTCAAACATCATGAAACAATGTAGCAATATTAGATTATGTTCTTTTTGTATAAAGAATTGTTTTTAAGATTTCTTTTTGCTTTAGACTTCCATATATGGTAATGTTATTGGTTTCAGATATGCATACAATAGGTAGAAAAATAGATAAAGGGACAGACAAGGAGAGATGGATAAACATCTGTGAATAGATACATAGATAAAACAAAAATAGTAATTTTTGATATTTTAGGATTCAATATAAGAGTCAGCTGGTCAAGTACCCTTGGGGCTAGTTTTTTTTTTTTTTTTTTTGTTAACTCTATTGATGTATAATTGACAAATAAAAAATGTATATATTTAGGGTGAACAACTTGATATTTTAATATACATAAGCACTGTGAAATGATCACCACAATCAAGTTAATTAACATATTCATTACCATACATAGTATTATGTGTATGGGTGATAATAAGAACATTTAAGATCCACCCTTAGCAAATTTCAAGTGTATAATACAGTCACTATGCTGTGCATTAGAGCTCCAGAACTTCTTCATCTTGTATAACTGAAACTTTGTACCCTTTGACCTTTTCCCCCACCCATCAACCTCTGATAACCATGATTCTACTCTGTGCTTCTATGAATTCTATGTTCAAATATTTCGTCATTTTATTTTATCTTTTTTCAGTGAGTTGTACGCTCAATGAGTGGCTTCAACCTATGACCCCCAGATCAAGAGTCACATACTCTCCCTACTAAGCCAGCCAGGCACCATGAGTTCAACTATTTTAGATTCCACATAGAAGTGAGCTCATGCAGCATTTGTCTTTCTGTGACAGGCTTATTTCATTTAGCATAATGTGTTCATTTACATTGTCATAAATAACAGGATTTCCTTCTTTTTTAAGGCTGAATAATATGCCAATGTATGTTCCACATTTTCCTTACCCATTATTTCACAGTGGACACCTGCATTGTTTCCAGATATCATGAATAATGCTGCAGTGAACATGGGAGTGCAAATGTCTCTTTGAAATACTGATTTCATTCCTTATGATATATGCCCAGAAGAGGGATCGCTGAATCATATGCTACTTCTATTTTTTTAATTTTTTAAGGAATTTCCATACTGTTTTCCATTCCAGATACACCAATTTATATTTATATTCCCACCAATAGTGTACAAACATTCCTTTTCCTTTACCTTTCCCATCCTTACCAATACTTGTTATCTTTTGCCTTTTTGATAATGGCCATCCTAACAGGTATGAGGTGATAACTCATTATGATTTTAATTTCCTTGATGATGAGTGATGTTGAGCACCTTTCCATACAACTGTTGGACTTCTATATGCCCTCTTTTGAGAAATGCTTATCTAGTTCCTTCCCATTTTTTAATCAGGTTGGGTTTTTTTTTTTTTTTTTTTTTTGCTGTTGAGTTTCTTATATATTTTTAAAATTAACTATCAGATACATGGTTTGCAAATATTTTCTCCCATTCAATAGTTTGCCTTTCACTTTGTTGATTGTTTCCTTTGATGTGCAGAAAGTTTTCACTTTGATGCAATCCCACTTGTTTTGTTTTGTTTTGTTTTTGTTTTTTTGCTTTTGTTACCTATGCTTTTGTGGTTTTATCCAAAAAAAATCACTGCCTAGACCCATATCAAGAAGTTTTTCCTTACTGTTTCAGGTCTTCTGGTTAAATCTTTAATCCATTTTGAGTCAATACTTGTATGTAGTGTGAAATAAGGGTACAATTTCATTCTTCTGTAGGTGGATATCCAGTTTTCCAAGCACCATTTATGGAAGAGACTGTTCCTTTCCCATTGTGTATTTTTGGCATCCCTGTTGGAAATCAGTTGACCATAAATGTGTGAATTATATTCAGTATTCCTTATTCTGTTCCATTGGTCTGTATCTGTTTTTATGCCAGTATCATCCTGTTTTGATTACTATAGCTTTGTAATATAATTTGAAGTCTAGAATTGTGATACCTCCAAGTTTTTTCTTTTTCAAGATTGTGTTAGCTACTCAGGGTCTTGTGTGGTTCCATACAAATTTTAGGATTGCCCATTCTAGCTCTGTGAAAAATCACTTGAAATCAGGAAGTGTGATGCCTCCAGCTTTGTTCTTCTTGCTCAAGACTGTTTTGGCTATTTGGGGTCATTGGTGGTTTCATATGAATTGCATGATTACTTTTTCTATTTCTGTAAAGAATGCTACTAGGATTTTGACAGGGTCACACTCAATCTGTAAATCACTTTGGCTTGTACAAACATTTTAACATTAATTCTTCCAATCCATGAAGATGGAATGTCTTTCCATTTGTCTGTGTCTCCTTTAAATTCCTTCATTTATGTTTTATAATTTTCAGTGTGCAAATCTTTTACTTGACTAAGTATATTCCTAAGTGTCTCATTCTTTTGTTGCTATTATAAATGGGATTGCCTTTTTTTTAAGATTTTATTTATTCATAGATACAGAGAGAGAGAGAGGCAGAGACACAGGCAGAGGGAGAGGCAGGCATCATACAGAGAGCCTGACGTGGGACTCGATCCAGGGTCTCCAGGATCACGCCCTGGGCTGCAGGCAGTACTAAACCGCTGTGCCACCGGGGCTGCCCGGGATTAGCTTCTTAATTTCCTTTTCAGATAGTTCATTGTTTGTATATAGAAATGTCACTGATTTTTTTGTATGTTGATTTTGTATCATACAACTTGGGTCTGGTTGTAAAGTTGAAGGTCTTGAAGCCATCAAGGGGATAGATAAGCAATGCCAAATTTTCAAATTTATGTATAGAATATCCCTTTTCTTTTGAGAAAGAACCTTATTCAACATATCTTCATGTGTTTTTTTTTTTTTTTTCCCCTTTTCTTCCTAGACCAAGTATTTGGAAGTATATTGATAAATGTATCTGACTTGCTGAAAAGGTCACATTACTTAAAAATTCAGTTTTAGGGATCCCTGGGTGGCTCAGCGGTTTGGCGCCTGCCTTTGGCCCAGGGCGTGATCCTGGAGTCCCGGGATCTAATCCCGCGTCGGGCTCCGGGCATGGAGCCTGCTTCTTCCTCTGCCTGTGTCTCTGCCTCTCTCTCTCTCTGTGTGTGTCTATCATGAATAAATAAATAAATCTTTTTTTAAAAAAAGAAATTATAAAAAAAATTCAGTTTTATTCTCTGAAGCTCAGTGAACATTGTAAAGTAGATAGAAGTAATTTCTATTTAGCAATATAAAGACATTTAATATCACATAGGGCCTATAAAGTAAAAGATGTATTTTAACCAAAATGTCTTATACCGACGCTAAAAATGAACTCATGGACTTAGAAATTTGAGGTACATAGTTAGAATTCCTTTTGTTTCCCTTGAGTCTTTCTTGGTTCCAAAAAACTGCCTATCCTAGGATATATTTCCCTTACTTGAAACTTTTTTATTAATACAGTTACTGAGTTCCTACTATATACTAAGCATTGTGCTATGTTGTTGAGATTTCAAGAATAATAAGATTGAAAAAATACATGGAGGAAGAAATATTACTTGTCTTAAAAATATTACTTTTTTCTCATTATAAATAGTACTTTGTTTCAATAAATATTATACCCAACAGGCCCAGATTTTTCAAAATTCAAATAGGAAAGTCCTGACTTAATGGGGTTTTTACACAACCTTACTAACAGTATCCTTTTAGATTTAAGATAATTAGCAAGGCAATGTTCACAATAAAATACTTCCCAGGGTGAAACAGGCAAGATCAAGGTCTTCCAGAGGTCAAGGAAGCTTAAGATACATCCTTTAAGTTCCTATAGTATTAAAAAATGGAGAAATGTTATCACTTGATTTTAAAAATTGCAAAATATTTTAGATATTTACCTTGAATGTGGTAACACTTTTAATTTTAAAATACAATGTAATATAATTGTGATAGTCATAAAATTAACATATATACTTACAAATAATATTATTTTAAGGTTCCTTAGAGATTGTATGGTTCAGCAAAAAGGACACAAGTTTGATGTTGCAGGATGGACATCTATGGATTCATCTTTGACCTCTATAACAGTACACTTGTGTATACAACTTCATTTAAAGAAAATGTAAAAAAAATGTATATCTTATTTATAAACTAATTTGAATGTGGAAAGTATAAATGTGAAGTCACATTGAAGAGGCCTAGTAACATGCCCTGGTCAAAAGGGAAAAGTGGCTGATATTCTGGAATTGTCACCACCCAGGACCCTGCCATACATGAGAAGGGGTATTTTACTTCTGAAATGCTCCCTGTCTTTAAAAGTTAAGGCAAACTTCCATCTCTGCATTCCCTCCCCTCACCTATAAACCAAAATCCTTCCAAAATCCTTCCTGGCATTAATCATAACAACCCCTTTTGATATAAATAGTGGTATTCTATTACCACCTAAAAAACAATATGCTTGATCTATGACATTTAAGGGTGATTCCCAATCAGAGGAGAAAGGTAATACCAGGGCTGAGGGAAATCAGATGGGGATCTGGAGATAAGGAAGGAAAGGCGGGAGAGAAGGAGAATGGAGGAAAACTTGAAGGAAGGGAAGGGAAGGAAAAGGGAAGGGAAGGGAAGGGAAGGAAAGGAAAGGGAAGGGAAGGGAAGGGAAGGGAAGGGAAGGGAAGGGAAGGGAAGGGAAGGGAAGGGAAGGGAAGGGAAGGGAAGGGAAGGGAAGGGAAGGGAAGGGAAGGGAAGGGATTTGGGTTTATAGGTGAGGGGAGGGAATGCAGAGATGGAAGTTTGCCTTAACTTTTAAAGACAGGGAGCATTTCAGAAGTAAAATACCCCTTCTCATGTATGGCAGGGTCCTGGGTGGTGACAATTCCAGAATATCAAGCAGGCAGAGAGGGAGGAAGGAAGGAAAGAGGAAGAAGAAAACAATCATTTTGTAAGGAAGAAAGAACAAAAGACCTTGTCTAATAGGGCAAAAGCATAAAGGTACAGAATCTCCAGGGCCTTTCCACCACAGACACTGAACCCCGGGCTCTAGCCCTTCCCAACAATGAAACGATAGGAGAATTCAGGACCCGGGCACTGCTCCGGCATAACTGTGGACAGATTTTCCCCCATATGTTTACAGAATTCCGAAAGTACAGAAATAGCTGTTGAGCTCTAAGCAGTTTTTGTAAAATTACCCTAGCTCAGAGATGTTTTCATTCTACCCTGGGGACTCTTTGGTGAAATCTAAATAAGTGGAAAGGTTCAGCTATTTTGGAGTTTTCCTTGTGCTAAATAATATTCTGTAGATTGGATTAAAAGCAGGAAAAAAGTAGATATTTTAACATTCACATAAATCAAAATGGCTGAATGTTTAAAACAAACAAAAAAGTGCCTTCGGACTAAAACCAATTATGGAAATTCTTAGCCAAAAGGGATAATTTATTAGATCATTTATAATGAGCACAAAATGCAAATAAAAATTGGTGTCCCTGAACCCAGCTACCACAAACATTATGATGTTTTCTATTTATAAAAATGATCACAATAAGGTTTGTGGAGGGTCTGGGGCAGGAGGATGGGGACAAGGGTCTACAAAAATCCTGCATGATCAACATTGATAACAGAGATAGTCAGCTACACAGTGTGACCACTGTGGGTTACTTTTCTTTCTCTTGTGGTTCTATTCATTAACTTCACTGGTTCTTAGGGATTATTTTTTAATTGCACAATGAGAACAACCCTAGTCACCTGATTGGCTCCCACTCATTCTTCAGATAGCAGCTCAAACAGTACCTCCACAGAGAAGCTTTCTCTAACCATAAACTCCCAACAAAATCAAGCTATTATATATTATAGCCCCTCATCAGTTTCTGTCTCTTGCTTAGAATGGAATCCCCAGAAGTGCAGAAACAATGTCTATTACACTCACCAGGGTAGCCCCATGCCTAACCTTTAGTGGACACTCAGAAAACATTTATTGAATGAATGAAGAAAAGAAAACTATTCTTAATTTCTAAACAATAGAATTGCATTGTTAGGAAGGTTTTGACTGCAAGTAACACAATATACAACTGAATTTCATAAGATGTCCAGAGGCAGATATTTCCAAAGTAGGTTAATTGAGTAGTCCAATCATGTCAGGGCACTGAGTCTACTTCACTGTCAGTCTCTTGGTTTTCCCCTCATCACCACAAAATGACTGCCACAATTACAAGCACACATCCTCACAAAAGTGGGTTTAAAAAACCCAGTAAATATAGAAGGAAGAGATCACATCTTAAGCATCAGTCTCTTATTAAGGAAGAAAATTCTCAGAGATCTACTGAAGAACCTTCTCCCTCAGTTCCCACTGGCCAGGATAAGCCACATGCCCTTAGCCTACCTACAAGGAAGGCTTAGAAAACACGTGTCTGGCATTTTCCATACCTATCATAAGGGGAGGGCCCTGTGAGCAAAAGAAAGGGCAGACAAACGTCTACTAGGTAACAATCAAGAGTATTCCAGAGGCACTTATGATTGTATTTTTCACTCACCACTATTTTTTAAATATATAATTAAAATATGAGCCCTGCTGTACTATAAAAACATGGGAAGAACATGTTCTGCATATAGCGTTTCCCAGTCCAAAGAGGCAGAAAAGCAGGAGAATCCAAAAATTCTTCATGAATAATGACATTCAATGTCTGGTAAAAAAAAAAAAAAAAAAAAGAATCCTGTCAGGACTCCCTGTTGGCTTAATCAGTAGAACATACAACTCTTGATCTTGGGGTTATTCAGTTTGAGCCCTATGTTGACTGTAGAGATTACTTAAAAAAAGTATCTTTAAAAAAAAAAGAACCCTATCAACATGATGACCTTAAAGGTTATTCTGAACTCCTATTAGGTCAGAGCAGTGTGCCAGAAATGTATCCTGTTTCATCTTGCCATCCATAGGTTGACATTATTTAACTGATGGTTGCTGCCAGTTAGTGGCTGTCATTATTGCAAAATGGTGTTGCTGGATCTGGAAAAGCAGTATACCATGCTCTTGTCAATTCTTTTATTTCCAATAAATGTATAAGCCATTTTCAAGTATCTACCTAATCAACCAAAACACTCAATGAGCACTATTAAAAAGACATTGTTGGGATGCCTGGGTGGCTCAATGGTTAAGCATTTGCCTTCCAGTTCAGGGCATGATCCTGGAGTCCCAGGATGGAGTCCCACATTGGGCTCCCTGCATGGAGCCTGCTTCTCTCTCTGCCTGTCTCTCTCTGTGTTTCTAATGAATAAATAAACAAAATCTTAAAAATAAATAAATAAATAAATAAATAAATAAATAAATAAATAAAAGAAAGGACATTGTTTGGGGAACCATTGTTTGAGGATCACAGACTGCTTGACATTAGGTATAGCATCTGATGTATCTTCATAAGTGTATAAGAGTACCGAGAAGTCAAAGGATGCAGAGACTCAACATATGTTATGACTGGAATATAGACTTTTATTTAAATGCAGATATCAGAGACAGATCTTATGTCTTTTACTTCCTCTGTCCTGTTAGCTCTACTTCAAAACCTAGTGCAAAAATTCTTCAATTAGCTGCAAAGTGCTGAAATATTCCATTTCAGCTTTGTTGGCAGGAATTTGACATACCTGGAAAGAGAAGCCAGCTTGTAACATTGACTTGGAGATGAAGGATGAATTTCTTCGTCAACTTAGAAAGAGAGGAACATGAGGCCCCACTTGAGGTTTTCCCAGATACAGAAGATTAGTGATTACACTGTTCCTTGGAATCATTAAACAGATCTGGCAAATTCATCTCATCAGTTGAAGGTCAAACTAGTATTGTCAGAGTGCTACAATTACCAACTCTCCTCAGGGTGGGACATCTTTACATAACATGTCCCTTGGGATCATCTGAAATTTTAAGCCTGTAAGAGGAGCAACCCCCTAGAAAATCTGCCTGGTGATTTGGTATTATAGGATTCATGGTCTATTTTGTGGCTCTTTCACAGGAAAAAAAATTGTCAACTGCATTATTCAGGCTTTTTTCCTGGCTGCATCATTACCTACTTTATCTTCTCCTAAACTCATTTCCTCTATTTTGCAATCCTTTTTATTTTCAAAACGTTAAAACTATACTTCTCAATGAACACCCTCCTATTTCCTCTCATCCTGTAAGGCTCCATACACACATCCCCTCCCCCATTTCCAGTGATTTATATGTTGTTCTGTGACTGTGATGGATGAATACTTAACACATACCCGTGCAGACTGTTTCATCCACATGCATAAATACTAGAGATGACAGTATTCCTTTTGAGAAATTTAGAAAAGGTTTAATTTTGAGGACTAGGCCCTTCCAAAGTCTCTGAAAATGTTTGATAAAATTGAAAAGTATTTAGAACACATTAAAAAAATCCAGAGAAAAGTGTGCAATGTTTCCTCATGTTCAAATTTCCATATGCAACAAAACTAATGGAGGAGCTTGTTTTTAAAATGTGGATTCTTGATCTCCTTTTTTAAATTAAGATTGTATTTATTTTTCATGAGAGACACACAGAGATAGGCAGCGATATAGGCAGAGGGAAGAGCAGGCTCCCTGCGAGGAGCCTGATGTGGGACTCGATTCCAGGACCTCGGGATCACTATCTAAACCGAAGGCAAACACTCAACCACTGATCCACCCAGGTGCTCCCTGATTTTCTTCTTAAATGTACTAAATCAGGCTCACGTAGGGTGAGATTTCAAAATATGGGCTTTTGAAATTTTTTTGTCTCCTTCTCAAAGTAATTCTTACCCATAGTTGGAGAACTGCTAGCATTAGGCTTTTCAGGTCTATCAACTTCCTTGATTCATCAGTGAGTCTGAAACAAAGGAGGTGAATGGGTGATCAAAAGAAGGCCAAAGAAAGGTAGTCCTAGATACAAGGCTTATCATGGCTTTCTCTCAAATTATCTTTGTTCCATGGACTTTTTTGGCAGACCAAGAAGCAAGTAATATATTCTTGATCAGATTCATTTTTTTCCAAAAGCATAAAATAAAATACTTATGATTATGAATAAATGAATTATATTAAAATATAATTCTATCTATGGATACCTTAGGGATCTGTGAACACCAGATTAAGAATCCTTGAAACGAGGGACAAATTAATCCAACTATCAGAATCTGCTAAGTGGAAATGACAGATCAGATCTGATTAGATGCTATCTGATGCTTGTGTTCTAATTTAGGATTAATTGCAGCAGGAAACTCAAAATGCCTGAGAGAAGTCATTAAAGATGATAACAAGGGGCACCTGGGTGGCTCAGTGGTTGAGCGGCTGCCTTCGGCTCAGGTTGTGATCCCGTGGTCCTAGGATCAAGTCCCACATCAAGTTCCCCACAGGGGGCCTGCTTCTCTCTCTGCCTATGTCTCTGCCTCTCTCTGTGTGTCTCTCATGAGTAAATAAAATCTCTTAAGAAAATAAATGAAAAATAAAGATGACAATAAAGATGGAACCCAAGTGAAAAGGATAAAACACCCTCTCTGTTCTCCTCCGTCTTCCATCTCTCTCTTTACACTTCCCCTCACCCTTTACAAATGGAAAATACTCTCTATTCTAAAATCCATACTTGGTTCTACATATCCCTCTACCTACCATGATATGTCTCCTTTTTTTTTCGTAGTGAAGCATCTAGAAAAAGTTGTCTGCACTTTACTCCTCTCTCACCTATAATCTTTCTTCTGTTCCCATTTCACCGTTGCTGTTGTTTCTGCCAGTCACCAATGTCTGACACTGCTGACCACTCCCTCCTCTTAGAGTTTGCTAATTTAACTTCCTAGTTCCTCTCTTCCTGGTTTTCTCAGTGCTACAGATGCTCCTTTTCAGTCTCTCCTCCATGGGCTCCTATTTCTCCGTTATCCCAGCAATGTGTCTCATCACTAGCTTCTGTCTTCAATACTCTTTCCTTCACTCTGCTTTAAACTTTATCTGTCCCTCCTCCCAATTCCCACATTTTAAGCCCTCATTTTTATTACCAATTATTTAGCAATGGTTACCTAACCTGCATCCCTATCTTCGGTTTCCTTTCCAATCCATTCCTACCCACTCTCAAGGAAGAGGCATTTCTCCTTTTTGGAGTTGACCCTTCCCTTGGTTTTCCAAGCATTTTTTGCCCTCATTATCCTCTCAAATATCCTCTTGGAAGCCACTCCCAACTAGGTGAGGAATTTCTCTAAGTGTCCCTGGAGTACCTGAAACCTAGCAACACTCTCAAAATTGTCCCATCTCATAGACTGTGGGCTCCAGGAGGGTTCACAGGACTCCAAGACTTGGCTTGGGCCTTCTGTCTCCTCTCCCATCACACATACAGCAGGATTCAAAAATTCCTCATCAGATTAAGAAAATTACCTTAAGGAGGGGAAGCCAAAGAATTGATATTTAAAATGGAAAACAAACAAAATGGGATAATCATAGCTCTACTACTCATTCTCTGCCTCTTTGGACAGTAAATGCTGTGAGAATGTTTATGCAATGGTATAAAACAATAAAGGACATGGTAAGAAGAAAGAGATGGTTAATTATGTCTTTCATTTAGATGTGGCCAAATAAAAAAATCCCTGAATCTCTGACCAACAGATGACTGACACAATAGATTCACCTCATTAATTCACCATTCCATTCATTCAACACATAATTTTGAATGGCTACCACAGGACAATATACAAGGCTTGGTAGTAAACAGATGTTCCACTCTCATGGAATCACAAGCGTAATGAGGGAGCTAGACAATAAATAAATCCATGCATATAAGGTGTGATAAGTGCACAAAGGAAAACCTTCCTGAAGGATCTACTGGACAAAGGAAAAATGCACATTCTATTTCTAGGAGTTCTCTGAGTCCCTCGAGAATTGAACTGGCTCTTGTGTGAGTATTAAAAGATTTCTTCTGTCCTCTTAATTGAATACTTAAATGAGAAGTAATCTAAGAAGTTTACTCTTTCTCTTCCCTCCAAACACTAGTCTTGACTCTCCAAAGAAAATGCCCTCATGGCATGAGGAATGCCCCTTTTCCTTAAAGTCTGGAGTAAGCCTACCCTTCTTTTTTTTAATATAAATTTATTTTTTATTAGTGTTCAATTTGCCAACATATAGAATAACACTTCTATAGAATAGAAGGTGTTCTTTTTTTTTTTTTTTTTTTTGCTGCACACAAGCGGGGGTAAGCACGAGGGTATCTATGCGGGCAGGGGACAGGGCTCCTGGAGGACACACCGGTGGAGGGCGTGCTCCCACCCCTGGCTGAGGCCCGTCCCTGCAGGGGTCTGGGCGCACCCCGGGGCCAGCCGTGCTGCCTTCTGGGGGGAAGCACTGTGCCTGTGGTTCCTGGAGGACACCTGGGTGGGGTGTGCTCCTTGGAGCCAGAGAGAACCCCGAGGAGGCAGGTGTCCTTAGCTGGATATAGAATAACATCCCATCAAGTGCCCCCCTCAGTGCCCGTCATCAGTCACCCCCACCACCTGCCCACCTCCCCTTCCACCACCCTTAGTTCGTTTTCCAGAGTTAGGAGTCTCTCATGTTCTGTCTCCCTTTCTGATATTTCCCACTCATTTTTTTCTCCTTTCCCCTTATTCCCTTTCACTATTTTTTTATATTCCCCAAAGAATGAGACCATGTAATGTTTGTCTTTCTCCAAATGACTTATTTCACTCAGCATAATACCCTCCAGGTCCATCCACATCGAAGCAAATGGTGGGTATTCGTCGTTTCTAATGGCTGAGTAATATTCCATTGTATACATAAACCACATCTTCTTTATCCATTCATCTTTCGATGGACACCGAGGCTCCTTCCACAGTTTGGCTATTGTGGACATTGCTGCTATGAACATCGGGGTGCAGGTGTCCCGGCATTTCATTGCATCTGTATCTTTGGGGTAAATCCAAAGCAGTGCAATTGCTGGGTCATAGGGCAGATCTATTTTTAACTCTTTGAGGAACCTCCACACAGTTTTTCAGAGTAAGCCTACCCTTCTTCACAGACTATAGTTCCTTTGCCTAAATCCAATATGAATTTCCACAATCAAGCCATCACTGACAACATGGTGGGAGAATATGAGAGGGGTCCTTTTAGAAAAAGATATTTTCATGGCCCAATTTTATTTTCATTCCCTTTACTTACCACTCTGAAAGTGTTACCACCTCTGCAAGCCAACTCACTTCATTGGTTCAGCCTGGTTTTCTTAAGAGCCATAGAGAGCGCACCCTCTCTTTGAGGTTGGAAGGGCAGTGGGGAAGAAAGATTTGTGCTCCCCAAGACAAATAGTCAAGGAAACCATGACAGTGTTCTTGCTCTTCTCTCATGCCTCAGGAGAACCTCTCAGGAGGTTGGCTTCTACACCAACCTCCTGGGGTCAGCATATAGGACACCAAGGAAAGGAGACAACAGGAGAAGGGAGAAGAACAAAAAAGAGAGGAAAAAATTTAAATAGCAGAAGAATAGTTAGTAGAAATCATAATTTTTCATTGGCCTTCTCATGAAAAAGAGTAATTGAAACATTGACACTAAGATGGAAGGTATCACCAGCCCCCTCCCCCCACTATCACTCAATTGAGTGAATGTTTGTTGAGCACCTACTATGTGCTCAATCCTGATATTGTGCACAATCCTGATATTGCACAAAGACTTCTTTAATTGTTAAACACGCTGCGGTTAGGAAGGGGTTAATGGCATATATGTCCCATATTATCTACCACTGGTCAAGCCAGTAGTTCTCAGCCATGGTAGCATATTAAAGTGACCAGGAGAGATTTTAAAAAATAAAAGTCTGAAATTTTTTTCACCCTCAGAAATTCTGATTTATTGAGCTTGGGTGGGCCCAAGGCAACAGTAATTTTTTAAGAGGTGATTTTAATGTGTGGTGAGGACTGAGACCATTGGCTTAGGCAATATGTCAGATCATTCTGAAAGGTAACCAGTCTAGATCTTCCAAATTCCTAGGAAGGAAGTCCTTTCTTATACTCATCCTACATTATGGACAACATTCTGATATTCTGGAGTAATTCCTGTCTCCTTTCCTCAAGCACTAATCTTGACTCCCATCATCTCCATATTTCAAAGCTCTCTTGAGGATACAAAGCATGGACAGTGTCTTCTGTTTAATAACGGGGTTCTCCACTGGTTGCATCCCCAATCAATATCTCTGCTCTTCTTCTCCAAGCGCCTCCCTTCACAAGTACTATATATCTAGGACAGGCTGAAATCTCAGTTTCTGTTGGTAATCTATATAATTATATTACTCAGCTACTAAACCTACTCCTGTAAAAAAGACTTAAGAGATATTTTTTCCTGAGCCAGAAAGGAGGGGACCATGACACTCCCTCACAGTTATAGCCTGGTTTTGGAAGGAGCATTTATTTGAATGACAATGCCTTTGAAAATAATATTCCCACTTCCTTGCTGGGCCTTCCTTCTTGGCTGAGCAGGTATTCATCAGGAAACAAAATCTCATCCTCGCTGATGGAATTGGCAGTGCCTTCTAAGTAGGCCAAAGAATTCAGAGCTTGTCTAACCAGAAATTCTTACCCACTCCCAAAAAATGCATATCCTGTTCGTCCAAAGGATGATAATTAGCACCTGCTTCCACCACTGAACTCCTGTGGGATCTGGCATGTTGCTCTTATAGTTCCTCTGGTTCATCTTGCCACTTTTCCCTAATGAACCACGCCAGTCACATGACATGCCACCTAATCTACCAGACAGGGTATTGCAGGACTCCTTGGATCTAGGTGTGACTGCCCCAACAAAACCATTAGAGAGAGCATAAGAAAGGATGTAGCTGGAACTTATCCAGGGACTTAATCCAATTAACTTGACAGCCATAGATTCCTTTCCAGAAAAATTATAGCTTCGTAGAATACTGAAGCTAGAGGGACCTTACAAATTACCTCATGCAGATATGGTTTACATTTTGGGACTCACTGCCTCTGATTAGAATCTGTTGAAAGCAATGGATCTTCTTTCCAGAAAAATGTGTGTACACAGATTTTCACAAGACGTCTGTAAGTTGAATCACAAATGCCATGGACTGGGTCCATGACCCCTTAATTTGAGAGGGCCTAATATAGACTAACTGCCGCCCCCACACACACATTTTGTAGATAGGACACTGCAGCCCAGAGAGGCATGAGATCCTTTGAAGTCACAATTTACTAGCAGAGACACAAGCTTCAAAATTCTGATACTAGTTCCACAGTACTTATCCAAGACCACTATTGTAACATGTCCTTGTAAGATGTTTGGGGACTGACTTTTCCTAAAACCACTGTCCTTGTCTGATGATTCCTATTCGTGGACTTTCTCCTATCTACAGGCTGTGTCCTATTGGCAAGATGGGCAACTATATCCCTTGGACTGAGCAGCCTCTTTTTAGGAGCAACCACTTAACCTACTCAAAATTCTTCCAAGTGTAAGCATTGGGGTTGGAGAGCTTCAGAGCCATGTCTTCACTAGAGCACCACCTGGTGGAGCGCTGCAATAAATCCTACCTAAATAAAGGGAAGATACCTAGGATGTAGAAAGTAGCAGTGACCATTTCTTTCATATCTGATGCCAGGAGAGCAGTTTTATCCAATTTTTTTTGTATAAGTGTTCTTGATTTTTGAATAAATCACTAATTAAAACCAGATTCAAAGATTAAGTGATTGCCACTTAAGGTTGTTTTCACTTCTTAGCTTTTTATATAGAGTAGGTCTTCTTATCTTCCCTTTTAACAACAGATAAATCCAAAAGCAAGGGTAAAATTTGCTTTGTTGGGTAATAATTGGAAAAATTATGTGGTAAATAGAAATTATCTCAAATTAGTTGGTTTTTCTTAGTTGTCCCAGTATCTAGAGGCAGTGAGATCTCTCTGACATCTAGAGGAGGTGTAATCTTGGGGAATCATTAAATTGCTCTCATCTGTGACACAGGGGTCAGCTGAGGCAATGACCATGGCATGCGCTAGCTGTATGACTTTGACACATCAGCAAACTTCCTGTGCCTCAGTTTCCTCTTCTCCAAAATAAGAAAGACTATAATATCACTCATCTCTCTTAAGAGGACTTAATTATACACTTTGTTCAGTTTTATGACATTTTATGTCCAATGGCATGATATGGGCTTTGTAAAAGGAACTTATCGCAGTAACTGAGATATCTGAAGTGATCAATACATTTTCCCCTAAGACATTAACCGTTCAGGAATTATACATGTCAAGCATTTGGTGTGGTTCCAGGTTCATAGTACATACTTTTTAAAATGTATTTATTTATTTACTCATGAGAGACACAGAGAGAGGCAGAGACACACACAGAAGGAGAATCAGGCTCCATGCAGGGAGCCCGATGTGGGACTCGATCCCGGGATTCCGGGATGACGCCCTGGGCCAAAGGCAGGCACTAAACTGCTGAGCCACCCAGGGATCCCCCATAGTACATACTTAATAGCTTTGATTTATTAATATTCAGTGGACATAATCTAGTGGTTAGAACATAACCTCACAGATTACAATATTACAAATGAATCTGGCATAATATTAAGGCTTAGAAAAATCCAATGTGAGCGAGGGAGGGGAACCAAGTTCACTCACTTTCTTTATAGATGATGAAACAGAGGCTCAGAAGTATTAAGGACACATGGGTGATGATAGGTAGTTCAGAACAAAAATCGAGGATCCAAATTTTTAGTTCTGTCTCCCAGGACAATCAAATGAGAAAAAAGAAAAACACTTTGAGGAGTTAAATGCATTGTACAATTCTTCTTATCAGTTCATTGACAAGGGTCTCTCAGCTGCAAACGCTGAAAGAACCAAATGTCCAAAGCCCAACCTCACTGGCCATCAGTGACAACTCCCCTACCTAGAAAGCCCAGGAGCAATGCCCATCTCCATGTGTGGTCAGACCTATCTGCCCTGGGGCATCTGGCCTCCAGGACACATGGTATCATCCCACAGAACGCCTGGACCTCCCTCCTCAGTGACTGAAAGCTTGACACTGCTGCAAATGGAAGAACAGTCAACAAGGCACAAAGCTTAGAGCTGACAGTGAGATTAGAGGAAGATTTTCCAGTAAGTTTAAGTATTAGGGCCCTCACTCCCATAGGCCCCTCCAAGCCCTGGAACAGACCTCAAAAGTGATTTGCATTGTCTTTTGATTTTTGCAAAATTTTTAAAAGAAACAGATAGTAATCTTAATAAAGACTAATACCTGTTTCCTACTCTAACTTCTGCTGTTTTATGCTTCCCTTTGTGTTAGGTGAC
This sequence comes from Canis lupus baileyi, assembly GCF_048164855.1. Taxonomy (NCBI): domain Eukaryota; kingdom Metazoa; phylum Chordata; class Mammalia; order Carnivora; family Canidae; genus Canis; species Canis lupus. The sequence continues at coordinate 17,485,980 of NC_132863.1, forward strand.
ACCGAGTGAAGGTTCTGAGGGTCTACATATGGAAAAGGTGAGTAGGGATATATTCCATTCTCATTTAGTGGGAAATAGTTAAGCAGTTCATAGTCACTTAAATAGTGTAAAATTATTTCTTTCCTCAGCATAGGAATGGGCCCTTGAAATATTCCCACTGCCCACTATGTAATCTTGTCTAGTACCATGATAATAAGGTACAAGATCTAGGTCATGTCACAGAATCCTATGGTCCTATGGTGTATGGCACCTGACACTGGAGGATAACAGGGCTTGAATGTAGGCAGCCAGAAGACATACTGTGGATTAGTGAAGTTGTAAGTGGAGGATTCCATTCTCATTGAGAACCTGTCAAAAATGCAAGATGCAAGTTTTATCAGAATATATACTCTGCTTCTCAACATATACAATGATAAATGTACCTATATAATCTTTTCTTCTTTTTCACTTCTATTTCAAATGAAATAAAAATTTATCAGAATTCCAATGTGTGAATGACGCAAACTTTTCACAATACTGAAAGGAATGGGTATACTTACGCATGAGGTGGCATGTTCTATACATTTCAGCAATAATAAAAAATAAATTTTGATCAAGCATGCTAGGCTAAGGACTAGATTATCTTTCTGGGTTTTATTTTTTTTTTACAAGAAAAACATTCCAAATCCATTGCTACACACAGAGACAATAAGTAGAAAAGTATAGGAAAATATATAAAGCAGTTAATTTTTAAAACATTGTGTTACTTTTTTGTAATTGTATGATATTTGAGACATTTTCAGTTTTTTTGAATTTGTAATTTCTGATAATTTAGTTTTCAATTCTAAATAAATGTTTACTTCATAGTTATTTCTGTCATTTTTTTTCTACTCTAGAAAATATTATATAAACTTCATCCCCATAAAACCTGTACCTATATCCTGGGTAGAGGCAAAGAGAGAAGGAAGGAGGGAAATGGTGGAGGGACAAAGACAGAAATAGAAAGAAGAAAGAGGGACGCCTGGGTGGCTCCACGGTTAAGCACCTGCCTTCAGCCCAGAGCGGGATCCTGGAGTTCTAGGATGGAGTCTCATATTGGGCTCCCTGTGTGGAGCCTGCTTCTCCTCCCTCTGCCTATGTCTCTGCTTCTCTCTGTGTGTCTTTCATGATAAATAAATAAAATCTTAAAAAAAAAAAAAAAGGAAGAAAGAAGAAAGATCCTACAAGGACAAGAGTCAGTCTTGATGGGATCAACCAATTTAAATGTCTTCACCTTTGAGTAGGTCTCTTGTCTCCCAGCAGACAAATGCCCATTTCTTCTTTTCCTTTGATTTTCTCTACCAAAAAAAAAAAAAAAAAAAAAAAAAGGATTCTGACAGTGAATTCATTTTCCATTTTGTTTGGCCCATGGGCTGGAGAATCCAATAGTTACTCTACTACTGCAGCCTTTTTTTTTTTTTTTTTTTTTTTTTACTTTCTCAGGATGAGTACCTTCAACTGCTACATTAAGGGAGTTAGAAAATGTCCCCATTATTGGACAAGAGTCAGTAGGATTACAAGGCATCCTATGAGGAGAGCTGCAGGAGGATCAAGGAGATTAAGATGGCTAACAAGTAGGCCTTCAAAACTAAGATTCTATAGAATATTAAGAAAAACAGGGCCATTATCCTGGTTTCTACTGGTTTTGGAAATGCCAACCATCTCTCAGATATTTTCTTAAGAATAATTTATTTACTGTCATTTAAAAAAATTATGCAATGTTTCTTCCTGCTTTCTTGTACTCTTTAAGATGTTATTCCACTTGGGGAAAACAGAATGCAATTACATAATAGAGGCATGTATCACACACACTAGGCTACTCTTACCAAACAGAATTGTGTATCTGACAAAAACATGCATGAAGAATCTTTGCCTAAACCATAGTGGCTTCACCTGGTCCTTTATCTCAGCTAATTATGAAAAAAAGAGAAAAGACATTTTGCTTCTACAAAGCAGTCACAATCCTGAAAATATTGGCAAAGACCCAGTGAATGATCTGTTGTATTACATGAAAATACATATTACCTTTCTCCGAACTTTATGGATCTAGTACTTGGGAGTACAGCAAGAAAATGGCAGTTTTGAAGTTCAACACTGCAGCATGCAAAGCATTAATACTACATAGCATTCAGCTGAGGGAAGATTGCAAAGTGTAAGATTTTCAGATATGAGCAACCATATGGTAAAGAAATATGGAAGGAGAAAAATGTCATCTTTTGGCTTGGTGCCAGAACCTGAGACAGCTGCCATATGGAACTCTACCTACTCAGCAAAACTCAGTGTTGCTCTGAAGTTCACTGGATATGAAAGGAATATCCCGGCTTGATGAGGGAAAGACCTCCTCAGGGACTTCTTATTCCGTGCCTATGATTTCTCTGGAAAGGTCAGTTTCATGCTTCATTGTCTTCCTTAGTCATGGCTTGCTTGACTGCAAGAAATAGAAATCCATTCAAACAAGCCAAAGCAATGGAATAATATTCAGCAAAGAGAATGAATAAACTATTATCATATACAACTACATGGGAAATTCCAGAAGCATAATGTTAAGCAAAAGATTCCAGAGATTGAATTTTTCATGCTTTGTGATTCCACTTACATAACAATGCAAAGCTAATCTACAGTGTGATAACCGAATGATTTTATCACCAAGAGGAAACCATTACAGTTGTCCAAGTGGCTTGGACAGAGTGGGAGCAACAGAAATGGAAGCAAGTTGATGGTTCTGACAGTTCTCAGAAAAATAAGTCATGGGCCTGGAAGGCAATGCAAGAGTTGCACCTTCAGGTTTCCTTTCTGAGCAAAAGTAGAAAGCGGGGGTGGCGCCAGGTAGGACCTGCTAGCCTAGGCTAAAGAGACTTGGGTCAGCACTAACTCCTGCTCCTCCTGTCCACCTCCTCTCATTTATCAATCAAGTCAGGAGATCTGAGAACTCTTTCATCTTACAGTCCACCAAATGCAGTGCTCTGTACTGGGGCAGGGGGGGCCTTCAGAGAAACTCACAATTCAGTTAGAGGAAACCAAACACTAAAAGGACCACAAATAAAGGCAAAACAAGCATAATTTAATAAGCCCTCTAAAGTAAGACAGACTCAATTTAGGAGAGTTATACCATTTGAGGGAAGCTAAAGATACACACTCAATGAGAGAGAGATACTGATTAGTAAAGCTCAAGATTCTAGCAAGAATGTTAATTCATAAACATTTAATAAGCTTTCACAGTAAACATGAATCACTTCCAGGGCACCTGGTGGCTCAGTCAAGCATCTGACTCTTGATTTTAGCTCAGGTCTTGAACTCAGAGTTGTGAGTTCAAGCCTCACACTGGGCTCCATGCTGGGTGTGGCGACTACTTAAACAAACAAAATAGAAATCACTTCGATAATCATACCTGCTCTTCTCACATGGTTAGAATCAGCAAGGAAGCATAAAAGACTCCATGAAGGTCAACAATAGAAAAGATAAAGAGATCATGGAGGAGGAAGGAAGGAGACAAGAGGGGTTCTACCAGCTACAGAAGTACTTCAATGGACCAACCAGCAACTGAAAGTGAAAGGTATATCAATAACTTACACAACCTTTGCTAAGAATTGCATGCCTCCTCTATTAACTGGCAACATTTGCACCAATATGCCCTCCCACATATTATGGCCATAAATACATAGCAATATATGGGTAGGGAGTAGCAGGCCAGGGGTGAGGGTTGGAGGATAGAGTTCACAACAGATTGTTAAATTGTGACTTAACATTAGATGAAGCACTGAATCGATGCTCTAGACCCAGTCCTATGACATTCTATATCTGAATGCCTTTTAATTAAACCACTAGCAGAAAGAGGCTGGGGTATTAAAAGTGGACTCTTCAGGAACAATAAAGGTTTTGAGGTAACAGCAGAAATCTCAGAGCTATCAGAAAGTATAAAGGTTAAGAATAAATATTACAACTAGTATGCTTGGTGATTTGTTTGCTCTTAAATCTTTTCCCAGTCCTTCCTCTGCAAATTTCAGTTACTAGACTCTCCTGCCAACTGGCTTCTGTCTTGGTTTAATCAATAAAAGGCACTGGAGAGGTTGGAAAACAGGGGGCAGAGGAATCAGAGTATTTCTTCTCTTTTCTCTGAGCTTCAGCCAGGGTCTCTGGCAAGGGCTGTATATCCTCCTTGATTCCTGTTCCTATCCTGAAGCCTCTGCTATCACTTACCTCCAGTGGGAGGGTCAAATATCTCCCAATTCTTCACTTTATTTTTCTGGCCCTACTAGGACTAGGGGCAGCTTCATGTCATGGTTTCAATGGCCTTAGTTTGTTTTTTTCAGTTCTTAAAATACAATTGTAACTAGTTCCCCATATTGAATTCCTTCTACTAGAGTTCCTTGCATGGCCTCTGTGCCCATGACTGAACCATGACTGATAAAACCAGAAAGCCCTTCTTCTGCTATAGCATATGTCATTATCAGGCTATTCCCCCACAAAAATTTCCCTCCAGAGTTATTGGAGGAAGAGGGACATGGAGGGTGGTTTAGAATTCCATTGTTATTGTTTTCATATTTTTAAAGGAAGTTAGAGAGTACTGGGAGAGGCATCAGAGAGCACTGGGAAAAATGACAGAAAAGCTGATGAGAGGTCCAAGGAAGTTTGCATTCTGCTGTCCACATTAAGAAGAGGGCCAGACATCCTAAAACAAGCAACCTGTGGGGGACACTATTAGGTACCAAAAGCATATGGTGTTGTATGGCGTGTATCAGGGGAGCAGGGAAGGAATAAAATGATCTGTGACCTGAAGCATACTAGGCAAATGTTGTAAGAGTAGAATGTCTCATCTGGGGGGATGGGGGGGAGTAAGAAGATTACAGACAGCACAGAGGGCCTTTTCCTTGAAGTGGCCCATAGGGAAAAGTGGAGAATCTGAAGGTACTGTTACAAAGCTCCCCTAAACTATGTAGGTCCCCCTCATGGTTGCCATCATAGCTGTTGCAGATGACAAAGGACTTCCTAACTTGATTACAAATCTTCCATTATCAGGAGGGAGAGTCCAAAAATCAGGACCAGTAACCCCTTTGTTTTGTAGTCAGTCTTAGACTAACTGGGCCGGTTCTGTTCTTTACCACAGATCCATTCTTTATACTCTCTCTGATCTGCTTTTTTTTTTTTTAATTTAGATTTCATTTATTTATTTGAAACAGAAAGAGCAAGAGAGAGAGAGCACAAGCTGGGGTTGCAGGGCAGAGGGAGAGGAAGAAGCAGACTCCCTGTTGAGCAGGGAGCCCAAAGCGGCTCCATTCCAGGACCCTGAGCAGATGGCAGACACTTAATCGACTGAGCCACTTAGGATCCCCCCCTCTGATCTACTCTTTATCTTGGAAGGAGGGGGCTGATTCCGTCATGCTGAATTTCCTAGTATCTTACATCAGCTGGCTTTTGGATGGGTTTGGCCAATGAGAGGCATTACTGGAAGATTAGAGGAAAACAGGAAGAGAAAAACCAGGGTATTTCTCCCTTTCCTTCTCTGTCTGGGGCAGCATCCCTCCCAGGGCTTTTATCTTCCTGGTGGGATCACACTTTCTATGTGGTCTGCTGTAGTTCCATCTTTTGTCACTTGATCCTAGTCTTTGGCTGCCAGTAAAACCACCTCTTTTCTCTATCCTTCTAGCATAGGGATGGTAGAGGATTCCAACCGTACTCATTTTTTGGGTTGCCTCATTGTTCCTTGTTTGGGTTTTTGAGCTTCTGTCACTTGTGTTACTGATTTATTGCATTGTATTCCTTCTGTTTTAAACAATCAAGTGGTTTCTCACCCCTAGTTCGACTCTAATACACTAACCCAATACAGGTGCCACACAGGCTAAAGAAAACTGCAATAAGTAAAAGGGTATCAGGCAAGTACAGCTCTTGATCCCAGATCCAAAAAGCAAGGTTCATACATCTTTCCTGAGACCAACTGCATGGCTCTTCCTTCAGTCCTTCAAAATTGAAAACCTTAGAACAAGTAAAAATTTCACCTTTTAGTGCTTTTTCTTCCTATATCCGAGAACTCCAAATAGTTGCCTTAAAACAAATATTTCACTATGTCTCCTACTCTGTTTTATAAGAGCATGGTGGAATTTAAAGGCTCAGAACACTCAGGCAGCTATAGGTCTCAATGGCTCAATAGGTCAGATTTTAATATTATTAAGCATTGACTTTTAATTTAATTTTAATTACTTTAAACTTAAAATTTAATTAAATTTTAAAAATCAACATGCAATAAAATTGACTTTTTTTCCCTTTTAGTATACAGTTAAGAGAATTGTAACACATGTAGATTATTGGAACTACCACCACAACCAGGACTGAGAAAAATCCCATTGTCCATAAAAAGTGTCATGCTACCCCTTTGTGGTCATACTTTCTCCACTCACCCCTAATTTCTAGCAGCCACTGATCTGTTCTTCCAATTCTTTTTGATAATTTCATATAAGTAGAATCATATATGTGATCTCTTGAGATTGGTTTCTTTCCCTCAGCAAAGTGCTTCTGAGATACATCCATGTTGTTGTACATATGCTAGTTTGTTTTTATTACTGAGTAGTAGTCCATTGTAAAGATATACTACAGTTTATCCATTCATTTGCTGAAGGATATTAGAGTTTCTTACAGTTTCAGGCAATCATGAATAAAGCCACTATAAATATTCACATACAGATTTTTGTGTGAACATAAGTTTTCACTTCTCTAGGATAAGCATCAAAGAGTAAGATGGCTATTCTTGTAAGAAAGGTATGTTTAATTATGTAAGAAATGCCAAACCGTTTTCTAGAACTGCTATATTCCCACCAGCCATGACAGTTTCAGTTGCTCTGGATCTTTGTCAGTACCTTGTATTTTCTGTATTTTTAAATTTTTGGCCTCATAGCTGTGTAGTAGTATCTCATCTCATCATAGCTTTAATTTTCATTTCCCTAATGACTAATAGTGTTGAACACGTCTTCATGTGCTTAATTGTCATCCCTATATCCTCTGGTAGAGTGTCAAGTTTTTTGTCTACTTTTTTTTTTAATGCAGTACTTGTTTTATTACTGTTGAGATTTGAGAATTCTTTCTATGTTCTGGATATAAGTTCTTTGCCAATATGTGATCTGCACCCATTTTCCCAATCCATGGCTTACCTTCTCATTTTGTAATGGTATCTCTTGAAATAAACATGTTTTTGACGTTGTTAAAGTCCTGTTTTCCTCTTTTTTCCTTTTTTAAAGATTTTATTTATTCATGAGAGACAGAGAGAGAGAGAGAGGCAGAGACACAGGCAGAGGGAGAAGCAGGCTTCTTGCAAGAAGCCTGATGCGGGACTCCATCGTGGATCCCAGGATCATGCCCTGAGCCGAAGGCAGATGCTCAACCGCTGAGCCACCCGAGCATCTCTCTCTTTTTTTTTTTTTTCATTTGTGAATTGTACTTTTGTAAAACTTCTTTGCCCAGTTGCCCACTCTGCTCCATGTCACAAAGATTTTCTTCCATATTTTCTTCTGAAAGTTTATATGAGTTTGGTAAAAAAAAAAACATTATCAAAAGCATTCTATGATAGTCAAGTGGCTACATCCAATTTATAGAAAAGATATCAGTATTTATGTCAATAAAACTATAATAAACAGATGTATGTATACTTTTTTGTAAAAGCTGGTTACCAGCAGAGCACTGCTCTGAGAACACTGCTGTAAAGTAAACCCTGGAAATTTTAGTCATGAATTTTGCATTTTGGTTCACCTGGATTCTAGTTCTATGGGTACCATTTAGTAGTTAACTTCATGTGAGTTACTTAAACTTTGTCAACCTTAGTTTATATATATGTAAAATGGGTAAATGGGCACAACACTGACTTTGCAAGGTTGTTTCACATACCAAATCATCTAAGTTCTTCATAGTGCTTAACACTGTGGCTGGCACACAATAAGCTTTCAACAAATGGTAATTACTGTATATTGGCCTGTTATTTCAAAACATAATGTTCATAATGATCACACTGTATTATTTAAGAAATTTTCTATTTTACTCATCATATTTTATTTTCAAAGGCAAGAAAATAAGCAATATGTTTTAGATTGATTTTCATCCATGCTTGAAAATTTAACTGCTTAGCCATATTTAAAAGGATACAGTATATGGAAGTTGCCTAGAAATTCCCTTGGCTAACAATCACAAATTATTTCTATAGAGCTTTACGGCTCCCAAAGTGTATTCTAACACCAGCCTCATCAGGCCTCACAACCATATCTTGATAAACCATGAACATTTCTGAAACTGTTGCCTGATTCACCCATAAGTTCTTTTTGTTTTACAGCCAGCCAAAAACACTTTTCCTTGTCTTTAAAAATCAATTAAAGCTTCCCTAAGACATTTTGGCCTCAAGGGAAGCTGACCAGGCCAAGTACAGTCTAAGGAACTTCTCTGTTGTCCTTATTAACCTGTAACCAGCAAGCTGGTTGCCTTTCCTGTTTGCCAATTGCCTTTGTACCAAAATGTTCCCTCCCCTCAGACACCCTCTGAGCCTTACTCTGAAATAGGAACAGGATAACAGGAAGTGAGGGAAACTGGTTTGTGCTGTAGTCAACAGTACAGAGGTTAATGTGTCGCTAAAGGAAGGTTCAGAAAGAGAATATCTAAGATAACACATCCTTCCCATGGTGAAGAGTCCCAGTGCTTTTGTACTAGTTATTTTTATGCAGAAATACTTTCCTAATAGTTTTGCCAAACAAATGTACAGTACATGCATTAGTTTATATCTGTATATGTACTCACAGCCACACTCATCCACATACATATAATATGTGAGTTTGTGTTAAAAAAGACATTTAATGACTAAATTCGTTTGGCGTTGATGCAAAAGAATACGCAATTCGATGTGTGTGCTTCGTAGAGTATATAAAAAATTGCTTTGCCCCAGACAATAAAGATTTAGCTAAAGTATACATTACTTCTCTTATACCAGATGTCTGAGAGTAAACTAGATAAATCACTGGATAATGTATGTAACTCTCTAGATGTGATACAGCCAGTTTACTAGTATATGTAATAAACAGGATATGAATTATGGAGAAAATGTTTGTATTTGACTTTCAAATATATTCCCTGAGTAATTTCCTTGGCAAGAAATTGTTTGTTCTTCTTATGGGTCTCTTCCTCTAGTTAAGTAGTTTGTCAATGTCAATGCCCCGAACTAGAGAGATACCCAGAAATGATCCAACCAGGGCATGATACAATGAGACAACTTTGCTGGGGCAGTTTAGTTTTCATAAAGCAGCCTAGAATTGCATTAGCTTTTTAGATAATTGAATTAAGAAATACTTGAATGTGTAGACAACTAAAACTTTCATGATTTACCACTGAAGCAAATTACTGCATAATTACTTATGTAACTGAGATTTTGGTGCCAACGTTGGATTTTCCATCTGTCCTAATTAAATTTAATTTTGTTAGTTTAAGCCTTTTCCACTAGCCTATTGAAATCTTTTGAACCTCTAGCTTATCAATATTAATTATTTCTCTCAATTTTATGCTTTCAAAGACATTTATGTTTTAAAAGATGTTCATTATTTTTGCCTGCTCAGAATCCCCCTTTTGTAAAAAAAAATCTCAATTATTTTTTTTGAGAACGATTCTTCTTTATTCTCTATCCAAGTAGTTTTGATGGAGCTTTTTGTTTTACAAATCTAATGCCCTGACTGCATGGAGGGAAATGTGATTTTGGCCTGGCTAATCAGAATACTCTATCACCCTGGCCAATCATTATTGATTCAGTATTAATACATAACTAAGTCAGGCTATGGGACTCATCTCTGCGCTTCTGCTGGGATTCATTCTCTTCTGATGTTACTAACCTGTTAGAATATAAGAATGGAATCATGTGGGTCATCTTAAAACATCAAATGGAGGAGCTTATATAACAAAACCAGCAGAGAGGAAGCAGAGCCAAGAGATGGTGAGAAAGACAATATTTTTATCATGTTAGTTAAATTTTTATAATCCAAGATATGCTTGAAGCCTCACTCCTGAAATTTTCTGGTTGATTTCTGCCATTTGCAATTAAAATAACTTTACCTCTTTATTTTTCCTACTCAAATGCTTCTTTATCATGTTGAACTAAAAAAGATTATAGCATTCTCTCTCAAGAGTTTGGTCTTTGTTGAGATTCAATTCAATGTTGTTTTTCATATTATTCTGCTAGCTATGAACATATCATCTGCCACTTTGCATTTTTCTAACTTGTTCCAAGAATATCATAAGACTCTCACAAGGACTTTGATAATGAATCACCTACATGATATCTACTTGTTCAAAAGCACTTTTGAAAAATGAAAGAGGCAAGCATGTCATGAATCCAATCTATTTTTTGATTTTTTTTTGTAACTTACAATCCTGTTTTCTTTCCAAAAAAATATACTGATTTTCTTTTAAAAAATGAACTATCACCCTCTTGTGTCCGTAGCTTTGGCAAACAGGCAAACCTAGCTTCCTACCCCTAATAACTCAATGGTCCAGAGCTTCCCTTTATCTCCTTTATAGGGCAAGGAGGCTGAGATATGACTAAGCTTGGCTGATCATAGCTTCTCTCCTAAGACTTTGAATTTTGAGCAGTTTATACTCAGATGAAGGTATGGTTGTTTGCCCTTTTCAGTTATACAACACAGACTAGGCTTTCCCTTCTATAAGACAGGCCTCCAACTTTCTGTTGCCTATAAACTAATTGATTCATGAAAGATTACTGGTTTTCTAAGAGCTAGCCAATGATCAAATGATCATTTTGTTCAATGATAAAACCTATAATTTTTTTCCAGGAATTTATTTAATTCACTGGTGGCTCTAATTCATCTTTTTCTCTCCTTGAAAATGTATAGACATTTTATCTTTCCTATAGGGAATCTCTCTCATGTAGGAATCTCTTTTTCTATCCATGATTTCCTTAAAGCAGGTGAGAAAATTCTGTACATCACATGCTTCTCAATATCCTGGATGGACTTCACTTCAAGATTTGAGTGTGTTGTAAAGAAATTCTAGAGCAGCCTGGGTAGCTCAATAGTTTAGCGCTGCCTTCAGCCCAGGGCGTGATCCTGGAGTCCCAGGATCGAGTCCCGCTTCAGGCTCCCTGCATGGAGCCTGCTTCTCCCTCTGCCTGTGTCTTTGCCTCTCTCTCTCTCTCTCTCTCTCAATGTATCTCTCATGAATAGATAAAATATTTTTAAAAAGAGAGATTCTATATTTTTTCCCTAAATTCGTCTCAAATTTAGCTTCAACTGACAGGACAGTTTTCTAAGCCCTTTACACTTTAGAGGTTATTACTTGTGTCAAGAAAAAAGAGAAAGAAAAGAAAAAAATGTTAGCTGTTTCTCTAATCTGAAATAAAAATTTTTGCTTCAGTCGCACCAAATTTATCACTTACTTGTTACTTGCTTAATCTTGAATATGTTGGTTTAATCATGGGAGGGTTCAAATTATTAATCCATGAATTAGAGATAGCAAACTCTATTTTTTACATTTTATTAAAGGAACTACACATGGTAGAAATTGACTAAAGGTGATTTTCTATCCTCCTGTCCTGAAAGCAGGACACTTGTAATTTCTGCTTTCTTGTCCTTGCTGAATATATAGTTCTGAAGGCCTTTCTCTGTGTTTGACATTTCCTTCAAGACCTAAGACATTCTAGGATTCAGGTTTCCTCTGCTTAAGCTTAAGCCAGAAACAAGCACTATATTCTTGGTATTGCTCTTAGTAATGAGTTCTGATTTCAGCGAGGAGTTCCCTAAAAACTTGGACATAAGAGGAAAAGCTTGCCATTGAGAGTCTACACTATATAAATCTACTAATGATGGATGAGAATGGAAGTAAGCAAAGCCTTCTTATAATGCTATAATGTCACTTGGGTCAATGGTTCCCATACATTGGGAATTCATAGACAAGTTACAATTTCAAAATGAAATAAAATCCAGGGTTGCCAGATTATAAATTTGCCAAGGAAGGACATTAGAACAACAAATAATAAAATATCATGAAGGATGAAATCCCTTTCTCCAGGGATCAAGGGGTAAAATGGCCCCTGCTAAGCATTTAATCAAATCCTAACAAGCTGTTCTGTCAGATTTCTGCCTCGTCTTTGTGTCGCTGGAAGAGCAATTACGGGATATAGCTGAGTATGACCAGCTGCTTATTTAAGAAAATCCAAGCAGTCACAATTTGAAGATGGGTGTGGACAGGAGGTTCAGGTGCTGGTGAGGTAAATGAAGTGACCCTATTTCACGTAATAAAGGAACATCTAGAACCAAGCTTGTTGTAGAGAGGCAGCCTTGCTCATTATGAGCTGTAGAAAAATACTTTTCTTTGTCCTAATGGACTTAGTTCATATGTTGTAAACTGGTTGATGATAGGTCTAACCTGGTGTGAAAATGCATTCTGTTGGACCACATATTATTTTAAAAATTGAATACTTTCAAGGGTGCCTGGCTGACGTAGTCAGAAGAGCATGTGACTCCTGATCTCAGTCAGTGTCATGAGTTTGAGCCCCATGTTGGGTGTTGAGATTACTTAAATAAAACTTAAAAAAAATTAATACTTTCAGACAGGTATGAGTGTACTTTTCAGCTCAACAAAAATTACATTTCTTTGTGTATTATAGCTGATTCACTTTATTCATCAACATCGCCTATTTGGCCCAAGAGGCGTATGACACTTCTACTCCTAGGTTACAGTAGGGATTGATAAACTACATCTGTGAAGGGCCACATAATAAATATATTAAACTTTATGGGCTACATGGTCTATGTTGTAAATAATCAACTTTGGCATCGTAGCATGAAAGCAGCCATAGCAATAAGTGAATAAATAAGTGTGATTGTGTTCCAATAAACTTTATATACAAAAATTTGGCCCCAGGGTTGTAATTTACCAAATCTCTGATCTATATTATAGTGTTCTCTATAATTAATATTTGATCTTGGAAGACGTTATATATCTTTTTTTTTTTCGTTATATATCTTTGATGTATGTGAAGACATACACTACCAGTCTGACTGGCCAATCAGAAGAATAAGTGGATGTATGTGTAAATCATTTGATTGGACTTTCCTCTGAGCACTTTACTATAGCACTTACCTCAGGATAGCATTCTAAATTGATTAAAGTGCATAATGCACAATGGAAAAGAAACCATAAAAAATAGAATTTAGAAAGAGTAGCATTTTGAAGAAAGGCCTCCATTTGAAATCAGGGCAGTAATATTAAGTAATATATATGTCTATAAGAGACCACACAAATAATTTACCAATAAGCTTTTCCCTTGAGCTCTACAGATAATCATGTCTAGTGGGCAATTTTATGGGAGTTTTATGTTATTATTTTTAAAAAATCTCAAATCCTTAGGTAGGCTCAAATGAAGCTCACTAAGATCCATTTTTCTCCTCTTCTTGGCACACAACTTAATTATAAGCCCCTTGTAGTCAGGTGAAGGTCACATGATTGAGCTCATACCAATGGAATGTTGGTGAAGTGAGGTAAGCCCTTTCCAGGACAGGCTAATAAAGCATCTGTTATTTATGACTCTTCCTCATCTTCCCCTTCTATGGCAACCTCAAAGCCATGTGCTGAAGATGGCAAAGAACACTATGGAAGAAGCCTGAGCCCCTGAGGTACCTCATGAAAAAGATCTAATTAGTAGAGTTGCCCTGGACTTTATGAGAGTGAGAAATTTTTATTGTATTAAGTTGCTAATACTTAAGATGGGTATTGGCAGCTAGCCCACCTGAACAAATACACAGATATATAGCTACAACCTAGTGTCATGATGGGATAGAGAAAAAAGGAACAGATCAAGGAGGAGAGGGAAACGTGGTCTGTGCAAAAAGAGAAGCAGCCCGGTGAGGTTGATCCTCCATGATCCACCCACATCATGGTCCACATGGAAATGGGAGCTGTACAAGGCACTAAGGAGTAACTGACGATGGATATCTTAGGACAGATATTCAAATGAAAGGTGGCTCTTGAAAATAAGAAGTTGATGTATGCTGTGGCTATATACAAATAATCAGAGTAGGATATATCTGTTGGAGTTTGCATAAATGTGTTCTTATTCTTCTTATCTTGTCATACACCATTTATAACTTTATCAAGGATCAATCTTTGTTCAGAGAACCATTTGAAAATCATCACCCTAAGATGACATAGGGATTTTTCAAGAGCGTGGCCAGTCATGGAAACATGGACTAAAGGAAAAACAGAGGCCATCATTGGTTATGTCTACCTCAGTATCACCCGAGGAAGAGAAGGTCAGTCAATCATGTTTGGCTATTTCCCATCCCACTGGAAAGAATACTCTTAACATGAAAATGGATGCATAGAGTGGCTAGCCATCGGACTTTTGATGTTTTGATCCTGTTGACAAAAATAGTCTCACTATAAAGTAGATGATTCAGGCTATCTTAGCTACCCTTAAACATTTAATTTGTCTAGTTCCTCTTGTTCTGATTCCGGAATGTACAGGTCATGATGACCTCAAAGTTTCTCATTCCTCAATGCTTATATGTCTTATTATAAATTATAATTGGCATTTTAGTTTTATGCCATCTGATTAATTTGGATAACTCATAAAGTGACATAAAAGTTTTATGCATCCATCTTATAAGCTGGGATAACATAAGTTTGGTTCTCAAAGATGCAACTATTCTTGGTGAATTAACAAGTTCAAGTTTATTAGTTTGCCAAGTTGAGTGCTAGACACAAGACTGTGGTATTTTCACCAAGAAAGCAAATACCACCCTCTGAGGATTTTTAGCAGATAGCTTGTCTTCTCATGTCTAATGTAAAGTATGCATCACACATAGCTGATATAAGCACTTTTCTTACTTACATTTCTACTGTTCTATCTTTCCACATGGTCTTCTTTTTTTAAAGAATTTATTTATTTATTTATTTATTTATTTATTTATTTATTTATTTATTTATGAGAGACACAGAGAGAGAGGCAGAGACACAGGCAGAGGGAGAAGCCGCCTACATGCAGGGAGCCCAATGGGGAACTTGATCCCGGGACCCTGGGATCACGCTCTGAGCCAAAAGCAGATGCTCAACCGTTGAGCCACCCATGTGTCCCTCCACATGGTCTTCAACATTAAGGAGGTTTCAACTAAAGGTAACAGAATACCCAATTTTGAAAATAAAGGAATTGCATCAATACAGACAATCCTTGTAGGTCTTTTGACTCTATTCTCTCCTATGTGTTAGCTTTATCCTAATAATCAGTTTAGCAGATAATCAGTTTAGCAGAACTGATTATCAAATAGACACAGCAATATCCAGAGATGGAAAAGACTAGGTATTTTTTATATTTCTTTTTAAGAGCTACAAAACCTTTCCCAGAAACTTCCCAATATGCTTCTTTCAAATTTCACTGGTCGGAATTTTATCACTTGTCTATGCCTAAATTTGCACTAAAAATGTGACCACTGTATGTGGCTTATGACAATCTAGGTCCACGTTCCTAGGGTCAGAGAGTCACCTGAATCTCTTGGGTTTACCTGAAGCCCTTGATCACAGTAGAAGGGCAGATACCTTAGCAAAATCAGAATTCTGCTACTAAGGAGAAAAATGTAGAAATAGATGATAGATAATGTGGTAGATGTCTACAAATATGGCTACAAACAATTTCTTGTATGTGATTATCACTTCTCTCTACTTTCCCTCCTACTGAATCAAGGCTGGCCTTGTGATGTGCTTTGACCAAGTGAATGTGATGAGCTAATAGTCTGTGACTTAAGAATCATGTTAAGTTTCCTTTCTCATTCTTTTTCATCCTTTTGGCAACATTACATTACAGCTGTCATGTAAAGAAACTTGGAGAGCAGTTGTGGAGAAAGAAACATCTAGTCAGCCCCTTATTGTTCTGGCCACTCATGCTGAGTGAAGCCACCTTCAGACTTGTCAGTGAAACCATCTTGAATGTTCTAGTGCACGCCAAGCTCATACTTGAATTTATCTGCGTGAGTGATCCTAGATACCACCACATGGACCATAAGAACCACAAGGGGAGGAGCTCAGCCAATGCCCAGAACTGTGAGAAATAATACATGTTGATTTTTAAACTACCAAATCGGAGTGGTTTGTTTCACATACTAATAGGTAACTATCTCAGTCCATTGTCTTTTTTTAAGGTAATATCACTAAGAACATTTAGTCATAAATTTAAAAATTTTTGGTAATGTCTTTCATTTCTTTCTGCCATATTATTTTAGATTTGTGCATATTTTTAGGCTCAGATAAGGAAGTAAAATTATGTTTCTAGGAGAGTGTATATTTCTGGGACTCACTGCATTTGAGGACAACTCAACTATGTGCCTTGGGATGAAATCTGAGTCAACCACAGCCCTGGACAAAGGCAATCAGCAACATGTCTGTGCACAGGAAGCACTCACTCATAGTAAAATTCCAGTTGAACTGAAATCGCCAAGATGCACTACTACTTCCCTGTCTGTGCCCTTATTTCACCTCTGTGTGGACATGAGGTGATAGACACCCTTATGTTGTCCTTGGGCAGTTGGATAGATACACATTCTTTTAAAAAGGCATTTTGATATTAGGGATAGATTCCTGATGATAAACAGCAATGACTTGCAGATTTAGGGCAAGTATTGCTAAGAAAAATAGATTTATGAGAATTTAGAAGCTATTCAGGTTTCTGCATCATCTCATTAAGTTTCAGAATGAAAGACAGCCAGATAGACTTGGTTTATGAATTCAAAGGACTAGAAAGATCCTGGATACACCATCTTCTTTATAATTAGATCAAAATCTAAACCCTTTACATAAATAGCACTCTCTCCTTTTAGAGAATTCCAGGGAACAAATACCCTCATTTCTCCATGTAGCACAAAGAACTGTTCATGGAAACCCTACTCCACTCTATCTACATTTATCCAAACTTCCAGTGCAAATCCAGGTACACATAAATGCACACACAATACAGCCTCAAATGAATTAAAACCAAATTCTTAATGCCATAATCTCAACCCATTTTATTTTTCTCTGGACTTCATAAACAAAATAGCAATCCTCCCTATTCTAGTGCACCTACCTGTAAAGGTGTCAGGAACAATGGAATTCTGTAATGAAAATTGTTGCAGTCTAACACTGAGGACTTGTTATATAATCTTTTATATAATGCAAAATGTAAAATACCCACAAATGCAAAAGATTACCCACAAATGCAGCTTCTCTCTGTATCACTGAGTTCTTATGTGATTTATAATCTCCCTGAAGCTCCTCTTCCATAGGAAGGCAATAAGGCTCAATTTAGCAGTAAGTGCCTTAAAGGTAAAAGTGTGCTAGAAAGAAAATGGTTTAAGTGGGGAGTAAGGGAAATTCTAGAATAGATTATATCTTGTGCCATCTTGGGTCCAAGTCACAAAGTAAAGAACCAGAGGCATGAAACTCTTTTATAAAATTCACTGTAGCCATAGTTCTAGCAAGGAAGTTCCTTTTGTTAATAGTCATTAATATTTTCAGTTGAAATACTAATTTAATTGTTAAATCATCAACTATCTTACTGAAAAGTGAAATCTTTAGTCAGACCACTTATAGGTGAGCCATATTTTTCATGATTGTAAGTTTCACTGTTCCATTATTCATCTGGGCCTATAAAATTAACATCCGTTTCTTCATTAACCTTTTATATTTAATCATGTAGTTGAAAGTCACATTGTCTAATAATATGAATAGCAAGAAGTAATTATAATGATGTAATGGTAAGTGAAAAAATCCAGAAACAAATACTATACCATATGTATGTAGAAATAAAACAGGAGGGAAGTTCAGCTAAATGTAATAAGGGTCTCTATAGTATGTGTACATGCTTATGCGTGTCTATGTTTTATCATTTTCTTTAAACTTGAATATATTTTCAAAAAAATATGATAGGCCATTTTCCATAATATAAAAAGCCTCTTTCTAGAGAGATTGATCAAGATAGATCTGTTGAAAGGCTACAGACCTAAGAGCCAAAAAAGACCAAAAAGAAAAAAAGGAAAATTCACAGATTAAAAAAATATTATTGGAGTCTATACTCTAAAATCTAGAAAGCTTTACTTGAAGACCTCAGAAGAAACTACAGAGAAAAAGAAAAAATAATTGAGCTTGCTTGATTTTTATGATTCTCTTTGGAGAAAATTGTCTTCATCAAGACTTCAATATCAATGCCCGAACCCAGGCAGGTAATGGGAGGGACCATGGAGAGTGTGTCCTCTGGGGTCACAGGGTCTCAGGAGCAGAGACTCCTGGCCTGCTACTTCCAAGGTTTTATATTCAAGACAGTTTATCTTCTCTGAGGCTCAGTTTTCTCATCTGTTAAATAGGGGAAAGAATAGTGTTTGTCTCAGAAGGTCATTGTGAGAACTGTCCATGTATATAAAGAACCTACTGTGATTTTTGCATCATAGTATTATTACTATGAAAACAAACCTTCTTGCATGATAAAGAGGATGCTGTTTGTAGCAGTTAAATTACAGGAGGGAAAAAAAAAACAAAATATCTTTGAGTAGCAGCTCTCTTAGAATTCTAGGACATTTGGCACTTTAAGCTTTTAAAGATAAATATATTGAATGTCTAATGTAATACCTAGCTTGTAAATTTTAGGGCAAATTTGTAATATAATAAAGGTGTCTTTTTTATGGTCATTGTGAGTACTTCACAATGTTTTAAGGTTCTGTGGTAATAAACATAATGTTATACTTCTTTTGTTTTCCAAATTGATTTTAAAGATCTTACTGATGCCCTGGTAAATATTTTACAATGGACTCTTTGAGGAGAAATACAGCATTGATTTGAAGCTTTGCTAAATTCCATGGGATAAATACTGCAATCATGGCCAGTTTCAAACTACCAATATGATGTCACTTGAAGCAGCACTTAGGAAGAAATGCACAGAACACCATTCTTTAGTATTTCTAGTGTAAAGGCACAATAGACTTAATTCACCTCAATAGTCTAGATTATGGTAAAACATAGTAAAAAATTAACAAGAACTGGATTTTTGAAAATTTGTTACCTTAGTTTTTAATATAATGAATTGTAAGTTTATATGATTTAGTTTTTAATAATGGCTGTGTTTAATAGCTCTCAAAATTCCTGAAAATTTAGCAACTGGCTCTCTTGAGCTATGAGGGGCTGGCTGCAGCACACCATCCTGTGCTAGTTACTGTACAAGATATGAAGATGAATGACTAAAGAAATATTCAAACATTACTAAGTGCCCATTCTATGGAAATCATGTCCACAAATATTACTTCACTTGATATACATATGAGGTCAAAGCAGGTCATTATTCTATTTTATCATTATTCCATTTTACTGAAGAGGAAATTGAGGTTCAGAGAGGTTACCAAACCAACCAGTATCAGGGTTATTAAGGGATAGGACAGATATCACAAACTGGGTTTCCGAAAGGGAGCAAGCAGGTAACTGGACAAATGGAAGCAACCAAATTGGGTATAAAAATCTGAGCAACTAGAGGTGGGTAAGGGCTATGACCAGCAAAATTAACAGCTGCCACTTTTGAAACACTAAGTACCAAGCACTGTATTGAGTCTTTGCATATATGAACTCATTTAATCTTCAAAACAACTATGAGGAGAGTATCTTACTATCTCTACTGTATAGATGAGGAAACTGAGATTCAAAAGGTTGTCTTAAGTCACACTGTTAGTAAATGGTGGAGCTAGACTAGAATCCCAGCCTGTCTATGACAAGAACCCCTATGAATGCCTCATTTAAAAAGAACAATTGCTAGTCACCTTGGATGTGCTGATATATAAAAAATGTGAGTCAGTGTTTCTGGACCTTCCAATTTATCAACAAAAGGATGAAAATCTGGACTTTTATGTGATATAGACTGATCTTTATTTAATTCTGGAATCTTGTTGGTCAACAGGTCTTAGACTATTCCTTCTCTCTATTCTTTTTTTTTTTTTTTATGGATGTTGCCCTTCTATTTCTATCCATTAGATTGTTAACATTTTTTTAATGACTATCAACATTTACATACATATTTCCATCTCCTTGATGGAGATGGAAATCCTGATACAGTCTGGAGTTCTTCGACTTCATCTTCTGGCTCAATTAAGAATTCTTTGGCTCTAACCATTCCGTGGGTCAACCCCATTGAAAAATTTGGTGCCTTACAGTAGTGGTTCTTAAACTTGACTGCCTCATAATTACTTGGGAGTGTATCTTAACAGACAGATGCCTGAGTCCCACTCCCAGAGTTTTTGATTCATCAGTTCTCAAGGGGATAAAAGAATCTGTATTTCTAACAAGTTTTTTGATGTTGATGCTATTGTTGGTCTGGGGATCACATTTTAGGAGCCACTGTTTTCCACAACTCTTCTATCTTTTATACTCACTATTTTATACTTTGATTTTTCCTTATAACTGCCTGTTTCTGTTCCTTGTTATCAAGCTTGGTCATATCACTTTAAGTATATTCACTTAACTCATTTTAAATTCTTGTTCTAATACATTAATTCTATTTTGTTCGCTGTAAGCCAGTCAGTGAGTTTTGTTTTTCTGCTTCTCTTTTTCACATATGTAGTCTCTCTATATACATACATATACATCTTGATATTTCTATTTCAATATAAATATAAATAAACACATATATACCATCTCTTCTGTGATCTATTTCCCTGGAGAATATCAATAGTGTATGCCAAGGGGAGGGGCTAGGACAGGCCCTAGCTTATGCCCCTTCTAGAGATTTTAGACAGTAGATTAGGAAATGCGTATCAGAAAAGAGCCTGAAAGCTTTGGGATGGACCACTCTTCACTTGCCACCACCACCACCTCACCTCATCTGCCAGCAGGATCCATGCTTTCTTTCCCACGGTGCTTGTAAATCTGTCACCAAAGTGTAGGGGGGAATGGAAGGGGGAACAGGAAGAAGGAGTGCTCTAAGTCTGTAAGTCTGATTGAGGATGGAGGTGGGTATTATTCGTCTCTCACTTTAGCCCAGTTTAAGTAAATCAAGATTGTAATGATGAGTTGTCTGTCAGCTTAAAAAATATAGTTTTTGGTAAGTAAGATTTTGGATTTTTTGGTCATGGAAATATTTTAGAATATTTGGAGAGGCTGCTTTAGGTGATGTGGTCTGAAGTAAGAAATCCAGATACTTAGGATTTTTGACTACTTTTTAACATTTGAAATCTGTACAACACTTTTGCATACCTAGGCTATTTAAATCAGACCTTTAGAATCCAGAAAAACATTGACTATTCAACACGTTTCCATCGGTTAAGACATTTTCAGGACCACTATATTGCTCGCTAATACAAATTTCTTACGCATGTCCAGAATAGGGAAATCAGTGAATGGGGAATTCCTATTCATAAAGATGACAAGTGTAGTGGTGATTATCAGAGCAATCGAAAAATGTAGATAAACCAGCATTATTCTAAGCCGTATTCTACGAATATATAGCTGATCAGTTAGTACCACTTCCTCTAACAATAAAGCAAGATAAACATAATTTGCTATCTTACAGGCTCATTCTATTGTAGAATAGACAATAGTTTTGATGACTCCTGGGAAGGCACTGGAAACTGCCTGCCATTGTTAATATAGAGTGCTGATACACTCTCACATATTGATTTGGTTTGATCATATGATTTGATTTGATTTGATTCTCAAATATGCTTGGGATTTACAAACCCCAGAAATTCAGGAAGCACAATTTTCTAATGAAGAACTGTGAAATGCTGCCAGGACACACAGACCATAATAGCTAATGCAATGGTGAATTCTCCAAGGCAAGTGCTCATGGCACCGTATGTTCTCTCTTTAAATAGTTCCCTGATATGTTGTTTTCTGTACATGGAGGGCTATGTATGTTGTCTTTGTGGTAAACTATAGAAACAGCCACAGATTCCTCCCTGTTCTATGTCCCTATCTTTTGCAACATGACTTTGTGGCTCCTTCCATCAAGATTTGGAGCCTTTCTTCAGCCATGAAACTGGCCTGGCCTCTTGACTTGGTTTGGCCAATGAAATAGTGGCAATCATGATGCAAGCACTTACACATTTAAGGCTCTAGATTGTCTTGGGAACCCTTCTACCATGGAAACAAGACTTGGCCAACCTGCTGGAGAATGATCATCCATGTGGAGAAGAATTGAAGTACCCCTAATCAACAAGGCAGTTGATATGTACCTAAGCCCAGCCAAAACCAGTAAAACCTCATCCAGATCAATAGAACCACCTCATTGAATCCATAGCAAATTAGTGACACTCAGACTCATGAACTAAAAAATGTTGTTATTTGAAGTCACTACATTTGGAGTTATTTATTATGCAGCAAAAACTAAAAGGACAGAAAAATTAATGTGGAGACGGAAATATGCCTGTGAAAAATATTTGAGATTTTTCTCCTTAGGCAATTCCTGAGAGTTTTTAGGTCTTCTGAGAATACTGTATATAAAATTCAATAAACGTATGTCAGTTAGAGTGACACGTCTATGAGCTTAAGGACTGGATATTTCTTTAACATATAGTACAAGGTGTATGAAGCTCCTCATAAGTATTTACTGAATGTGTGTTTACATGTGAATCTGTGTGGATATAGTCTCTTCTATAACACTGTGCATAAGTTCCTTACTTATCCCCCTCCCCTTCTATCTCCTTGGAATTTAGTATTTCTGAGCATAACAGCCTAACTTCCAGCTGTCAGTACTGGCAACTCTGCTTTAAGCCCACTTTTACCTCCAAAACCTGTTCTGCCCATGTATAGGGAAGGCCAGAATTCGTAGGTAATCAGTGCCCCCCAGAAGCACCCCTCTATCAGTGACTAATGAATGTTGGTAGGTAAATATCTTATCTCCTTCAAAGGAGAATTCTGAGGTACATGTTCTACATTGTTTCCCAGCATTCCCCAGGATTTTAATTTCTAGTTGTCCACAGTGTGATTTGCTTGATAATGTATTCTTTATTATCTTCCTTCCCCTGACCAGTATTTCCCAGGATCACCCTCCAAATATATTATTTGCACTCTAAACTTTACTTGTGGGGAAAACAAAATGAGACAATGGAGATTCCTAGAGCTTCAGGTTTGTTCTTTCCGATATTAAGGGAACGGAAAGCTAACGAAGACTCCTTTATCTTTTGGAGACAGACGGTACTTCAGGCATCTGCTTTATATGAAAAGGATACATGCCATAAATATAATGAAGGCATAGATAAATGCCCCTCTGTGATCCCAGAAAACCAACAATGCCAAGACTATTTTATAATTATGGAAAGTTTTAAAGGAACTTTGGTGGTAAAAAAGACACACTGATATTACTTAAAGTTTTCTAAAGAATATATATCTCATTATGAGAAATAAAGAGAAAGAATATAATTTTGTCCTGTGCTAATGCCAATGCAATAAAAGGCAACTGATTTCTCAAAACAATTGTTTAAAAGGTTCTTCAATTTATAATATACAATACTTTAACACTTCTGTTTTGTATTTTTGTTTACCTTGGGGTAGAAAGTTCATAATAGATCTCTAAGAATACACTGACAGATAAGATATGCTCCCATATAAAATAAGAACAAAAACTAACTATAAAATTTGATTGACTATTAAGAAATATTATGCAATATGTACTTTTTTCTCATCCCTCTATAAAAAATAGTCATCTGTCCTCCAACATCTTTAGTTTGTCCAATGAGACTAAAGTCCTCATATTTTTTAAAGACCAGCTTCTGACATGAATTCAGTAATATTTTAGTTACTTCAGAAAAAAACAATTGAGACACCTGGGTGGCTTAGTTGGTTAAGTGTTGTCCTTTGGCATGGATCATGATCCCAGAGTCCTGGGATCAAGCCCTGCTTAGCATTGGGCTCTCTGGTCAGCAAGGAGTCTGTTTCTCCCTCTCTTTCTGCCCCTCCTTCCACTTGTGCTCTCTGGCTCTATCTTTCTGTCAATAAATAAATAAATAAATAAATTAATTAATTAATTAAATATTTTCTAAAAAAGAAAAGAACAATTGATTACTCTAACTTCAATGCAATTGCTAAATCTGATATCCCCTAAGTTTCATGCAGAAATGGGATAACAAGTTGGATTTCTACTTAGTAGTGTGATTCATGGATTTACTCCCATTGGTTTGGACATATGGGATTGGAGTCAATAGATGAGCTCTTGAAAGACTTTAACTCCAAGGTCTCAACTCTCAAATGGCATTATTTTTTTTATCAAATTGGCTTTAATTCATTATTACCAGCATGTGGGACGAATACACTTTTCTTCCAAGGCATAATCCCTTTAAAAAATATAACTGATGTGTGTATTATCTAATTTCCCCATCCTCAGGCCCAAACAGAATTCACTTTCTATACTCATTTGAGGACATATTCACTTATTATTCTATTTTTTTTCACTTATTATTTTATATTGTTACCCAACTCTCGCATGTCCAGCCTTATCTAATAACATTTAAAGATACTTAATGGAAAGACATTATATACACTTTCTACAGTATCCCCTAATTGCAACAGTGCTGAATATATTGTGGGAATTTGATTTTTTTCGACTGAATTAAATGTTTTCCATAATTTCCTGGCCAAACATGAA
Organism: Canis lupus baileyi; assembly: GCF_048164855.1. NCBI lineage: Eukaryota > Metazoa > Chordata > Mammalia > Carnivora > Canidae > Canis > Canis lupus. The sequence continues at coordinate 17,510,608 of NC_132863.1, forward strand.
ATATGCTTTAGCAGAAAAATTACATTGATATTAAAATATCAATGGCATCCTAAAGTAGTAGACTCATCACAATTTTTATTCCAGTGGCATTTGTTCTCATCAATTACAACACCTTTCTGTGTAATGAAAATGCCATTCCCACTTCTAAAGTAACTCCAGCATAGCTATATTAATTATCGTGCCTTTAAAACACACTGAAGCTTATGTTGATCAAATAGTGGCCCACATGGACCAAAGCAGCATTAAAATTCTACTGAGAAATCCACGTCAGTTACCTTTGGTCAACTTCACCTTTGATGAAGGTGAATAAATGTTATGAAGCTGTATATTCACATTTTGGTTTGCCTATCAATTTCCTCTTCAAACTTTCCTGTGAAGTTTTCAATGTAAAGTGGAAATTCTCTGTTTTTATACATGTGTTTCAAGAGAACCTAGGAGGTGGAATGTTGAGAATAGATGACAGCTTCCTTTTAAATGTTTTGGAATTTCAAACTCCAAAAAATATTAAACCGGCATGATTATGTATCACCATTAAGTCTCATTTAAAAATTATATAAATTCGGGATCCCTAGGTGGCGCAGCGGTTTGGCGCCTGCCTTCGGCCTAGGGCGCGATCCTGGAGACCCAGGATCGAATCCCACATCGGGCTCCCGGTGCATGGAGCCTGCTTCTCCCTCTGCCTGTGTCTCTGCCTCTCTCTCTCTCTCCCTCTGTGACTATCATAAATAAATAAAAATTAAAAAAAAATTATATAAATTCACTTCTAAGTGAATATAAGCAGAAGGTAATACTTGTCTTTTAAACAAAAAAATCAGAACTATCGAAATATTCAAGAAATAACCATAAAATCCATAACTTGTACATTCTTGCACAAATATACTACACAAAGAATTATAAAGCAAGCTAGCTTTTCCAGATTAAGAACTGTCCAATAGTGTTTCCTCTATTCCCAGCACCCGAATTCTCTTTATTCAAGCCATTAAAATGTTAGTTTTATAATATTATCATAATATGAACAAACAGTGATTATATACTTATTAGGCACCAAGCTTTAGTCTAAGTATTCTATACTATAATGTATTTTTAATGAACATATCTATGAACACCCTGGTGAGGAAGATACAATCATTTTTCTCATTCCTCATATGAGGAAATTGAGGCACAAAGAGGTTGAGTAATTAGCCCAATGTCACTCAGCTGGTAGCTGATGGAGTCTCAGGGATATAACAGTTGGGAGTATGATTCATGAATCAGGTCCATAAGCACTGCAATTCAGAACCCAAGGTCTGAGATCCAGTTCAAAGAGCAGAGCATATCAGGACAAGTCAATAACATCCCTGAAATTCAGTCATCCCTGTATCTACAAATTGAGAGTGGGAACTCCAGAGTTCATCTAGCACTAATGCAAGATAAACCTCTATATACTCTCTGTGCACACTAAAAGCATGAGAATGTACACTGGCAATAGCCACTTCTCTGCCTTTGCATCCTTGAGAATACAGACTTGAACTGTCCAACATGGTAGCCACCAGCCACATGTGCTATTGAGTACTGAAATGTGGTTAGTCTGATTGAGATGTGCTGTAAGAAACTACATTAGATTTCAAAGACATATTACCAAATAAAAGCTAAAATGCCTAATATTTTTATATTGATTATATGCTGAAATGGTAATTTTTTAAAAATTGGTTTAAATAAAATATATTACTAAAATGAATATTTCCTATTTCTTTTGACTTTATTTTTAATTTAGTTAGTAGAAAATTTAAAATTGCATACATGGCCCACATTATATTTTTGTTGGGTGGTACTGACTTAGAGGGTGAGTGGTGAAGCAGAGGAGGGTCTGATGTGTAAATGTTATCATCACAGATAGATTTACTCATGCTAATTTAGTTCAAGGTAAAGAAAAGAGCATTTCTGGAAATAAGAAATTCTGAGCATTTTCTTTTTCAAATCAGTGTTGTCATACACACCTCTAAAAAGATTTGGGACAATATTAAGAAAATATAAAATACTGAAAAAGTATAAAAGTCACCATGACAATATTTTTCTTTTATTCTTTTCTTTTTTTCCTTCCTTTCTATCTCTCCCTTCCTTTCACCCTTCTCTCTCCCTCTCTCATCCATGTAGGTGTAGCTCTGGGAAAAACCGGATTTATAGAGTCTGCCAATTCCTATGGTGTAAATACTCCCTCCATTACAGACTTTAAAGTACCCCCCCAATGTCACAGAAGTTGGGAAGAAATGTGCAGTATTACACTATTATATACTACTTCTACCATACAGATAAAATAAATCTAAATACCCTCAAAAGCATATATGAAAATAAAATAAATAGAAAATAGCAAGTTATATGTATTTATTCTTTTAATACAATTTAACTGTACATTTGCATAATTTAATTTTTAATAATAGCTATGTTTAACAAGTGACTTGCTACTCCCCCCCCCAAAAAAAAAAACTCCTAAACATTCAACAGTTGACTCTCTTGGGAGCTACTGCAAGCATGTCACTATTACAACATTTATTTAAAAATCACGTGTAAAGGAATAACGTCTCTTCCAAGACTCATAAGAAACCCCCAAAATATTCTTACTCCCAATCACTCAACTATCCACAAAAGCACAGCCCTGATTCATAGTTATCATTTACAGAGATGTGATACTGGAAGGAACAGAGCCAGGTCGTTTAACAGAGTCTAATGCTATTAATCTCAGTCTCATATAATCCATCTCAGAGAGAAACAACAGACTACTCCTTTAAAAGTCGCCAGGGAAGAGTCCCAGCTAGCATCCCTTTGTACTCTCTCAGGCAGTTGCTTCTTACAACTAACTTAAATCTCTTTTGCTGCAATAGGGGCTCATTCCTGTTTGCTTTGTGTTTTGTGAAGGTAGAAACAGCTGGTTACCATCCCCTGCATTATAACTCTTTATGTAAGGAAATGAAACACCCCAAACCAGCTTCCAAATCTGCTCAGCTATAAAAACAGCCTCTTCTTGAGCAAAAACAAACAATAAATTAAATGGAATTGGGAGTTGAGAAGTGCTGCATATTTCACTCCAGGGAAACACCTCAGGTCAGGTTATACCCTCGTCAGCACCTAGTGATCAAAGGCACATATTCCCTGGAAATAAATTCAAGGAGTGAAACAAATGGGATTATTAATCAAGTTGCTGTTAGCATGCTGGGCCATTTTACAGAACATCCTTAAAGCAAGAGGCATCCTGGGCCTTATCTTGTAATAGGATCCTAAGATCTTGGCAAAATGCATGTTGCCCTGCATGCTGACACCTTGCTTGCTATGTCCATTTTTATGAAAGTGGATGCAATAAATCAGAGCAGCTACTGAAGCTGCACCTTAGGTGGTATACATGGCCAGGAGAAGTTAAAGTGCCAACTAATATGCAAAACTATGCCACCCACATTTTCATAGCAAGGGTTCTTATCTCTCTGGAAGGAACTAAATAGGAGAGGGTGAAGAGTTGATTCCCCTGTGGAAGGCTGGCCTAGCAGGACACAAAGTGAAGGCATTTGGATAAGAAAGGAAAGAAAAAATAGTCCTAGTTCTAGTCAATTCACAACAGTGCCCATAACACCTAAGAGAAAACAGAACCATGAAGTTGCAAAGCCAGGACATTCAGGAGACAGGTTTGCTGTTGGCTGATTCTGCACTTCACAGTCTGATAACTTCCTTTGAATCAGTGCTTGATGTCAGTCCCTCATTTACTTGCATATCCTGCAGCAGACATGGGCCTCTTTTTTTTTTTTTAATTTTTATTTATTTATGATAGTCACAGAGAGAGAGAGAGAGGCGCAGAGACACAGGCAGAGGGAGAAGCAGGCTCCATGCACCAGGAGCCCGATATGGGATTCGATCCCGGGTCTCCAGGATCGCTCCCTGGGCCAAAGGCAGGCGCTAAACCTCTGCGCCACCCAGGGATCCCGACATGGGCCTCTTTATTTTGTACAGCCCAAAGGTATCATTCCTTTTCCATCTCACCTCTCACTCTACCTCCTCATGCCTTTTCTGCTTTGAGCTGGCAAGTCCAGATTTCAAAGTCAAATTCAGTTCAGAGTGCCACATTTGCCCTTGGGATGTTTTAGATGCCCAGAAAGGAAGAATGGACTGAGTTTCTTTTGTTGAAGGTTGTTTCCTGCAACTTAAGCTCAGTGCTGCTTCCACCCAAGGAGCATGAGAAATTCTGTGATCCTGACCCATGGGTGACACCAGGTGTCATCTCTGTGGCCACTGGTTTGCCCTCCATTTTCCTAAGGAAAATGCTAGGAGGAGGAAGAGTATAAACATCAGTCTCTAGAGCCACATAGTTTTTTAAAACAAGATTTTATTTATTTATTCATGAGCAACACAGAGAGAGGCAAAGATATAGGCCGAGGGAGAAGCAGGCTCCTCACGAGGAGCCCAATGCAGGACTCGATCCCGGACCTCAGGATCACACCTAGAGTCAAAGGCAGATGCTCAACTGCTGAGCCACCCAGGCGTCCCTAGGGCCACATAATTTAATGCCTACCCAGCCATGAGGCACATCTATCTATGATGAGCTGGTGTGCCTGCAACAATTTCCGTTGGAGCCCAAATGTATACCTTTCAAAAGCTATAGCAGAAGTCAAAAACTGGCAACTCACAGTCCAAATCCAGCCTGCCTGGATATGTTGAGTGGTCTTTACAGTACCTTTTTTAAAATGTGAATTTGTTGAACAACGTTTAAAACTGGGAAATTTCACTTAGAAATCTAATTTCTAGTTTTTCCAGAGGCTCTTACCATACGATGCCACATTGCAACATGGCAACAAATGGTCACAGCTGAGTGGGATTGCCCTCACTCAACAGTATGTGCCTCCAGTGCATCACAATGCCCCCTGTTCCCCAGCATCAAGGGAATCCATTGATATGTATCACTGCACTTGCTCTGTTAGGGCCCTGTTTCTAAACTTTCTTTAGTCTTAGACTTTTCTACATGCTACTGACCTGGAATATTTTAAGAAAAAAGCTATGCCCTGTATGAAGAGTTACTATAAACAAGAACTTGATTTTTAAATTTAAAGAGATTTTATAAGGTAGACAAAGAGAGGAAATTGTCTGAGAACACTGCTATTACTTGACCATTGGCCTTCTTGTTATTCTCTGGAATAGGGAAAGCAGTATCTACAGCTGCGAAGATTTGAAGACTATGCAAGGAAATAAACTTGTAGACTTCTCAACGGTCTTCTTATACCAGTCCAAAGATAACCTTTAGCAGTTTTGTTTTATTCCCTTAGTATTTCTTTTCCATAATTATTACAATACCAATATGTTATAGAAAGTTTGGGGAAAAAAGAAAAAAGTTCCCTTCTCATTACAGTATCACCACCCTGTCTCCTCTTCTTAAGCAACTACTGTTAGATCTGTTAATTGTGAATCCTTCTAGAAAATATCTAGTCATCTACATACACTTATATCCATTGTCTTACGTATATGGGGCTATAGCGTGCTCATATTTACTTAATAATATTAGCATATATATTTTTTCATCCTCCTCTCTGAAAGTTATCTTTACTGATTTGTAAAAATGATGCACATCCTTCCAAAAGTGTGAGAAATAAATTTCTGTTGTTTAAAAGCCAAAAAAGAGATACACATTGATAGTAAATCACTCAAGTAATCAAAAAAGATAATAAAAATCTCAAATTACTTAAAATCATTTCATCCAGAAGCAGTGGTTACTAACATTTGAAGATCTTCACCACAGATATCTTTCTATGTATATACACGGGCAGAAAGAGGGAAGGAGGGAAGAGAGATGGAAGGGGAGAAAGAAAAAAGGAGGGGAGGCAGTGCAGGCAGGGAGGGAGGTCAACAGGTTGATAAATCAATTTGTAGATATACAGATAGGAAAATGGGATTATGTTATAATAGCAGTTTGAAACAAAAGCTTTAATTATAATTTTCCTTGAATCTAAAAATGAAAAAACAACAACAACAACAACAACAACAACAACAACAACAAACGGTGCCTGAGCGGCTCAGTGGGTTAAGCATCTGACTCTTGATTTCAGCTCAGGTCATGATCTCAGGGTTGAGAGATCAAGCCCCATGTTGGGCTCTGTGCTGGGCATGGAGCGTGCTTAAGATTCTCCCTCTCCCTCTGCTTCTCCCCTCTCCTCCCTCTGTTCCTCGACAGCTCTAAAAAATAAAGAAAAAGAAAAAGAAAAAGAAAGCCAAAGGACTATTCAACTTCAGAAAAGTACACTGTTTCACAAAAACGAAGGCTTCCTAAATTCTTTCTCTAAAAGAAACAATGTGAAAAACATTGTGTTTGTTAGTATCTAATGACTCTCTTTTGTGAAAAACGTGGAAAATAGCATTCCTAATTTTATTATGTATATTCTTTTTAACAGTGGAGTTTTAGAATACTTACATTTTGTTCTGGGACAGCAATTCCAATAGTTGATCCTTTTTATTTCTGTATGTTAATAGTGCCAGTGCTCATCACCAATTTTTTATGGTGGTTGCTTCATTTCTGACTTTTAAATATTTTCTTTGATCTATTAACAATATTAAATAATTCAGCAGTTTGACCCTTTTTTTTCCCAAGAGGTGCTCTTGAGTGTTCTAGTATATGAATTATTTCATATTTGAAAATGTTCATGTGTTGACCTTATCCTTGAAGGATCTATAATTCCCAGCTCACATTTTCTCCCTCAGAATTCTGTGGACTTTGTTCTATTATGTCTTGCAACATTATGTTCTGTATAGATCTTTTCAGATAATCTGACATCTCTCCAGTTAGTGATTGTTTTTTCAGTCTAGATACTTATGAAAGTCTTTACTTACATTTGTGTTTTAATAACTTCACTAGGATTTACCTTAGTGTTGATTATTATACCATTTTTGTTTTGGACAACACATACCCATTACATCTGAAGTTCAAGTCTTAGGAAAACGTTCAGGAAACTGAAGATGCACACATGTTAAGTAACTTGTCACAATCACATAGCTAATCAATGGCAGGATCTGGATTCAAATCCTGATGTCTGATTCCAGAACCCAACCCTCAGTCACTATAGTACAGCTTGTCCTGAAGAACTGTGCTGGATATTTCCCCTCTAAGCCAATTAGTCACTGCCTATACACAGTTTACTCTAAGGATGTCTGCATTTGGCAGGCACTGAGTATATAGATAGTCCCTCACCGTTTGTAAGTCACTGTCCAGAGAAAAGACACAGTGGGTTTTAATCATTGTGGTACTGCATTCCTTTGAAGAAAAAGGAAGTAGAAGGAAGAAATGGAAAGACAAAAGTAACAGGTCAAAAGGAAGCAGAAAAGAATTACCCGAGGTACTGACGCAGTCTGATAGAAGCAGATATGGTTCTTGCTACTACATATGTCAAGGACAGCAGAACAGAAGTGGCTCCATCTCCTGACATCATCCTCAGACATCCTTTCCCTCTACCACAACTTCCCCCAAGAATACCAGGTTTCCTTAATTTCTGGGCTCAGAGCAGCAACACCAAGAAGAGAGCAGATGGTGTGCAGGTGCCTGATAATGTCAGCCCTCTAGCAAACCAGCATAGGTGGCAATTCACAAGATGTGTCTGAGCAGCACTGACCAGGTTCCATACCCAGCTCTCTTTGACCTAATTGGTCAGATGCCCTGAAATCTCCACCTTGAGAATTGTTCATTGGGGGTGACATTCTTTCTACAAAAGGCCACTTGTTATCAGGAAAGGATAAGCTTTTCGCTAGCCTTTGACCTACTAAGAAAACAGAGTAGATTCACAAAGTTGGAAGGAGCTTTAGAGAACAGTGAGTCCAACCTCTCATTTTTGAGGCAAAGTAGCTGGAGCTTGAGTTTTAGATTAGTGAACTGTGAAATTAGAAAGCCAGAGACACAGAGGCATGGGATCTAGTGGCCTGAACACTTAGGGGGATGACCCGAGGAATAACTGGAGCAGGGCAGTGGGTGTTATGGGTGGCCTGCCCTTTTACTGGGCAGGTGCACATATCACCCAGCTACTGTAAGAGTTGGCTGCTAATGGCTTACCCTCTTCCCTTCACTCCACCTTCTCTAGAAAATTGCCATGAACCACAGGAGCCACCCTGCCCAGGAGATTATGACCCCATCTAGGGCAGCCCAGAGCTAATGACTGATTGAGACAGGAATATAAAAGAATGTCCTTCCTTACATTAAGGTGGGACCATTTCTGTGGTATAACTCATAATCCTGTGCTTCCCATGGATCAGGCTGAGGCTGGATTATAGATAGCTACATCACTTCTTTGCTTATTTCCTATCACTGCACCATCCTGCTTCCCTTATTTTTCTTTCTTTTTTAGAGTACTCCTTCAATAAATCATATGTAGCTGAATTTGCCTTAAACTCTGCTTTTAGGAAAGCAACCAAAAACAAGCAGGACAGTGACTGAGAAGAGCAGCAACTAAATTTGTGGCTTACTTAATAACTGACCTGAAGGAGAGTCTTTTTCTCTTTTCCTCTCTCTAATGTTTCAGCCAGGAAAAGACCTACAGAGTCTGAAATTCATCCCTTAATATACTATCATACTAGTTGCATGCTTAGGTCCAAAGTAGGGTTTGCACTTCTGTTTGGTGACACAGTGATCATTCACTGAGTCTAGATTTTAGATGATGCCTCCAGAGTGAGGAATCCCAGGACTAAACATACAGCCCATTAGCCACACTGCCCCATCCAGTTTAGAGTAAAATGATTCATTCATCTCTGCTTTATTAATTAGTGCCCTGGATGGAAACTCTTCTCAAGTTGAGATGAGACACAAAAATTGAAATACTTAGAGACAACATGTATTTTATTTAGAAGGAAGACAGTAACAGGCCATGTTTGGGAATAGCAGACTGGAGTTTCTCTGCAAGTAAGAGATGTCATCTCAAAATTCAGGACTTGTCTTGTCAACCAAGTGATGATATTAGCTTAAAGTTTTTCACTTTTTGCCTGGGGACACCTCCCTGGGATTATCATCTTTCTCCTCCACTTCTTCCCTCTTCAAGAATCCTTCAATCATACCTCTTCACCCAAGACACCCCTGTGGCAGTGCTACAACCTTGTTAAATGAGTTTGGTGTGGTAAAGCAGGAGACACAATTAGTTCTCAAAAACAGAAAACCAAATGATCCAACAAACATCAATCGGTGCCAGCCACGGAGAATTACACAATGTCCTTTAATATGTGTTGCTTCATTCTCAGTTGCCACCTTTGCTCAAAGGGGAAGCTACCTGGAGCAGTTTGATTGGCATTCTTAACTTATTACTATTATTAAAGATTCAACAAATGTTTTAATAGCAGATACTCTGACTCCATTAAAACTAAAGATCACATTAATTCAAGAGATGAATATAATACTGACCCTCTTTCTTTTTGGCTATCAAGAATAAACATTAGTAAAATATAAGGTATACAAAGCTTGAGCATTGGCTTGAAAACCAACCTAAAGTCAAATAGCCATGCTCTCTCAGTCAGCAGGGGCAAGGATTCATGCCAAACCAAGGGCAAATCAGCAGCATGTTGTATTGCCATGACAAAGAATCCTTGAGCCTCGATGACTATAAATAATAAGGAATTATTTGTTGTACAGGCTACACGTCTATTTCAGGTCAACTAGGGACCCAAGCTAACAGGAACAGTCTCTAATCTAATGCCAAAACTGCACTGTGACCCTTAGACTAGCCCCAAAAGAAATCTATCCATCTAAAGAATTTCCTACCATTGAATGGTACTCTACTCACAAGCACTGATTAAATCCCTACCATGTGCCCAGCACTGTGCTACATGTAACATGGGTCACAGAATAGTTTAAAACATTTTATCTGTTTTCTAAAAGGTTCCAATATAACTGGAATATGAACCAAGAAAAAAATTTTAAAACTTTTTAAGGGAAAACTACAAAAATAATATAAAGTAGGGCAAAATTATGTGCAAAATCATATGACACACAAATCAAACTTTATCACATTGAAATCAAATTTACTTGTATCTTTTATATAACCCAATATATCTGAAATATTATTTCTTTTTTTAATAATAAATTTATTTTTTATTGGTGTTCAATTTGCCAACATACAGAATAACACCCAGTGTTAATCCCATCAAGTGCCCCCCTCAGTGCCCGTCACCCATTCACCCCCACCCCCCGCCCTCCTCCCCTTCCACCACCCCTAGTTCTTTTCCCAGAGTTAGGAGTCTTTATGTTCTGTCTCCCTTGAAATATTATTTCAACATGTAATAAACATTAAAATTACTAATGAGAGACTTTACCTTCTTTTCTACATATTAAATCCTCAAAATCTAGTGCACATTTTATACTTCCAGCATATCTGAGTTCAGACTAGCGCTCCAGGGCTCACATAACTAATGGCTATTGTATTGGACAGAGCAGTTCTATACATTAACTAATATTAACATACATACTGCTGCTAACCTCTGTGGCCAAGATTTTCTTTTAACTGTTGGTATATGCCTGAAGATTTTTCTGGATATTTAAAATGATGGCTCTTCTTTATGGCCTATACTAAAGTAACTTAAAGTAGTTAGGAATGCATAGAGTGTACTAGGAAGGGAACACTCATCCACCCAAAGTTAAGGAATTTAAGCAACAAAATAAAAACATGTTCTATCAGAGTTGCAGGTCAGGAAGGGGTTAAGAAGAGGGGCAGGGGTGTTAAGGATGTGCCTAATAAAAAGCTGCTTGTTGAGACGTGTGGGAGTATAGCCCTTTTCTTTAAAGGTTAAACAAAAAGCAGAACCACTGTATTTCAGCAGGCTAATTACCAAGAGTGACTTTGACCTTTTCCGTTTCTGGAGATTTATGCTAGATTTATGCTAGATTTTCCTTTGACATGGTGCATGGCTCTTTGAATTCAGGTTGAGTGTGATCAGGTGTGCTTCCAAGGGAACGATTTTGTTTGCATAAAGGCATGTCTCTGCTTCCCAACTGTACTCAGGAAGAGTCACACAATGGAAGACCCAACACCAGGGTGCTGTCAATTCCTTCACAACAGCCTCCGCCCTTCTGAGAACCACATTTACCTTTACAGTTGAGGAAACACAGAAATAGACCATTTCATAACGGAACTTTTGTTGACAGTGAAGGCTGTGGAACCTGAGCCTTGAAAATTCTACCAGAGGCCAGCTAATCTAATAAAGCTCTTGACATTAATAGGTTTAGCTAGTGGGAAAGTTTGAAATTCCTTCTTAAAGCCAACAGGGTCCCTTGGTGAGCTAGACTCTTTCAGGTGGTTTTTGCTTTGGGCCCTAACATGCCAATTTCACACTAGCTGTCCCATGGCTTCAGGACAGTCATTTATATACTTCAGTTCTGGTTAATTCTGATCGTCTCACCCTTCCAAGCCAGATGGACAAACTCACTGACCTTAGCTGTTGACTGACTTGTTTTCATTAGTGCTAATGAAGTAAAAGGTGTCTCTATAATCCTCAAGTAGGTTTACTAACTGACTGATTCCAGTTGCCTTGTAATGCTTGCCAAACTAACAAAAGAGGGAATCTGATAGAAACAGGTCAATAGACCCAAATACTTTTTCACTTCCAGATATATAACTTGAAAGGTAAATCCTATTTTGTGAATGGGTCATGAGTGCCTCTTTATAATCAAACATCTCACTTACATCTGCCATTACAGATGCTAGACCTTCTTTTCTCTAAAAATAGCCCATTTCAGATGGAGCCAACAAATCTTATTTTACTGTAATATACCCACAAATCATTGGTCAGTCTTGACCCTTAGAGTCACATTCTGAAACCTAGACTCAAGTTAATTGTTTTTATTAATAACCCCACTTAGCCATAATGAGAAAGACAAAAAATGTTTCATTTGGAAAATCAGCTGGTGTTAGAGGTCACCAGACCAACCTAGAGGTAGGACTGATGGAGATTATCAGTGATTTAGGAATCTTTTGACTTCCTTACTTTTTCACCTCACTTATTTTACTGTAATTCTGGTGGTGAACACAGCATTAGATAGAGTTTCTTTTTTTTTTTTTAATTATCCACTCATAAAGAGCAACCAAACCTGGTGACAGAAAAAAAGTAAGAACTTCCTTCTCTGATTTTGACATTGAACTTACCCAAGGTTTTGGAAAGATAAATGGAAGCAATGTTACTTTGCTACTAGTTCCATTTTTCAGATCCAGCTCTAAAAACCTACTGAAAAGAAACTCCTAATCCAAATAAAAATGAAACAATGATGTCTATACACCCCCTCCCCAGGGATAAGCAGAGCATATGGCTATTTATAATACAGACAACTGACAGCAAAGGCTTTAAAAAAATGCTTTCTCTCCTGTTGTCAGTTTTGGAATGGAGTTGGAGGCAAGCAAAGTCCTGATAACATTGGTGTATTGTTCCTGCAGGTCCTAACCTCAGCAGTCCACATTAGTATCTTCTGTCTGAAGAAGTCGCTCTCTTTTCATCAAACACATTCCAGAAGTCAGCAGTAAAAGCACTGATGGGGGAGAGCAGATTGATCCATTAACTCTCACCCAGTTCCTTGGCTGAACCCTCACTTCACATTCCAGTTATAAAGATTTGGTGAGTTATCAAACAGGAAACAAGCTCTGAAAGGAATGCATTTTCAGAGGTTCTGGCCAAGGCTCTTTCTTGTTGCCTGTGTATCCTGGAGAGGATGAGAGACCCTCTTCCCTTAGCGAAAACTTCTCTAGACCTCTCCATTTCTGTGTGCCTAAATTATGTGGGGACCTTGTGAAATGCATATCCTGACTATATACATAGTGGTGGAGGCTGCGAGTCTGTATTTCTATACTTCTGGTAAACTCCCAGGTAATGCTACTGCTTTTGGTCCTTGGGCCACATTTTGAGTAGCAAAGACCTAAAAAATCCTTTGGGAATCTGACTAAAGTCAAGATAGCTGTGTTTCCACTCATGTGAGCTTTGGCTTCAAAAGTTATCCAACAACGCATCTTATGTGCTTGCCCAGTGACATCAGGTCGGATGCAGTGTGAATAAACACATAGGAAACAATTAAGTGGGTGGTTATTCAAACACCTACCACTCAGTGTTGCGATGAACAATACACTATAGCTTTAATCTCCATAGTCCCAACGAAACGGAGGAATCAGAGCAAGAAAGGTGTGTATCTCCAAGGTAAGAAGACAGAGGAAGAGAATTTTCTTACTAACTGTATTCAATTCAAATTTTAAAAGGAATAGTGATTATTTCCTCTTTGCTAAGCTCCGCTCCAGAGTGACTTTAAAGTTCAGGAGGCATTACAGGTCCATTTAAGGGGACATCCCTACTGGGGTGTAACCTTTTAAGGCACCATTCCATGTGACTAAAATAAAGATCAAATCAATGAGATTCAAAGCACAAAAAGTCCTGTCTTAACAGATCCAAACTTGTGGCAAGTTGTAGCTCCTCACATAACCCAAGTTTCACTTCACTCTCAATTGAAGGGCCTGGGGGGATGGCTGAATTTAATTTTAGTTTTCTCCAAGTTGAGTGACCTCCCCACCTCGAAGTAAACTCTCTGAGAAGGTTTGCTGTCAGACAGACCTGAACCCAGTGCTCTGGCATAACAACCATGTCATTGTGGACATGTCACACTTCCCTTCTACAAATTTCATTTTCTTTTCTATAAAGCTGGAACGATAAAAACCTATTTCACAGCACTTCTCTGAGTCCTAAGTAAGCTAATGGATAGATCAAGTATGTACACAAATTAAATAATAAGTTAAATAAACCAATAAATGCATCTGTCCTTCCAAATGTGGAAATAAGTAGAACATCTTTATCTCCAGAGCAGCTTGAAATCCTATTAAGCCTATTGCTACTATGAGTAGAGCAAGCATTAAAAATACTGAAGGATTTCCTTCAGTGGCTAATTTGACAGCTAGGACATATTTTGGGAGAGAGAAAGCCATAATTTAAAGTATCCTGACATCAATAAATATTTCCTTAGCATTTAGCTGTAAGAGCTCTGAATCCTCCATCTGTTCAGAAATCTCTAATTTCAAAATAATATGGTGCTTCAAGAGTTTGTGAATCCATAGAAACATCAGGAAGACCAAGGGCCATTGCATTTTCCACACTTAGAAGTGTATACTACTTTTGTTTCTTTGTGGAACAAGGAAAGAAAACAAGTTGATCTCCATTATCCCTTCAGCACTATGTTCCTTAATTACATTTGGAGGAGTTTCAGAAAGAACACTAGCTCTGACCATGGGGTGAGATAGGCATTGGGGTGAACCACTGCCCAGCTACCCAGATGACACCTTCCATGTTCCCTTGGCTGCATTCCTAAGTAGCTACAACACACATCCCTGCAACCATTTGTTTTCAAGCTCAAAAGAACCTGCGAATCATACAGAACTGGACTGAGTTTATTGCTAAATGTTTGATAAAGTGGGTAGTAATTCCTCAAAATAAGTCCCAGATAAACACTGAATTGAAAATAAATTTTCTCTTTTCTGTTCACTTCTACTCTGGCTTAAATGCAAGTGCCTCATGTAGATGTTCTACTCCCATCCCTTTCCCCTATCCTTTCAGAAGCTACATTCTTCTCCTTTTACTCTTCTATGCCCATTCCAGACTTCATACACTGAAAGGACCAGGGTGACATCTAGTTGTCTAGGAAAAAGGCCACTAAGACAATGTACAAGTAAACATCTTAGAATAACAAGAGCCTTGCTTTTCTTCTACCAACCAATCTCCTTACTTCCACTTTATTCCATCCTCCACTGTGAGGCCAAAAAGGTATTTTCAAGAAGCAGTGCTGTCACTCTCCTATTTAAAATCCTTCATTGGCACGCTGCTGACCCTGAAATAAAGTCTGTATGGCATATAAAGTTCTTTATGATCTGGCTTCTGTTTATCTTCCCAGCCTTGTCTCTCAAACACTTCCCACCCTTCCGAGTACCCGATTCTCCACTAGTAAGTTCAGATGCACTCTGACCTGCCTTCAACACACAAACACACACACACACACACACACACACACACACACACACACACAGAGTCTGCCACTTGTTACAGTCTTTCCTGTCTTGTCCCTCTCGCCCAACATGAACTTACCCTGTGGTTAATTCTAATTCACTTGAACATCACTTCCTGAAATCAGTGCCTCTCCTATGTATTTTTGAATGTGCCCGAACTGCTTGCTCACTGTAAACTCCCTTTCTAAGCTACCCTCTTATTCAGTGTTATATTCCCAGTATCTAGAATGCTGTATGTTACATAATAAGGGCTCTGCAAATATCTGCTGAATGAATAGATGAATGAATGAGTGAAATACCTTCTACATCCTAGAGGTTCCCGAAGTATGGTGTACAGACCAACAGTATAAGTTTCACTTTGGTACTTACAGCTGTAAATTCTTAGGACCTCCTGAATATCTACTGAATCAGAAATTCAGGGGGTAGGGCCCAACACTCTTTATTTTAGCAGATTGTCCTGTGATTCTGAGGCATGCTAAAGTTGGAAAACCACTGCTCTAAGACAGTGGTACTCATCTTTGGCTGCACATTATAATCATCTGGTTTTTTTTTTTTTTTAATGCTTGAACTACCCCCCTAGATTATTTTATTCAATTAGGTTAGTGTGGATTCTGAAGTACTTTTTTAAGTACTTTTTTTTAAGCTCACCAAATGATATTGGTATGTATCTGGGGTTGAGAATCATTGTCCTTGATTTTACATTTCTCATCTCGAGCCCTACCATAAACACATAAAATTACTGATAAAATGGACATTGGTCTAGTGCCACTCCATCAGTGCCTCTAGCCTCCCCTAGGACAATGTGGTAAGGTTGCATCATATCCAGCCTAGCAGCCAAAATCTCATTATTCCAAGTGTGGTTCCTGGAATGAAGTTTGCATCCCCCAGAGAGTAGCTTGTTGGAAATAAAAAATCTCAAACTCCACCCAGACCTACTGTATCAGGATCTGTATTTTAACAAGCTCCCCACATGATTTTTGTCCACATTAGAGTCTGAGGGATCCCAGCCTAAGAGAGAGAGCACTGAGCATGGTTTATAGAGTACAGCAGTAAAATCAATTTTTGTAGGTCTTTTTATAGTTCAGGTATATAGCAGCATATAGTCAAAAGTATTTTGCCATAAGACTTTTCAATAAAACTTCTGGTCAGGGCCAGAAATTAACTTTCAAGGTCAAATGGCTTCCTTGGTTAATAGCATAGAAAGGACTCCATGAATTTTGGCATCTATTGACTGTTGGATAGTGAAGTTCATTTCTACTTGAAAGTGTTTGAAAACTAAGCCATCCAAAAATATCCACACGTACATAACTCAAAATAATGAATTATGGGTGCTTATAATCCAATCACATATACTGAGTGCTTACTGTGGGCCAAGCAGGCACCATGCTAAGTACTCAACACATATTAATTTATTTAATCTTCCCTACAAACTCATGAAGCAGGTGCTGTTAATTATCCCCATTATGGAAATGAAGGAGGCAGAGGCATAGAAAGTCAGACACAGCTTAGAAGTATGACCCAGAACTGAAATCCAAACCCATCTTTCTCTGGAAACTGGGCTATTAACCACAACACTATGTTCAACAATTACTCTAAAGGAGAAGGAACAATGACCCAAAACAACTGTTTTTTTTTTTTAAACATTAGTTTAAAAGCCCCTGACTGTTCCTCCTACAATTAGAAGAGCCAGAATTAAATAGAATGGTTGCCGTGCCAACCCACAGAAGTCAAATATAACCAGGCAGCAAATTAGAGTAAACATTTAGGAATCCCTTGCATGTGGCACACGACTCCACCCACCCTTCTTGGCACAAGTCAGGATGTTGATTATATGGATCCCGCTGGCATTTCATGTCCTCATGCAAGTCATACAGAGTATCCTCCTTACTGCTGAATGTGAACATGACCAGACTTATTTGAGTAATTTGGCACATTATGGTGATGACTCAATAGTGCAGACAAGGGCAAGAGCCCCAGCTTATGAATTCCTCCATCCCCCTTACTCTTTTAACTCAATCATCCCATGTCAGTGGACCCAAACAAGGTAACTGGCATGATGTTCAGAGCTGAAGATCACTTCCCAAGGACTAGGATTTCTTGAGGATACAGGCAACCAACTGGCTGGAGTCATTAATACCAACTGGTTAATAAGCTCTGGGAAACGTGTCTTATCTAAATAGTCTTTGCCATGGTAAAGTAAAGCAGAGAAGGTAGGAGAAGGGAAGTAGGTTCCTATATTTGGAGCAGAATTCATGCCCCACATATGCCAGTCAACCAGTTTGGTTCATCTCTTTTGGCATTCCATTCCACTGACTGTACCCCATTAACACAGTGGGGTTTTCACACATTAACCTAATTTGTAGGTATGGGAGTTTCCCATGAAAATTCCCTGAGCACAGGTCAGAGGTGGGAGCCCTGAATATTTATATGGTCCTTCTTTGTACTGGATCAGAAACACAAACATTGGCAGGCAGCCTCTGACAAGAGATCTGCTGGGCTGTGATGATGATTCATCATTCATCATCAGCTGATGAATACAGATAGAGTAACTCTGAGACATTTCGTATCAGAGTTTGCAGCCTTGGGAGCATATTCTTAACTCAGAACCTCTTATTATCAATGCCTCCAACTCATTCTCTAATTCACAACTTGTTTTGAAATAACCAAAAGGATCATTCATAAATTCATAAACATTATTACTGGAAGAAACTTAGAAATGATCCTACCTTAGTTCTTCATTTTATAGAAGAAATTAGGGTCCAAATTACTCAGCAATTTTCCAATTTTATGTAATAAATGGCAGAGCCAAGAGTAGAATTTGGGGTTTCTGATTTCCATGCCAAGTGCCAGTTCTACCACTAGGTTAGATCAAATCTGGCTGTTCAGAATCATCTAAAGATCATTTAAAGATACAGGTTTCCTGGCCATACTTCCAGATGTGCTAATTTAGTAGAAATCTAGATAGAGCCCAAAAATCTGAATCTTTCAACTCATTCTAAAGAATGGGCTAGAGTATGCAAAGTAAATTTCAGAATCAGAATTTTCCTGAGTATCTGAACAAAATTCATGAAATATTTTTATACCTATGGGTTATAAATCAAAGCTTCATACATGTTGACTTTCCCAAAAGTGATTTTTTTTCTTTTTATAATAACATCCATGTGATAAAAATAGGGGCACTTCTGTGCTCATAAGCTCAGAAAAGTAAAAAGACGATCTAAAATCCCATAGTTGGGATGCTGGAGTGGCTCAGCGGTTGAGCGTCTGCCTTCGGCTTCAGCTCAGGGCGTGATCCCAGAGTCCCTGGATTGAGTCCTACATCGGTCTCCCTGCATGGAGCCTGCTTCTCCGTCTGCCTGTGTCTCTGCCTCTCTCTCTCTCTCTCTGTATCTTTCATGAATAAATATAAATAAATAAATAAATAAATAAATAAATAAATAAATAAAAAATAAAATATGCACACAGTGAGTTCCATTAATAGGAAAAATGAAGTATCTCTAAAAGATATAATTTGGACAGTTATATATGGAAAGAAAAGAATGTCCTTTTTCTTAGATACATGATGAAAGTTTTAGGGTAAAGGGGCATCATGTCTATTGCTTACTCTCAAATAGGATGGATGGATAGAGATAGAGAAATAGATAGATATTAAAGACAGGAAAAGAGAGACAAAAAGAATAAATATGATAATGCAAATAGGCTAAAATGAAGAGTTTTTAAAAATTAAAATTCCTACCAACCCATATGCAAATGAGTTCTGCTTCTCCTATGGTTCCAATATGGAGCCTGTAGCTCTTGAAGCTTTACACGCCTCATTATTTATGACTAGTACAAGAGAGCCAAAGGCGGGCGCTAAACCGCTGAGCCACCCAGGGATCCTCCTCACTGTGTGCATATTGCACAAAGTTATAGGTATAGTCTTTGTGTATATTTTGATTATCAACTGAACATCTAGTTTGTAAAAGTAGGCATGCACTTGTAAGATATTATGTTATTATGTGAAGAAGAGAGAGACTAACAAATAGTTCTGGAAACAATGCAGTTTGACAGCCTATTCCCTACATCCTTGCCTCTAGGGAGACAAATTGAGGAAGACCAGGAATTAAAACTCCTATACTGAGGTGAGTGTGACACATATTTACATGCAAATAATCAAAAAGCAGCTATATTCCACTGTACTCCCCAGTGAAAAGGACAGGATCAAAACATTATAAATAGGTTTTAGAACCAAGAGAAGAGACCCATAAGAAATATGAAACAGTGACAACAACATAATATCTGACTGGCAAAGTTCTAAGAGGTGTAGATTGGGAGTCAAGAAGCCAGGACCCTTGTTCTAGCTTGGCTACTCTCTCTGAATGATCTTTGGTGAGATGCCCTCACTCTCTGGAGTATGGTTTCTTTATCTATAAAACAAAAAGATTGGACCAGATGCTCTGTAATGCCCCTTTCAGATCAGTGGTTCTCTGGAAAGTTTACATCTACATCATTCAAACTCTGATCAAATGCCAGACTGAGAAGCAGTTCAGAGAAAGGGATTATCAACATGTAGGGCAATACCAGGAAGTTCTTTATGAGAGCCAGGGGTGGGAGGTAGACTCTTGGGGAACAGGAAGGAATTTGGTAAGTGGAGGGGGGAAAATGCACACTAAAATGGAAAGCAGTACAAATGAATATATATAGTCTCAAAAATGAGCAAATAATGTTATTGAAACAGACCTACCTAAATAGCTTAAAAGTGAGAGTTGAGACCTGAGTGGACAGATAGCTCATGTCCAACAGTCAGGCTCTCTATTGTGGCCACTTTTCAGACCATGGAAACTTAATAATGCACTTTTGATGAAGAATATGTATATAAAAGAGTCAATGGATTCTGTATAACTGATAGCTTCCAATAGTTTCATAAGAAATATTTTACTCCATTTTGTGCTTATTATCTATATGGAAAATTGCTTTATCTGTAGATACCAGCATCCGCCCTCTTCACCCCCACACCATCTGAATTATCTGTCTCTGCACAGATAAGGAATACAGCACTGTTCAGACAGTTCTGGCTTGTGCATTGAGTGTTATTGCTACTGGTGGTTGTTTTTCTTGGCAGTGGAGAAAACTGATCATAGATACATTAGCTCCTTTAATTTTCATTACTTCTTTAAGAAGAACTAATGAAAATTATTTTCCTAATTTTACACATGGTAAAGCTGAACTCAAAAAGAGTTTATAAGCTTGCCTAGAGCTGGGATATAAATTTAAAATTATGCTTTTAGCTCCTGTGTTGATTTATATATAATATTTTCCTCAATCCTTGTAAATAATGCTCTACTTTGCTGAAATAGATGGGGCTTGGGAAATGAGAAAAGAATCAGCTGTTTTCCAGAATCCCTCCCCCAAGGAGGCCTGTCTAGCATTAATCAGACTGTTGATATCAACTCTAGTCAAATACTATAAGCATGATTTATACAGGCAAAAAAAAAAAAAAAAAAAAGGTGATAATTAGAAAATGTCAATGAGTTAGTTACAAATGTTGCCAGCTCAACATTATTCCTTAAAATCATTACTGAAAACTATTTGCAAGTAGTTTGAGATGCCTTGACATGTATTTGGTAGTTTGTATATATTTGAGACCAGAAAGGTTATTTTTTGTATCTCGGCAATAAAAAGAGAGAGAGAGATTCAAATCCCTTTTAGACATAGATTATGAACCAAGGTTATGTACAGGCAGTAGAAAGTATGAAGAAAAGGAAATTAGTTAAAGGAGATGGGTGATAAATTCCACATGCCCCCTGGGGTAGTGTTTGAATGAGTATTATTTAATGGTGGCAGTGGTTATGGGCATGTGTGTACTTGGAGAATGTGCATGTGTGTGCATACACTTTGAGGGCTTTTTTTTTTTTAAGGTTTCCAATCCTTTGTAGTGTTTTAAACTTCTATCAACTTAATCGAAGAAGATTATAAGTCTGTGTGTATTTTGGGGTAGAGTTGTAAATTGTTGGTGATGGTTGTAAAGTTTGTTCTTACTTGTAAACAGGGTTCCTTTTCTTTTTCCCCTCTTTCTTTCTCTCTCCCTCCCTTTCTTTCTTCCCTCTTTCCTTACTTTCATTTGATTCACTTTCCAAGGTAGTGAATTCTTTTCAGTGGAAAATAAAAGTGACCAGAACATGGTCTGTAATAATGCCCCAAAGTAAAGGGCCATTCAGTCTTCCAAAAGCATCAGACCAAATCCTGTGATGATAAAGAATTTCAAAGATTGTATTTTATTTTTGAACTAAACTGGGAGATTTCATTATCTTCCTAATGGAATATCCTATTGTAATCAGAAGATATGGGAATCTTATACTTATGTCTTCAATGTAAAGAAAGTCAACTTCAAAATACATATTACTTAATTTCTACTCACCAGAAACTGATAGGATTTTTAAAAAGATTTATTTATCTTTATTTATCTTTATTTTAGAGAGAGAGGGGGAGAGAGTGAATGAGGAGGGGAGAGAAAAAGAGGGAGAGGAAGAGAATCTCAAGCAGACTCCCTGTAGAGGAGGGAGCCTGACATGGAGCTCAATCTCATGATCTCATGACTATGAGAGTCAGATGCTTAATCAACTGAGCCACCCAGGCACCCCTGAAAGGATTTTTTAAAATAGACTTCAAATGCAATTTTTGTAAATGAAATTGTATCTTTCTACTGGTTTTTATAGTAATATTGGAGATCTATTCTTACAGAGTAATTAGTTTCCTATAGCTTCTGTAAAAAATTACCACAAATGCACTGGCTTAAAAAACCTAAGTTTATTCTCCTAATTCTGTGGTCCAGAATCCCAGTGGCCAGTTGATTCCTTTGTGAGACTCCAGTGGCCTCACTTCCTTGCCTTTTCTAGCTATAACCTTTATATATCTCAACTCATTTAATGCTCCCAATAACTCCAGGAGGTTGGTGTAGTCATTTCCACTGCTTTACAGGTGATGAAAATGAAGCACAAAATGGCAAAGTGACCTGTTCAGAGACACGCAGAGACAGGGCAGAGATGAAATTTGAATCTAGTCAAGGTCCTGGAGTCTGTGCTCTAAAGTCCACACTTCACTTCTTTTGTTCATAAAATATCATCAAACTTAAGACCATAGAAAACTTTAAAAACTGCTCATCTAAAGATATGCTACTTAGGATTAAATTGGTATATATTTTCATATAATGCAGAGCATATTTTTAAAAATGAATTGTTTTAAATATCTAATTTTTTAAAAAATCTAAATTCTAAAGGATATAAAATATAGCAGTTGCAATAACATTAGCCAGGAGGTCATTTCCTCAATATTAGCCTTAATCATAAGATAAATTTAACTGGAGCAGTTGTAAAAATAATAAAAAGCTCCAATATAAAATATTGCATTACCTTTGAATAGACAAATGAGTGATTAAATGTAAATATGTGAATAAAGCTTATTTTTATGTGCATACAAACTAGTGTTGTTAGTGTGCAATAATGTAGTTAATTTTCTTTAAGTAGGTCACAGTTTCTACTATAATCCTGTTTTCACAATTAATTTGAACATGATTATTTTTTCCCCAAAAAGGGTGGTAACATCAAATGGGCCTGGTTTATTGCTATATCAAGTATGCCGAACTCATGGGTTCTAGTATTCTTGACTATTCTGAAGTCCTATTGCCCACTGGATTGTAAAAGAACTCTGACAAGGTCATTTACAAACAACAACAAACCAAAAATCTCTGTTACGAAGCCCGCAGACAGTCAGTATTTTGGTTAACTGTATATGTGTATACTTCTTTGTGAGGCAACAGTGGCTCTATTTGACTACATTGTCTGTACTAAACTTCTAAATCATCTCCCAGCTTCTTCATTTATGGCATTCTCTCACCTCCTCACAGTATAACTCATTCTAAAACATCTTCTGTTATTCACTGATACATCATAGTAAGACCTGCTTTTGGATCATGTGCTATGCTTGATGCTGAAGATGGGTAAGACATGATCTTTGCTCTTAAGTAAGTCACAGACAAGGTAGGAAGCTAGTAAGAAGACAAACAGTGTGATATGGGCTATAACAGAATTATGTACAGAATGCTATAAATGCTTGCAGGAGTATTGCTTAAGAAAAGTCTGGGAGCCAGATGTTCCAGAATGAGTAGGAGTACTGGGGGCGCATGACATCTTCAATGATATGCCAGGAGCACTGTGTGCCCTCCAGAATTGGAGAGGTCAGAGGGAGATATATTATTGAAGATCTCTTCTCTATGCTAACAAGACTGAACTTGACCTAAAGGCAATTAAGAACCATAAAAGGGTTTTGAATTGGACTGTGATACCACCCCCTCCAACATAACCCACACCCAGACAGCTTTTGCTACCCCAGACAAAATTTCTCCACATCTCCATTATATTCTCCTCCTTGAAAAATCTTCCCAAGGTAGTGGAAGAAAGAAGATTCCTGAATTCTTCAATTAACATAGGTCAGCATATAACATCTGCAGTTTGAAGGCCCATTAGTAGGCTTGTTCCTTTTTCTATCTTGGGGGTTTCTACTCTGCTTCTTGTGGTCTTGGGGCCTAAGAGGGCTGAAGAGTCTACTCATCTTCAACCAGAGCAAGTTGCTTTGATTTGTTATATGTATTCGTTTGCCTCTTCAAAATTTCTTCTGGGAAGAAAAGAAACTTGACTACCGAAATACACATCCTCTCACAATCTTCCCTCAGTGGCGAGGTGAAGCACCCACTAAAGACCTGGTCTTCTCGTTCTCACTCTACCAACTAATGGTGTGTTCCTTTTCAAGTGCTTTGAAAGCTACATGTAGATCAATTTTTTTTTTCATAGTTCCATAGAATCCTAGAGCAGGGAAGGACTTCAGAGGCCCAGAGAAATTAAGTTTTGCCTGAGGTTGGTACATAGCAGTGCTGGAGGAGACTCTGGTTCTCCAGGTAACAAGCCTAGAGCTCGTTCTACCATTCTCCATCTCCACACTACTTCTCCCCACTGCTACTCTTACTGGCCTGTAGCTACCACCATCACCTGCCTAGACTACTGCAGACAGCCTCCTGACTAGTCTGTTTCCAACCCTAACCATTCTCAACAATGGCAGCCAAAGTCATCCTGTTACAACTTTTGGCCTCAAGATCTAAAAAAAGTGAGATCTGTATTATCTCTCTCATAGAGTTAAGAGATCAAATGAGTTAGAATAACTCTGAAATATGGAAGACAGTTGCTGTTGTTTTATTTCTAACCTGGCAGCTAAATAAAATAAACCTTCTTCAGAAGCAAGGCGAGGCTCCATGGCCTCTCCCCAATTTTTTTTTGAGGGGGCCTCTGATCAGCCATCAATTCCTCCTTTGATTCCTTCTTTTGTGATCACCTCAAGGGAAAAAAGAACACAAGCTTTGCAAAAGGGCAGCTGGACAAGTCCCTCAAAGCAGTGGAATTACCACTGGGAAACAAAACTGAATACTGCCATCTACTGGGAGAAAAAGGCACACAGTGGAAAAAGCTTCTGGCACCAGTAAAGATGAGAAGAAATCAGAAGTGACAAAAGATATTGCTTAAGCTAAGCTACTAATGGGGACAGGGCTAGAGAAATGAAAGGAAATAACAAAGGCATGGGTGGCATTGTGGAAGCCAAGTGTGATGGATAAACCCAAATGGTCCTTAGGGGGCAACTTTCCCACTTGTTCCATTTTGCAGGGTAGAAAGTAGAAGTCCAAGAGATTTGAATAACTTACTTGTGGTTACTCAACTACTAAGTAATAACACCAGAACTATACCCTTTGGCCAATTCTGGTGCACTGTTTTATATCACACTCCATCTGAGCCAACACATAAACAAATGTAGAGACCATTATACATACATTTTTGGTTACTTGAGAATTATGCATCTATCAATCTAGGAGCACACATAATTACTCACTTTCTACTTTGTTGCAGAAAGTGTTCACAATGGCTAAGTGAGAAGAAGGTGAGGAGTGGTACCAAAATCATTTACAGATGAGACGTAAGGAGAGGAAGTGGGCATATAGAGAGCTTAAGTCTTGAGACCGAAAGGTGTTGCAGAACTGGGAGGTGAAGGAAGATAAAGAACTATGCCTCACACTAACCTCTTATCAATAGCATTCTCTGAAGGAAGCAGTTTCCACTAATTATTTTTTGTTCTTGGATGAGTACTAGTGACTTGGACTAACCCCAGAATGACTACGTTATCCCTCAAATGGAGAAAGTCAGAAAATCTCATTAAACCTATGTTCACAATATATCCAGACTATGGCCACTTCTTTCCCCCTACACTGTTACCACTCTGGCCTGTGCCACTACCATCCTCTGCCTGGATCACTGCAGTAGCCTCCCAACTAGTCTTCTTGTTTCTAATCTTGGCTATTGTCAGCAACGGCAACCAGAATCATCCTGTTACAACTACTGGGCTTATGACCTGCCAAAGCCCCTTGCCTCCATCTCACTCATCAATGAGTGAAAGTTAAAGCCCTTACAATGTTCTGCAAAGCCTCAGACCATATGGGTACCATGCCATCCCTATCCTTTCCCCATTACTTATTCAGTTCCAGGTATACTGACTTCCCTGCTCTTCCTCTAATCAAATAAGCCCTCACTTCAGGGAGTTTCCACTGGCTGCTCCCTCTGTTTGAAAGACTCTTCCCCCAGATATCCACAGACGACTTCCTCACTTCCTTCAGTCATTTGTTCAAATGTCATTTTCTCAACAAAGCCTACCGACACTTAAAATTGCAAACTCCTAATTTGTTACTGTTCTTACAGATTTTTATGGCACATTCAAATATATAAGTATTCATTGTCATCTGCTTATTGTTCATTATCTGTCTCTCCTGGTTATAATGTTCAATTCTTGAGGGGAGGGCTCTTTACCTCTTTTTTGACTACTGTGTCTTCTGTTCCCTGAGGTGTCTGGCATGTATTAGGCACTCAATCGATTTTTGTTGAACGAATAAATGAAATACCACAATGATACTTGTATCAAAGATAAAGTTGCAAATGATTACCATCCATACCATTCTCCTAAGAATGAAACTACCTAAGAAGTCATTTAATAGAATCCTTTCATTTTGTGGGGAAGAAAAAGAGGATCAGGAAGATGGAAGGACTAGGATTTGGTGAAATGTCTTCTGACCCAACACCACATGTTCTTCCATCCATTTTTCTTGTCTCTTCAACAATGCTGTCCACTTACGACAGTAAAAATCATACATTTTGCTTTTGGTTCCTCCATGATATAGACCAAAATCAGTAAGTAGCAAACTTTGGTTGGTGGATATTCAGAAAAGTTCAAACTGTCTGCTTTATATAATATTCTGAGAGTCCAAAAAAATCAAAAAACAAAAAACCCCAAGAGTGCTGAGTATTGCTCCCCCAAATACTCATCTGCCCCTTCAGAGAAAGTGCTTCTTTCTTCAAAACAAAAGAATTTAAACCTTAACTCACAGGGCTGCTCTAGGTTGAGTTCACTATCTTCTCACCTCAGGTCATATGATAATCTTCAAAAGGACATTCCCCCAAAATCTCAGTTATTCAAGTTAGGGACAAGGTGGAGGAGTTGGTGAGGCTGGAGACTGATAGTCCAAGGTGGGTACTGGTATTCCATGCCAAACAATCTCTTCACCAATTAGAGAAGAGAAATAAGAATTCCTCCTGGTCATTCAGGGATAAGACCAAATATCTGCCAAACCAATATCTCAGAATGCTAAAGTTAAATCTACATTAAGAAAGAAAAACATTTCCCTAAATGTAATGGAATTGGTCAGATGCTGCCCACAACAAAAGAAAGCCTTCATGTGAAGACATGTAGACTCCGTTCATCTAGCCTCTGGCTTTTAAGCTATGATCTGCAGCCTAGAACAGTATTAAAAGTGATGTCTCTTGTGTCAGACTTCCTGGGTGTGAGTCCTGCCCTTGAATTTTACTGCTGTGTGACCTTGAGCAAGCTGCTTAATCCTTCTGTGGTTCTACATTCTTCAGTGGGAATAATAATGGTACCACCCTCATAGAGTTGCTGGTTCATAGATTAAACAAATTAATGTCAAGCGCTTATGAGAGTTCTCAATAAATGCAGCCATTATTATTTTTTTTAAATGGCAACCCATTTCAGCACTGGTTCCCTCATCTTCTGGCTGATTCAGTGGATCCTTCTAAATTACAAGTTTTCTGCATCATAGGCACAATCATATATTCCCAATGAAGACTTCCCCTCATAATTCTCCATAAGGCAAAGTGAGCTCATATGAGGATCCATGATTCTCCTTCAGGAAGGGCAGTTTTCTCTTCCAACAATAATAATTTAAATAATTGAAAAAGACAATAAGACATCTAGCATATATTGAACACTTACTGTGTATCGGGCCCTTGGCTATGACTCTTACATTATCTCATTGCCTTTTCATGTCCTTGGATATCTAACTTTTATTGTTCCCATTCCACAGATGAAAAGACCAAGATACACAGCAGTTATTCACCTAGATATTGAGTGGTGGGGCCAGCATGAGTGCAGGCTGTTACTCCTGGAGTCAGCTGGCCTCAGTTCTACAGGTTAGTGGCAAAGCTTCTGAAACATTCTTCTGCATCTCACCCCTTCTCCTTAGATCAGATTAAAAAAAAAAAAAAAAAAGACTTTACTTTCTAATCATAATGAAAGTTAGCATTTCAATGCGATCCATGACCAAGAGGCCTTTACTAAAGGAGTACTTGGAATTCAGCTAGAGCCCTATGTATCAGAGAAGCCAGGAGCTAGTGTTGCCAGGAAAGTGAGAAGGGCAAGGGAAAACCTTTGGGCAGAGACCTTTATTGAAGAAGGAAACTGAGGCCAGTGCTGCTGGAACCTGGGTGAGAGCCAGGCTATGAGGTTCCCTGAGGGCTCTCCCTGCCTGTAGAAAACAGAAGGACAAAAAGAACTTTCTGATCTCTGCTGACAGCATGGTGAGAGATAACTATGGCTCCCCTAAAGTAGCCTAGACATGACAATGGTTGAGGTGTGTGAAGACCACCCAAAGGGAAAACACAGATGTTTTACCAAGTTCAAGGGGGATTCTTCAAGTTGGCGAAAGAGATGGAAGAGGCAGTCTCCACCTCCAGCCTCTTCTCACTGAGCATGTAACTCAGGCTATCAGCTAAGAAACGGATGAGTGAGGGAAAGGAGAAAGGGTCTGGGTTTCGCCATTTTGAGACGTTTTTGGACACAAAAAACTCCAGGAGGGGCAGAGCATGTATAAGGAGAGCTCTGCAGCCTGGGTGGGCTGGGAGGGGTTAAGAAATAGTAATTGATCTGGGAAGAAAACTATGGGCAGAAACAATGCCCTCCTCAGAGAAAATGGAGGGGAAGAGGAACCTCTGAAATGACCTTAGAAAACTGAGGCAAGGCAGCTGTTTTGATGGTGTAAATGAAATGGGTATTGGCCCACTGTCCTGGAGGAACTACCTCAGGGCCAAAGCTCTTAGGGGAAGTATCAGTATGGAGAGAGCAAGTCCTCAAAGGCGTGGTCTGTACTTCCACATGGCTAAAGTGCCTGTGGGAGGAAGGCAGAAATTGGATAAACACCACGAGTGTCAGGAAAGCCAAAATATTATCTCCAGCAAGGCAGATAAGACACATGACTTTGATTTGCCACATAAACTCCTTCTGTCCAAATTCCACTCACTAAGTGAAGCAAAACCAGGAAAGCTGAAGGCCATAAGGGATGGCAGGTGACTTCCTCATTCTCAGAAGACATAGCAGCCACTTCATTCATGTCCCCTTGCATTCTGGTTCTTCTAAGATCCTGTTTGCCGGTCACAGAATGTTCGGGCATAGGAAGGAAAGGACTTCCGAAGTCAGATTGGGTTCAGATTGTAGATGACCTGGCAGAGGAGCTGTGTTTACTCCAGAGGACAATGGGAGCCATAAACAGCCTCGATTGAATCTAGTACAAACAATGCCAGTAGGAAGAAGGAAGACACAAGAAGCCAGGAAACCCCTTGGTAAGTTGGTGGCAATACCAAGCCTAGATGAGAAAGTGGAGGCCTCTGCCCTGGATACTTCCTTTTAGCGAGCTCGACCCTGGCCTTTCTGTGGCTGAACCCCTCTGCGCAGGGCAAAGAATCTGCAGAGCCAAGTGGATATACCCTCTAGAAGCCTACCCCTTCTTTTTGAACCACACCCTAGGCATTGTGGGACGTGAAAATTCCCTGACCAAAGAGATCTGCACCTGCACTCAGGACCTAGAGGTGTCTCTTTCTAGGTTCTGTCTCCCTAAGAGTGACTGGTGTGTACAGGTATAGGCCCAAGGGTTAAAAAGAGGCTGCTATTTGGGGGACCAGGGGGGTGGGGGATAGAAAGATAGGATAGGGTGTGTATACACAAGTGTAAGCCGTTGCATGAGGACAGAGCCAGAAAGTAGAAAGACAAGAAGCTAGGCCACAGACTGGGGGGGCTTCATTTTACTCTTGCTCTGGGCTCAAAGTATGAGGGGCAGGCCTGGCTGGCAAGGCCACTGGTGGGAGGTAAGTGGATGACACAGGATGGCCACAGTAAAAGGATGGTGTAGAAAGAAAATCTTACAGCTTGGCTGCTTGCTGGGGGCTGCCCTGCCCCTGTGTGGTATCTCTGAGGCTGCTTTTCAGGTCCGGTAATTACAGGTCTGGCCAAGGGATGGGATGGGGTGGGGCTGAGGTAAAGTGGGTGAGGTCCTTTCGGAAAAGGTGGTTAAGTGTCTGAGGCTGCAAAACCCGGACACTGGCCAGGTACAAGGAACAATGTTTGGCAAAGAACAAGGGGTGGGGCTACTCCTGGCTGCCAGGCCTGGCCAGGTGCTGGTTCTGTTGCAGACATGTGGGCATGCGTTCCCGCACTTTCCCCGAGATGAGCCATTCTTTGGCTCTCTGCGGGTGAAGGCTGAGGTAAGAACACATCTGGGGATGCAGCTGACCTTTAGGGAGATGACCTCATCTCTGCCTATTACATGTGTTCAAAGTGGCTTTGGGAATCGCAGCCTTTTGCTCAGAAGCTATTTTAATAATGTGATTCTTAGAAGCATCCTCAGAGAATTGCAGCCCACGCCACCACAGGCAAAGTTTCCCTGTCTTTTGGGAGACAAAATGCTTTACACCAAGGAAATACAGGTCATACCACATGCCCTCGAGGTTTCTTCCAAGGCTCAGATGCCAGGCTAGTGCTGTCTTAGTCTTCTTTACCCAACTGTCCATCTTTATCAGTGTCTCTGTATTGGTTTAGCATGCCTAGAGAGAGGAAGTGAGACTAGTGACTCATTGTGTTGCTACTGAAAAGGCACCCTGATAAATTCTATGATTGGAAGTAGAAGCTGATAAAGTAAGATTTGGAGCATTTTCATGAGTTCCAATTAGACTAATTAGTACATTTAGATCATTCTTTCTATTTAAGACTGTGGATGATTATAAGCCATCTTCAATCTAGTTTGTGTTAAGATGTTGCACAAGGAGAAAGGAAATTAAACCCTGAAAACTCCATAACACAGAAGAGTCTTTCTTTTGGAGAGATTATTGTAGATTTGGCATAATAACATGTATCAAAATATCCCAATGTTTTCATGAGAGGATTCTTATGGAACTCTCTGATTCTAGGCATGGCCTAGGATCCAAAGCAGAAAGGCTAATCTTGTAGATCAAGATAGAGATTCTGGTGAAGAAGGAGCAATAAGAAGATGCAGATATACTGTGAGGAAGTACAACCTCAGGAGGGAGAAGGGAAGAAGCAAAACTTCTTAGAGGAGGTGATAGTGACAGAAGACTTTAGCTACTACAAAGTGGATACGAGGTTTATTTGCCAAACAAAGAAATATAGAAAGAAATAGCCAGAGGCCTTAGTCCCTGGAAGACAAGATTATTTCTGGACTTACTGGATCTTCATGATAAAAAGAAAAGAAGTAAAGTGAAGTGGCCACAGTCTAGGTAATGTACGGACAACTAACTATCCCTCTCCTGATTCCTGGTGTAGTGAAGGGGAAAGGGCTGCACAGTGGGCTTAGGGCAGTGGCCAAGACAAGTCTTCTGAAGAGCAGTGGGGAGGCACACTGCAGTATCCTTAACAGCATGGTAGTAATTACAGTGTTCAAAGGAGGCAGCCATGGTGTGCTGGCTGACAGAAGTCTCTAGAAAAAAAAAAACAACTAAGAATGTACTATTAGATGTATAAGGGCTAAGACTGAGTTCAGATTCCCACAGAAACTGGTAATGAGACAAAGTTTTGAATAAGAGTAATTTATTTGGAAGGTGATGTCAGAAAACACTGCTATAGGAAGGGAAAAGTGAGACGGGGAAAGGAAGTTAGTCAATTCGTGTGCTCTGCCAAGCAAATCACCATTGTGTGCAATTGGAGCTCAGTTCCACTGGGCATCTCTGGGAGATGATGTGAAATGTACGCAGCAGTGTTACCTTGCTCAAGGGGCAAGGAAGTATCCACCAACTGCCATTAGTTATTGGCTGAAGGATTTTCCTAGAGAACTTTAATTTCTCAGCACATTTGGCTTATCCTGAACAGATGATATTTTAATCAAGTTCCCATGGCCATCCATTAGACAGTTCCTAGTCATGGTGACACGCTTTCTTCTTCAATCAATTCTCTCTCTGGACATCCTTGAAAAAAATCTCATTTGGTTTCTTATAAGTATCTACTCTGCCAAGTGAGTAAGCATGATATTTGTTA
Organism: Canis lupus baileyi; assembly: GCF_048164855.1. NCBI lineage: Eukaryota > Metazoa > Chordata > Mammalia > Carnivora > Canidae > Canis > Canis lupus. The sequence continues at coordinate 17,542,281 of NC_132863.1, forward strand.
CTTGAAAGAAGTATAGTCACGAAGACAGGGGTCTTAGGCTATTTTCAGTTGATCTTAGATACACAACCTTCATTCTTGGCCATCAGGCCACTCACTTCCCTCCAGACCCTCAGTTAATAGCTAAGCACTTTAGATAGAGTTCCTCATGTAATCCTCACTCAGTTCTACAAATTAGCTGCTACTGGAATGATCTCCCTCACTTCTGAAATGAGAAAAACAT